>NW_026623264.1:3485691-3508435 GCF_030028575.1 Malurus melanocephalus
CGGGCCAGTGGCTGGCGGCGGCAGCCGCAGCTTTCAGTTTTCATTGAGGCCGCTGGTTACTGTTTAACGTCCCCACCCACGTTTCAGTTTGTTTAGTAAATCGATCTGATGCTGGGGCTGAGGCTGCTGCCCTGTCGCCATTGAGCAAAGTTAATTCACCCTCACACATACTCTCTCTCTCCTCCTCCTTCTCCTCCTTTCCCGCTTCAGCATATGGTGAGGACGGTGTCACCGCACCAAACAAGTCGCGCAGCCCAGCGCCGGGACGTCCGCGGGGAGCCGGGGGGTGCGGGGGAGGCAGGAGGCCCGGGGGATGCCGCCGCCCTGAGCTGCGACAGCGCCGTCGGAGGCCGAGGGACGGGGCGGCCCCGCCGGTAAGTTCCCGGGGTCGGCGGCCGCCCAGTGACACAGCCCGGAGGGGCGGACGTGCCCGGCGGGCGCAGCTGGTGGCCAAACGGACAGCAGCCGGTTTGGGGGGATTTGATATTTTTTGTTTGTTTTGTTGTTTTGGGGTGTTTTTTATTATTATTATTTATTTATTTATTTATTTATTTTTTTTAAATTCGCCTGGTCACGTGTCCCTGTTATCGGCGCCCGGTGCGTTGCGGGGAAAGGCGCAGCTCTGGGCGCAGCCGTGGGGCAGGGTGTGTGTGTGCGTGTCCGTGTGTGCGTGTCCGTGTGTGCGTGTCCGTGTGTGCGTGTCCGTGTCGCGCCCGCCCTGCCCCGGCCGCACGGCTGCCTGGCGCTGTGCTGGCATTTGTGGCACCTCAGCGGCCGAAGTCACGGCTTTGCACCGGATTTAGGAACATTTTCTAAAGGCTTTTTTGGTTTTGCCTCCCTTATTGATTTCTCCGCCCCCCGCCCTCACGGTCACCTGTGCAGCAGATGAATTGTTACTGTAGAGCTGTGCTAGTAAGTAGCAATTGGCTAGTGCTGGACGCCTTGTTAGGGAATCACAAAATACTTAGAGGGAAAATAATTCAAAGAAAAAAATCAACATGAAACAAGCAAAGCAATCCAAGGGTGAGTTTTGCAGGCACATCCAGCTTTTACAGTGCTTCAGGTGCACTCTTTACAGGGTACCTTTAATGAAAGCCAACTTCCAGATGTCACACCTGTGAGTTGAACATCTGTTCCTATACCCTGAAACGAGAGATATAGTCAAGCATTTTGGAAAGTAGATGGTAGATTACAGTAGTATCAGTATTATAAAGCTACTTTCCACATTTTTAACAGCGAATCCTATTCCACAGTAAACTATAGCTGTGTTAAATTAGACCCTCCTTTGTGTAGGCCGTGTAAAGTGCTGCATATGCTTTGTTTTACTGTGATTTTTCATCCATATTGCAAAGACAGGGGAGTAATTTAACATAGCATCTCTATTATTTGATGCTGAGTTCATTAAACTTGAGCTAATGAATAAGATTTACTATGCTATACAGCTTTTAGACCCCAAGACTCTTGTGTGCTGAAGAAAACTCTAAAGTGGTACATAATTTCCCGTATTGCTTAAGAAGTTCTTACATCTTATATAGGATGCATATTAAACATTTATATATATGCAGATGGTTTTCAAATATGATGAACACTATTTTGGTAATTTCATTATTTTCCTCCTTTTTATAGTCATGTGGCAAGGGGAAAAGGGACAAAATGCTTAATGGTAGTTCAGTTCACACTTCTCATTATCCTTCAGCCTCTGAAGAATTCAGAGAGAAAAAGAATTTAGAAAGTACTATTTTCATCATCCAGTACTCTGTGTCCTGTCCCCCTCTTCCTTACTGAAGGACACCAGGCTTCCTAAAACCCCCAAACAAACAGTGTAGGACAGGATCAGGATGCTGTTATCTTGTTCATGGTATACACCACATCATACCTTTGATTTTTGCAACTCACACATTTGACTCTAGGCATACAGACTTTGTGTTTCCTTAACACAAAGCAAAATTTTCTCTGCAACTTATCTAATATAACAAGAGGAACATCTCTTTCAAAAATTTTAGCATTTAATAGCAGTAGTTTAAAACTAGAACAATGCAGAGGTCCAGTYTGCATTTCCAAGATGCCTATTGTAAGTACTCTTAGGGAGTATATTGGGAAGAGCTTCAGGAGGCATGGAGCTACCACTGCCCTCTATCCTGCCTCCTACCACAGAGGTGCCATGGTGGCCCAGCTATAATGGCCAGTGCCTTGGATTTATAATTTGTACACATAATTAAATTATCTCCAAGCCAATTCCCTAACAGCGGTGTCTCTGTCCTTGCTGCTCTCTTCTCTCAAGATATGGTCTAGTATTGCTTGGCCAAGTTTGAATCTCTGAATCAAATCCTGTTTGATTTTGCTGAGTTTCCCAAAATCTACAGTAGTGCAAGAACAGAACTCAGTCCTTGTGCTTCACATGGCTTTGGTTTCAAACTTCGTGGCAGACTTTATGTCATAGGTGTATGGACTCTATTCTGCAAGAGGTTGCTTGTGTGTTAAGCCTGTGAGGGAAAAATGGGATCTAACATGTCATCAATGTTATCTGCAGATCTGCATCATGTACATCGATTTCTACTGCTGTGAGAAAGAAAACATTACTTAAAGCAATTTAATTCTTGGCAGAATTAAAAGAGGCTTCCTGAAAAAAATTCAAAACTAGTGACATGGTCAACTACGTAACGGAAAAATACATCAACTTTTTGGTTTTGGGTGGTTTGGGAATCGAGTCTATTATAACAAACAATAATTCATGACTGAATTATGATTCTGAATTATGATTATGATTTTCAAGACTGCATTATTGGTATAGGGTATTCTGAGCTGAGCAGAYTGTGCTTTTACATCTGTCAAAAGGCATGTGTTAATTGTTAAGTAGACCATTTCCATTCAGGGATCTCACTTCTCAGTGGTTTCAAAGCCCCATCTTTTGCTTCTGAGCTTTGAAATATTCTCTGATTTATTTGTTTTGTTTTTTCTTTTTTTATTTAATGAAGTTTTTAACATTTTTAAAAGTCTTCCATTTCTGTGTTTGAGAATTAATATTAAGCCTTTATCAAATCAGTTTGATTTGCCTTTGTTGTGTTAGGTGGACAGGAGGTATGTCATATTGGGTAACTGCATTAGTCTGGTAAGGTAGATTGGTAATGTAGACTGCTTCAGAATATAAAKAAAGGTTTTATTTGTCTTGTAAATAGTTATGCACTGTACATGGTAGTATATTTCTAATAAAATTTAATTTCTCAATGGAAGTATTGTTATAACATAAAAGAACGTAAGATTGAGAGAAAGTATGGCTCTTAAGCTTTAATGTATCTTAATAAATGATGCATTATATATGTATCATGATGSGAAAATATGGAAAGTGCATTTCTAACAAATTAAGATGTTTGAATGTCTTGCAACAGCTTTGATTGAATCAAATATTTTTCATTTCAAATTCTCAATTTTAAAACAGCACACCCTAAAAATCAGGTCAGAGTGGTGTGTGTAATGTCAGAACTGAGATCTATCAAACTGAAAGGCTCCAACAACATTTTCAAACCTTTCTCAATTGTCAATTTAAGTTAATTGAAAATGAAAGGTCTCGCTTTCAGGATTGGGCCATTTAAATAGAAGCCTGCTGCTTTCATTTTGTAGAAGGGCAATCTCCCTCCACATACGTGTTTTTAAAAGGTTCATTCATAATTCTCCCTTCACACTTCTATTGGAAATGACAGAATTCATTATTTTGAGTTCTTGAACTATTTTTCTGCAACTTGGGTGATGAATTGTATGAGATCTAGTTCAYAGCGTGGCACGGCAACCCACAAGATTTAAAATTCTCAAGGCTCGATTTGTCTCTCTCTGGCACTCRGCTGGCACCGGCAAAGGAAGCTTCCATGTGCATCTTCTGCCTCTTATAGAGTAGGAGGTTGGGGTTTTTTATTTAATACTGATCAAGGAAAGAAAACTCGCACCCTTGCTTGGTAATTCACTAGAGGTATCCAGGCAACAAGGACATACATTACAGTCAGCATTATACAAGGTGCTGTGAGAATTTTCCTTGCCTCCTGTTTATCTGGGAATCCAACTGCAATAGACCTATACAAACARCACTGTTACTGTCTATTTCTACCATGTAGTTTCTCCCTAGACTTCTGGGGTTTTTATTTATATTTAGCTCTCTGTTGAAAAAGGATTTCTTTATGTGTATTTATTCTTGCCCAAATAAARGAATTTGGTTTGGGTGAGAGAGGRGGACAGAGGTTTCATGAAATGACAAATATGACTCTGCTTGCAACTGATGGTGCATCTGTGGGAATGTTGCAATAAAAATCCTCTTTTTGAGAGTAATTTTAGGTTGCTAGGCTGGACCAGCCTGGGATGGACTTCTTGGAGACAATAGCAATGTCACCAGTTACTTGCTAACCAAATTAGGCCTCACTGTCAGAAAGTTACAGTGATTGAATTGCCTTTTTCTTAGTTAAATAAAACATCTTTTCACTAACAGCTGGCATGTATCAACACTGGGCATGAGTGGACCAGTTCATACTCTCAGAGCTGGTCCAGATGCTTGAAGATTTCTCGTTACACCAACCTGATTGCATCATATATCTTAAACACTTTTTGCAGCAACAGTTTGTTCTCTTGTTTCTTTTTTTCTTTTTAAATTGATGACTGTGATGAGAAAGATGATTCTCACTGATACCACCTGTTTCAGAATCATACTCCAAAAGTGTCTTATGCCCTTCAGGATAATAATATTTATTYCTTTTGCAAGGAAATGCCAGACTGGCATTACATTAGCTGTAAAATTGCCTCAGTAAAGGTCTAGACACTATTCAGAAAAGTGAGATGGTGACCATGCTGTGATTGCACATTAATACATAATCCCTGTCCTCTCTCCGTCCCTAACAGGTGTTAGCTTGTACCTGCTGTTGTACGATTACAAAGATACAAGGATAAAATTATGATTTCAGAAATGGATAGGATTTTGTACACCAAATTGCTAAATACTTTAGMTGCTTTCTACTGCCTACTCCCAACTGCTAAACAAGTTGAAAACWATCTTTTTTGCTGGCATGTTTGGTAGGCATACAGTGACCCTATTACATTGGATAGAGATCCCATACGTTGTCTACATGGGGAGTTTTATATGGTTTCTGGTCTCTTTGATTAATATTTCTTCTTTTGTCCTCACAAAAATGGAAGTAGGTTTTTTTTTTTTTACTTAAAAAGGAGAAAGCAATGCAGAGCTTTTACTGACTAGTTCTGCTTTTGGTGCTTGACACTATCTACATAATAGGGTATATATCATCCTTATGTAATATTTCTTGCCTTTTGGGAGAACACTGATATTTCTGACTTTCATGTCCAAGTCCAAAGCATTTCCAAAAGATTTACATTTTTAAAGAGGCTGTAATGTCTTCCAAGCCTCTTGTTTCTCTTCATGTTTTAGAGTGTCTTATCCTATATCATTGGTTTTAGCTCTCTCTTTTTTTTTTTTTTTTTTTTTTTTTTTTTTTTTTTTTTTTTTTNTTTAACTAGGTGTTTAGGCAGACTTAAGGACAATGCTTTCATATTTACTTCAGTTTTGAAGTGCCAGAACTTTGCCAGACATAAGTTTAAGGTAGAACTTTAGGTTTGATCATAGGAATGTGAATATATTYGGCTGTAATAGTAAGAGGGGAAAAAATACAAAGCAAGGCACTCAGTTTTAATATGATATTTCTCTTGTTATGCCTAATTTTAGAATCATCTATATAAGTTACAGGGATACAAACTAGTCCCTTTAAGAGTTTGGTTCTGACGCCTAAGCTTGCATGGAAAAGTAGATCATTATATCAAAGACAAAACACTATCTTCAAAAATAAGAATAAAAATAAAAAAGAAGGAATTTTTCTCTGGAAGTTACCCAAAAGTGCAAAAAGTGGCCTCAGGACCAAAAGGAAGAAATTTTAGTCGAAAAAATGCAAAACTCATTAAGCTARTTGCGGGCATATTAGGTTAGTGCTACGATTTTGTTTCTTTGTTTATTATAGCTTTTTTAGTTTAAAGTGAGTAAAGATAAAAAAAACTTGCCTCAAATAAAAACCAATTTACAGGGTCTGTATCTTCTTAACTATTGCTATTTAGCATTCTGAGTAAAACCTAAGTAGAATGAGCCAAAGCCCGTGTGCCCAGGACTTTACAGTCTGTACTACATTTAAAAGTAGGTGCATTCTGTGCTTCAGGGAGCAGAAGCATGTTTTGAACTTTTGGGTTAATTTAAGGTCCATCTTAGCCAAGCTTTTCAGGTTTCATTCAGGTGCCTTTGTTGCATGTAAGTAAGAGCTGAGAAGAGAGCGTACAAGCTCCCTGGCACAGGCTGATGCGTTTTGCTTCCATTTTCCAGCTCGACCGAAACAACCAAGGCAATGAAAGGCATTAGCACCGCTTGCTTGTCTACTTAAGCTCTCACCTGTCCTAAAGGTGATCGTCCCCATAACAGTAGTGCCAACATTAATGCATATGCTTGGCCCCAGTAGAGATGGTTGCTTAAATGGTCAAATACGGGCAGAAACGGCTTGGTTAAGTGSGTGTTGAACTTGCACAGCTGAGGTCTACGTGCGTGCCCGTCTGTGCTGGCCCACTGAAAAGAAGAGTCAGCCAAGAAAATCTGTAATTTCTTTTCTTGCTAACAAGGGTAGGCTGACTGGTAGAGATATAAAGGAAGGGACATTTGCCTGCTCAAAAATGTATGGAGGGAACCTAATTTCACATGTTTTACATATTGTTGATTAGGGGTAAATTGAAGAACAAGCAACTCCACTAAGGCGTTCTTTTGGTATCAAGTCTATAAAGATCTTTTTAATAATGGATCAGAACTTGGAAACTTTCATTTCATAGACTTATATTTCAAGGGCAAGGAAATGTTAAGCAATTTTCATACTCTGGATGAGAAAGAGATTCAAAAGTTTACAGTTTCACCATGCATTTTGTTRGTGCAGAATTTAATAGTGGAGTTTTTGTCTTAGTTTAATTTAATAGGTCAAATAATTCAGTTCCCAAGATGAATTTGAAGCTGAAAGAGGGCAGAAAATAAAAGACATTCTCAATGATAATTCCCAAGATTCTGTGGTACCAGAGACCATAAAGGACTATCCTGAAATTAAGATACATGTATGAATTGCAAAAGCCTTGGSAGGAAGAAAATTAGCACAGCTTTGAATGGCCTGGAAAAAATATCTGTGAGACTGAAACAAACATTTTAACCCTTTATGGTCAGTGWTCTTATGCATCTTGTAGCTTTGAATTTGTAGGTTAGAGCTGTCGCTTTCTTTAAGAGGAAAAGCAGCATTGTGAGCAGTCCAAGCAAACAAAGTGCTTGTTAAACCTCAGCCGTATAGTGAAGGTCATGAAGGAAAAGCTCTTATGGTACTTAAGTATTTTATTATAGACAAAATAACATAGTTAAATAGTTGTAGGAAAGCTGCTGTTCAGACCTTAACTGCTTATAAAACATAGAAAGACAGCATGCTCTTGGAAGTTCCTATGAAAACAGCTTCTTTGTCTGCATTTTCTGGCAATTTAAGGAGGTCAAAGTAACAGATTTATATTTTTCAGTGTAAGAGCTCTGCTCTACCTCCAACCAATRCAACTGGAAGGAGAAACTTCGGGGAGCATGGTTTAGGTAACTGTAAATTGCTTGTGTGGTGCATTCTCTGCAAAGGTTACATCTGTCTGACACAAGTGGAGCTTGTAATCCTGGAAAATCAAAGATACTCCATTGCTCTCAGCTAGGTAAAAAAATTCAGCATGTCCTGTAATCCCTGATAAGTCAAGAGATATTTTTTCAGATATGAAGAAAAATCCGTGGCTTGTTAGTGGCTCCTGTTTTCAGGAATCCTTTTATTTCAGCTGCTGTGCTTTCCCATTTACAGTTTGGAGTGTGTGTGCCAAAGAACACAAACATCCTCATCTTTCCTTCTTTCTCTGTGTCCTTATCCTAATATCACTGAATTCAGATTTCTACATAATTTTTATTCCCATCCAGTGTTGGGTTTTTGGGGTGACTCTGGCCCTAGAGTTTGTGTAGTTATAATAGGACTCTAAGGGAAGCTTGTGTAAGTACAAGGATTTCTTTGTACTGTAMGTACTGGGACCTACTTATATTATACCTCTTTAGATTTTTGGGTACAGCATTTGGAGATATATATATTTTCTGTATCTGTGAATCATACAAGTCTGCAAGTTGCTTGCCTTCTTGCCCTGATACAAAACATGTAATGCTCTTATTAGTATGTGACATAGTTAGATTCCTGTTGAAAATCAATAACTTTCCCATAAAGCAAGTCTTACATCCTTTCTTAAATTCGTTTAGAATCATTTTGTATGCCTCATTAGCCTTGTAATTTAAGAAAGAATAAAAGAAAAAGAAAACAAACCAGCCACCTAATATTAAACAGTGTATGTAATTTAATTTTTCCAACCAGGGGGGATGTTTATGACACTAAATATATCTATCTGCTAGTCTATAAATACCTGTGTTTRTAGTTGAACAGAGCAGTGGTTCTCAAACTGTGCTCTATCAGACACTTAATGATAATACACAATGTGCTGTTTAAAGTATTATGCCACTGCTACCTTTTTTCTTTCTTTCATCTGCTACATTGCCTTCACAGAAACTAAATGTACCAGATTAAATGTATTCCTAAATATTCTGTGCAATCACCCATTAGAAAGTGGATGGTCAATGTGAATAAAGGCAAAAATTGTTTTAAAGACAGACCCACAGTCAACGTTTAAAGCAAAAGGTATTAAGTTCCTGAAGGGAGAGACAGCATATGAAACAGAAGAATATTGTTTACATCTGTGTAAAACTTYGAGTGTGTTCAAAGTTCCTTGAGAAGATTATGGTGTGAAAAAGCGTCACTATCTTTTATGCATAGTTGGCAACTTTTAATGATACTGAATCTTTGAAATTCCTTAGTTACCCTGTGGCAATTACACCAAATTAAAGAAATGGGGTGGGATTGATGATGACCTATGTAAAAAACCAACAAAGATACATGTAATGAAGGTGTTAATGAAGGTGTTGCTTTGTTTATTAGTACAAAGGCACCTGATTTATTATGTGGTCAAATGTGCTACAACACCAAAGAAGATGAAGCTATAGTAGATATGGTTGTTACAAAGAAATGCAAAGCATCTAACAGCTGCTTTATTCAACAATTCTTACGTTTTATAAAGGAGATATAATTTTTACATTTATTTTTGTGTTTATATTTATATTCTRTTTATTTCCCACATRTAGTCAGTATGGAGGAATTTTCAATTCAACAAACTCTTTGCATATGTAAATTTATGTTTTAAGAATAGTCTCCAACAAAATAAAGGCAAAAGAAATACATATTTCTATAGTTTTTGTTTTTTTAATGTATACATTTTGGCTTTTTTAACATATCCTTAAATTATTACTTTAAATTAAAATAAAATTTTAGTAATTTAAATTTTTTTAGTAGTCTGAGTCTTGACTTCGGCATTTTTCAGTTTGTAGGAATTATATGTGTAACACTTTGGAATGATGTCATACATGTAAGAACATTACTGTAGACTGTTAAATAAAACATTAAGGTTAAGTAGCTATGTTAAGAAAAATCATTGATGTTTTAAACTCTCTGAAATTAAAGCTTGACTTTTCCCACTATATGTATTTTCTCCCGTTTTTAGTATAGCTGTGCAGTTCCATCAAAATTGCTTTGACATAGATGAATAAAAATAAGTGGGTGCAAGTTATTTGTAGACATGAGTATTAATAAGCAAGAATAGTGTGTAGAGGTAATTTTTTTCTGTACAAGGGCTGATTGTATATGTCTCATACATGCATTTGAGAGTTTGWTTGGCTTTTTTTCTTTCTTTTTTTCTTTTTCTCTCAAGGAGCCCACCACCTTTTGCTAAAGATGCACGGAGAGCAGCTGCCAGTGTTAAATGTAGCTTGTGGGTGGGCAGTCACAGGGAAAAAACGTGGCATACCACATTCTTATTGCATTACTGTAGATTTCTTACAAGCAAATTCTTTGGACAGAGAGGAGGTTAATCTTGGAGGAAATTTATTCTTGTAACTTACTCTTGAGTGAGGAGCAGGAACATCTGTGTGTTAGGACACGTATTACAGTCTGTGCATCTCTAGAATGGRAGATCTTGGCTTTAGGGCAGAAAGAGACACAGTTGAACTGAAGACAGATGAAAGTCAATGATGATGAATTTGGTTAAGATGTAGAGGATGTTTAAGGCTCTCCTCTCCCACCTCAGGTTTGTAAGGGATGAACTGAAGTGACTGGTCTCCAGTACCTGGAGTTCTTATGGCCAGAAAGATCACAGTTCAGACATCAGTCACAGCAGCTACTAAATGGTTGGACTTCTAGGAGGAGCTATCTCATAAAAGGGACAAGTCTGCAAACAATTCCATTGCTGAGTCTCAGGTTCTGATTAATCTGTTGTCCACAAAGTTTTTGGAGAAAAAAGATCACACTCTGGCTGTGTGGCAAATAAATTTTTATATACAGAGAATGTTTTGGGAAGCAACAKGCAGTTTGCAAGCAGAGGAGGAAAAACAAATTGGTGCTGAAACTATGAAACAGAAACAGTTGAGAAAGAAGGGGTAAATAATGAAAGAGGTGCTTGCTTTGGGAACATCTCAGGCTTTGTCAGCCAAGAGGAAGCATAGAATGTAACTTAAAAAGCAGGGGCAAAGGAGAAGGAGGTATGTTGGTAAGTGTTAAAGTGTCTAAATACAAGCATCACTGGAGCTGGTGTGGTGGTTAAGATTATAGGTGACTGATGACCCAAAGTTCAGTGCTTAGGCAGTAGTAATCCTCTCTCTGGGAGAGAAGATAGAGGGCTCGGAACTGAGCCTTACACGAGTCCACAGGGGAAAGATTCTCTGCTTAGACAAAAAAATATTGAGACAGAAAAATGAGCAAAAGTAGTAGCAAGAGAATAATGTTACGAAAACATTATTCATTGGGAGAGGTAAGGAATTAGACAAATGTATATGAATTACAAGGCATGTAATGCATGTATTATGCATGCATGTTAGAGCCTCATTTTTAATATATTGCAGTTTGTCAAGTTCTTTAATGTCTCATTCTATACCAAATGCACTCTTACAGATCATATTGGTGTAAACCTGATAAGAAAGAGGTATTACTCTGAAAAGTAACCAAGAAATGCAGTTTTTCATTGCATCCTAACTTTTGAAAAGCTAAAGCTGATGAAATGAAGAATAGCTTGATTAGAAACATTTCCTATTTGCAGCTGAATAAAGAATTCTAAGTACAACTTTTTAACATAATGGAACTCTTTTAATGGTCATAGAGATGCATCAATATAGTATTATTGTACATCACTGCTGTCATTAGGCACATGTGAATATTCACATCAGTTCTGCCACTCTGTTGCAGATCGTTCTGCTGACCAAACTGAAGTTAATTAAGTTACACCAATTTAAAATCACTACAATAGAAGGTAAAATGAATTCTATCATTTTCATTAAATATATTTTCATTGTGTGAAATGAATTTTTTAATTCAGTTCTAACTCCCTTCACATGTTACTTGATTGAAGCAATTTTATGGGCTTACCTAGCTTGTACCTCAACAAAGGAACAGTGAGGATACAGACAATTGCTTGTTCTTGACTGCAGAAATTACTTACAGCCACCATTATATGACAAAATGCTTTCTACAGTAGCGAACCTTAATTAATTCTTTGCTCAATCCTTTTAACTCACAGGTTCACATATGTGGCTTAATTCCCACATATGTAAATGCCTGCTACATAAGTATTTTTGGTGTTTTTCAGATACATGTTTGAAAGAAAAGCTTCATAATCCAGTGCTATGAGTTACAGGTATTGCAGCTTACTTGGGAAGCTACTATACTATATTCTATACGAAGGTATTAAAGTCATAGYAACAGAAGAAAAATAATGCATAGAGTTAGAGACAGAAATTACAGACCTTTTAATARGCCACATAAAAAATGCAATAAATTTTGAAACATAAATTTGTTCCTTTCTAAGAGTTCTTTCAACTGTGAGACCATCTTCAGCGCAGTCCTTTGTTCTAAGGTATGGATGTTGTAAACATAAAGGTTTTTCTGCCTTCCTGGGCATTCAAACTGTTAAATGGCTGAGAGAAAACTCAGATGAGCACAACAGATTCTAGGTGTTGTTATTACCATAAATAATTACTATTTACAGTAATCATTGTTTAGCAACAGTAATTCCACTAAATTGTGACAGTGTGTATCCCCATTTATTTGAACRATAAGATTTCAGCTGTTTGTACTTYGTCTGAAAATCCCTTAAGATCAAGAGGTGTATTTTTGCTAAATCAGCAATTAACGTTGACACTCCAGTGTACCTGGAAGGAGGTCTTGTTTTCATTAACACTTTCTCATTCGGCAACAAAAGAAGTGATAGCATCTTCCCGTGGTTCAGGTTTACTTGATGAAGCAAAATAACTCACAGACCTTGTGAGAATGGGACCCACAGGATTGGTTGTGGTCCACTTTCTCATTTGTGATTTTTTTCTTTTTCATTTTGTTTGAGATTGAATTTGAGAGAGGGCTTTGTTCCGGACAGTAGTTTATAGCAGTGGGCTGAAGAGATGAGATTTCACTGAATCATAGAACGAATACACAAAGAGAAAATATGTGAAAATTGAAATGACAAGGTAGAGTAGCTTGGTTGCTGAGGTAGATAAAAATAACTAGGTTCTCAGGGAAATGAGGTGGGGATTTTTTTCCAGAACTAGATTTACTTTGAACAAGAGCAGTTGAGATGGAAAACATAGACCTTATAAAAACTTTATAGAAACAACGAAAATAATTCATTCTGCTTTTTCTTGTAACTTCGTGTTTTACTATCTATGTGATCCCAAGGAAAGCAAAGCAGAATCCATCTTTTGTCAGTGTAATGCATCTAAAGGACTAGTAAATAGATTTGATTGGAGTGGATTTCTTTTTACTTTATTTACTATGCAACATTGCTGTCAAAGCACTTTGAGATTTTGAAACACACAAGAAAATCTGTGTTCTGCCAGTTGTTTTTTTGTTTTGTTTTTAAAGCTGGARTAGTATATATTTACTTTACTTCCTTTAGAATGACTGGGGCAAGTTGTGACTCATCTAAGATATGTGAAATACACCTATGTGAACAGAATAATAAAGTCGGCTCGATGCCATCATGCTGCAGTATGGACAGGGATATGCTGGTTTGAGTTTAAAAAAGCCTGGACTGCTAACAGAGCTCTCTCMAATTTCCTAATAACTATCCCCTCCTCTCATGTAGCTGGAAGAGAGAGAATTATTTTGCTTTGATTAATAAGGAGTTAATTTCATAAWGCTTCCTTTAACTGTTTTACAAAGGCTCTGGGAGAAAGCAACCATCAGTAGCCTTGGTGGCACACATGGGAATTCACTGCGTCCTAGGGAATGTAGAGCTTTGTAGTGAAAGGAACAAGCCAGGGCTAAACCCCAAGCAAGACAGTGTTTCCAGCTTCTTTATGTTCTTGATTTTAGTGACTGGAAAAAAAAATCCATTGCAGTAAAATCTCATTGAGTTTGAACCTGCGAGGACTGTAACATACAGGTTTTGCCAGTTTGCTGAGCTCTTCTGCAGAAATGTGGATTTTCATATTTGTTTGTTTGCTTTTCAATTTCTGTTACTTCCTCTAGATTCCCATGCAGCATTGCTTGCAGCTACTTGGGATAATTATTTTTCACTCCACTAAAATTATCAGTCTGGCATAAAATAGCCACGTTCTCACCCAAGCATTTTCAGCTACCAATTACTTTACCAGTGAGGAATGCTTGTGTAATGTGACTGCACTGAGCTCTTACTGCTCCTRAATAAGCAAATGGTGACAATTTACRCTGTAGTTTCATTCTTCTGTTTTGCTGCTGGATAGTCTTATGCTGTGACTTGCCTTAACTGAGAAGTATCTATGGAGCTGTAAAAAAAATACATGATGGGACAGTTTAAARGACAGTAATGCAATTTGCTGACTTCTAACTTACCCTATATCTGAGCTTCAGAGCAGACCCCAAACTGATCTGCACCATTGCTGTGTTTTTCATGTATTACTGTAATGCTTGTAGGCCTCACAAGTCCTAGTGCCGTTTGCTACCATACTAAAAAGGTACCCTTTGCTCTAGGATCTTTAAAACTTGCTAAAGTATGATCAGAAAAGTTAATGTTTCTACTACAGACATGACTTACACAGTTCTCTGCCTTCTTTATTTGCCAAAATAAATTGGCCTCATTTTCCACAAGTGGAATTTTCTGTCAAACCCATGTTAGATTTTGAAAAACAGTTTACTCCACTCACTTTTTTGCCAGGGTGACAATTTGCAAAAAAAGGAAGAACTTTTAACTTTTCACAATTATTTTAATTTGTTGTTGTTGTTTGCAACATTCCACACTTTTTGTTTGTGTGTGTGTATGCAAACCGAATTAGCTTTGAGACCTTTGAAAGTGCTAGTGCCTCTGTTTTTGGAAAGTTAACAGCTGGATAATTAGAAGTGTTAAGTAAAGGGTAATGCATACACCTGACAAGCAATACACTATAACCAAGAACTATAATGTGTGATGTCTTTATAATAAATAGACAAAACATTGAAAAATAATGTAAAACCAGAATTTTTATTTGCTGATGACATTTTACCTGTCTTGTTCCCCACACTTCTTGTTGCCRCCTGCTAAGGTGGATTTTTGTTTGATGTTTATATCTAACCCAATGGAACTTAGCTGTGAGTGACTCCTTTGAGTCCTCTGGGGACATCTGGTTATTTGTTAAACAACTAGCTGGGATTGCCAAGTTCCTTCCTTATAAGCCAGGAAGTTAATTAGTCACCACAGTTAGAGCAAGAGGGTGATGAGACATACTTGATATGAGTGAGAATGATTGTACTGAGAGACGGAGAACTTGACTATGGTAATACTTTCATTAAGTTCATGTTCTCATGCAGTGTAAACACCCTAGTTACAAWCAACCCTAGTGCCTTCCTTAAGTCTTCCTGCCCTTAGGAAATGCTGCTGCAGTTCAGGTTGGACTGAGGAGGCTGAAAGTAACTKCCATGGTAGTTTCAAAGACAGCAGATGGGATCACTGGCAGATACCAGTGAAAGACCGTGAAAGCTACTCCTGGTTTCATCACAGATGGCAGGCAATAAGCTAGACCCGAATGGTATTTTCAGTCATTGACCACCACCACAACTCTATATCAACTACTTTTTATGAWGTATCTTCTGTTGTATGTGACAGTAAAACCTTTTTGTAAGTAGAGTGTTACACCTTGGTTCGATGACAAGTGTTTCCAATATTTTAACTTAATGTATATCTATACACTTGTGTATATAGATGTATTTTATAGAGTGAACCCACATATGATATATTACGTATTTCGTTAGGATTGTCACTTTTCAGTAAGGTTGAAAATGGGGTGGTCATCTTTCAATAATGAAGGAAGATGCAGCCCTTGCCCACAAAACTTTTGATGAATATCTTCGACCATGTTAAGAAATTAAATTGTTTTCTACAGTTAGCTGGTCTTTATTCTTATCAAAACTGTGGGGCTTTCCAATGTCAGGACACTTGGTGGGTGGATACTTCTCAGAAGAAAAGAGGACTTATCAATGTTTGCTTAGGATCTATTGCATTCTCATAAAAGTAGTCATAAAAGTAGCTATGCTGTCTATGGCACTCATAAATCTTCACCTAGTCAAGGCTACTGTCTCTTTCGTCATACAAGGTAGTGTTTTAAAAAACTGAGCATACATGTTTTTCATCTAAAATGAATATAAAGTAATTATAAYCTCAAAACACCTAACTTCTTCACTGACAGTTGTGAAAAGCGATACCATAATTCAGTTTGCAAAATCATCTGATTGCTTATTAGTGCTGCTACTAAAATCTCTTTACCCTTGCAAGGGTATATTCACAGGCACATTTTCACCAGAGGGCACTGTTACACACACTCTAACAGATAATTTTCTTCTGGTGAAAGTAATGTCTGGTCTTGCAAAAAATGGTGTGTTGGTGTTAGATTTTGGTGCTCACTTTTCGTAGGGGAGTTCTTGCTAATAAGGTAGTTTAAACTGGTTTAGTTTCTTAGTTAAATTGCATTTTTCCTCTTGAGAAGTGGCCATTKCTTCCAAAGATAGCATTTGTGAAGAGGGTCCATCTTTATGCGTGCGAATTAACCACATTATTTCAAACTCCATGCAATTTATAAAAGCTGATTGTATACAGCCCTGAATCTTTAGATTTACACTGAAAGGTAAATCTACTGGCCAGAAGGGCAAAGACATTTACCTTTCCTATGGATTTTTGTTGAAGAGGATGGACTGGAAATACCAAGAAAACTGGTTATTTAGCTTTAGATAATTGTTATATTTTCTGCTTATTAATAAAAACTATATATTCAGGCAATATGATTACACAAAGGATCTCTGCATATATGCAGTTACAAATCTGTATTTCTACTAAGTGAGTGAAGATAATTGAGAAAACGAAAYGGTAAAGTTTATGCTTCAATCCATATTTTGTTGTGGAAATAATCTAGTTTTGCCGGATCTCTTAATACAAACATTACTCCAATATCTTTTTTTCCTCATTATCTGTCACCTGAATTTTTATTTATATTTTTAACAGGAAAAGGTGTTTCAACTTCCCTAGGATTTTTTTTGGCTTTTGCATGAGTATTTTTACTTCACTTTGCTTTAGTATTTTCCATACCACACCAAAACACCAAAATTAAATAATAGACTCCATATAAAAATGAATCTTCCACAGCAAATGAATACTGACATTTTTTAATGATCAGCTACATTTCTATTGGATGTACTCCAGCATCTGTTGTTTGTAAGCTTGTGTGGCTGTTTGATCATAGAGCAGATTTTTTGTTTTTTAATTTTTTCATTTAGGTGAGTCCATTATCACTGGTCTGTTTAACAGGGGCTGCAGCTGGTGAGCTGCGATTGAGAGCCTAAGGTAGCTGGAGGTCATTTGTGGTGACCAGCACTAAGGTGATTTCCTGTGGTGACACAGCAGCCATCTGAAGGGTGGTGGGAACCAGGAACCAGAATTATTCTTGCTCTATTTTAAATGCTTTTTGTCTCAACTGTTCAACTTTTCCCCACTAAGTTCTTGCACATATTACTAGTAATGCTAGCATTACTTTCATGCTGTTCACAGGTAGGAAGGTTTTTGAAGGTATTAATATTTCAACTATCTTGTTACAGTTCATATTTACTAATCTGTGTCACTGGTCTGTCTGTCACAGTGTATCAATGGAGCATGGAAAATGGTAAATACTCTGCCATTTTAAAATTATTTCTTATTTATTTTCTAAAAAGTGTTGCAGATAGTAACTACAGTCTGAGCTAAGTGAAAAAGAAAGTCTAATAAAAAGAGTTTTTGCAGCAASAGTGCACACTGCATTAGAATCACTGGGTGCAAGGATAGAGATATGTTATTGATGTACGTGTCCCTCAGTGAACATCCTYTTGGTGTGTGCTCTCTGTGTCCTGGTCTCTGATTGTCTTGCCTTGGGAGAGCAGCAAATACCACAGCTCCTCTCCTGCCAACAGGGTTAATGAGAGGGAAGCCTGGCTGCCAGTGCCCTTCCAGATCTCATCCCAATGCAATATGTAGCAAAGCTGGGGTATGTCATGCTCAGGACCTTTCAGTGCTTTCTGGTTGTGGTTTTAGACATTGTCACAGTATARTTAATGTTCCAAGAAGCYTTTGGCAAATTTCCTCAAAAAAGCACATAAAGAAACAAAGCTACCATGGGTTAAGATGGAAGATTTTTTCTGGATTAATGATTGATTAATAGAAAACAAAGGGCAGGGCTAGAATTAGGCTTAAAGGTAACTTTTGTACTGAAAGGAAATTCCTAACGAAGTCACCCRCAGACTTGTCCAGATAGACAGATATTCCTGGCACTTTTGTTGTGCAGTATATCCATCAGGACTCACTGAAAGGAATTGATTCATGAGGTTGCAAAGTTTGTTTTTGCTACAAACTGACTGCTGCAGGGTACATCTAATGTGTACCCACATCTCAGGTGGATTTGGTAACCCACTTAAAAAGTTGAAAGAGAGCTTGTAAAGATACCGTTTACACCTCACCTTAGTGTCAGTCAAGATGGCAGCCATCACAATGGTACTGGATAAGATTTTCTAACTATGTCAATTCTTCTGGTTGAGGAGCAGAGTACTAATGATCACTGACATTTTAGTTCTGTTCTCCACAAACTCTGCACTGGAAATCCTGGTAAAACAGATGTATGAAAGCAGTCAGACAACACTGCATTTGCAGGACTTCTAAGCATGTCACTTTCTTTTCTCTTAAGTGTTTTGTAAGGTCTGCTGATTTTCCTGCAAGCCCCTTTGATTATACTTGGTGAAGCCTTGATGCAGCATGCTTGAATTGTGAGATTTGCTAAAATAAGTCACAAATTWCATGAATTGTAGGCCATTATCTATGATTAACTCATCTAGAATTTCATGGCAAAGTAAGTGCTATGTATAATGTGTTTTCTCAATTGTTAGTGGCTGTCTTGTAGTATACCAGAATATGGCTGATAGTAAAGTCACGTGCAGTTTAGATACATGGAAACCAGTTTTTTTTGAAAAATGGTTTTAACTAATAGCTGCTAATATTTAAAACTATTTAAGTTTTTTCAATCAATTTGGAGGTATTTAAATTAGAATTTTTGATGCATCTATTTCTAGCAAATAGAAACTCTTAATATCATACTAGAGAACACGTAGGACTAAGGGTCAGATTTTCATGCATCAAAAGTTGCAATTATGTRTCTATTGAAATACATTTTATGTACCTTATGTGTGTTTGTAAGCTGATCTTCTTGTCTGCCAGCAAAAAGGAAGAGTGATCAAAACCATCATAAATAGTTGTGGTTGSTAGTTCTCTTTCCTTTTGAAAATGGTGGTACGATGAAATGAATATTGTTGCTCTGTGAGTGTTTGTGTAAGAGGAAATTTCGGTTTGGAGAAGTTGTTGCACTAGATACCTGCTTTTATTCAACCTCTTCTGAATGCCAGTGATCCTTCTCTTCCTTCCCTTTTTCCTTCTTTCAGTTGAGGATATTTTTCAGCATGCTGGTTCCCAGCAGGGTGACACCAGCCATTTTCAAGAACCATGGGTTCTCTAACTGCATATTTGCATCTTAAGGTGCMTGAATACTTTTGAAAAATCTCAACAGCTCCCTTTTGTGGGGATACTTRATCTGCTGATTTGTGTTTTGTTGATATTTCTCATTTCAGTTTGTCCAGTGATATTTTGTTGAGAAGATGAGGTATAAACAGGCCTATTTCTCATTGTTCACCACCTTCAGTGTTTAGAACTGGTGAGGGCCRGATGTTCTCTGTGAAAAGAACATTGGCAGAATGGTATATCTCAGTGTTTCTTCTCATTTCTCTGTGTCATCTCATCTCATTTTGTTTTCTGAAGACTAGATACTGCTTTGCTTAATGTTATCTATACCATGTCTTCCAATATTTAMCAGACAGTTTCCACTAAAATTATTGGGAACCTATAAACTCATTATTAAATATTTTTGTGGCATAAAAWAGTTGCAGAGTTTCCTTTTTATGGCATAGAAAACCCTGAAAATATTATTTTCTTGGTCTGACTAAAATTCTATTATCTTTTATCAGACTTGCAATCCAGCCATCATCTGAAGATCGTCCTCAAATTCATGTGAGCTTCGATTTCTTGACTTATGCTCATTTTTGGACTCAAATTTGTCTTTTCTAATTCTGCTTTTTACTATGAATTCTAGATAGCTTTCTTCATCAGTTTATTGGAAAGAATTGTCCTGAATGATATATTTTTTTTAAGACTAAAAGAAATTGTGTCCTTTGTCCTTTAATACTACCCAGGAGATAGTGCATGTTACTATTGTTTGAGATATAGTGCTGCTTTGTAATAATTTGCACATTTTGTGTGTGGATTTGGTTATTGAATGGTATCCTTTATGACTACATTCAGTTAAATATTGCAAGTTTATTGTGTGATCATATTTGTTTAGCTTAATGTGAATATGTTGGAAAATCAAGAACAGTAGCTTGATAAAGCACTGACCTAAAAAACTAATTTTTCATAGAATTAATACCTTTTGCATATTTCTGATGARCAATGGTTTCAGCAATGAACAATGGTTTCAGCCATGAACTTGTCAGAGTGAGAGGTAGAAGTCTGTGTTCATTAACTCAAGAAAATAAAAATAAGACTATAGAGAGTAAGGAACAAGAGAACTGACATGAAAGGGTAGCAGAATGAAAAATTTCAGGGACTTAAGTGACTTGTAAGGTTAGACATGATTAATCTCATCAAGAGATTGTGAAAAAGCTGTTTCATCATTCTGCTCCTCACTCATCACAAGTTTCTCAAAGAGAAGAAAGGTTAATCTGGTTGGGCAGTGGAAGGCACTGTACTGCASCTCTGGACCTAAAATGTTATTGGGTAGAGAAGGGACAAAGCATTGGAAAAAATGGATCTAAATATGAACATGGTTTCAGTGTTGCATCTCTTGTTAAAGATAGAAAATTTCTGATTTGCAGAAATTTWAAAAAACTTTAATTAACTTTAAAAACTTTAAAAAACTTTAACAATTTTTCTTAATTTGATTAACTAACATTTTCTTCATTTTGAGAGCTAGTTTGATCCCTTGTTTTTCATTTTTCACTGTCATTGTTTTGYAGATGCTTTTTCAGAAAGTGTATATATGAACCAAATTTTTTACTTTGTCTAGTAGTTACCATTCTTGTCAGGTCTCTTTGATGATGTTACTGTAATGGCTAAAAAATAATATGGTGAATGTTTACAAAATTCTGGAAGTTTCTTCTTATAAATTTCACATTTAAACCTGCTACATTTATAAAAACGAATATGTTGCAACTTCTAACTTATCAGCACATTTCCTTAAAGATAGTGGGATTGCATTGGAACAAGACCCTATCTAAATATGTCAAATTGCATAATCTTCTCTTTCTAACTCTCTATATGCACCAAAGCATGCAATATTTATACCTGTTGAAAATAAAATTGGAATGCATATTTGTAGACATTATTTTTTTCTATATATTTTGTAAATTTACAGTGTCCAGATAAATTGGTATTGATTTTCATTCTGGAAACTAGAATTGTAACTATTAATGTGACTATATTTGCTTATGCAAGACCTCAGTGCCAGGTTTTACTATTAAGATTAGGTAAAGTACATGTTGGCTACATTTTGACTATTAGGTTTTAGAACAGTTTAAACATGTAAGTAAACAAGCCACAGTATATATAGGCAGTCCAGGTTTTTTTGATAGGTCATCTGTGTAAGTCAGCTACAAATCACCTTTTTGTTTCAGTCATCTTGTTGCTACTATTTATGTTATGAAAGTTCTATTAAAATATATTTAAAGTGTTTTCATACTTTTTATTGCTGGATAATTCAGATCCCATTATTGACACTGTTTTGTGATTTATTTTTAGCTTTTTTTTAATTCAGAAATGTCTTCTAAATTTAGGGAGGCATAAAGTTGACAAAAGGCTACATATGATTTTCTAACCCTCTTCCAATTGCCTCACACTTTGTCCAGAGTGTAAAATTATGTAGCAGAGCATAAAATATGGATTAAGCAAGATTCAATCATCCTGAAAGAGGCACTGCTTTGTTTTGGTTTACTCCCATTATTTTTTTTTTTTTTTTTTTTTTTTCCTCCCCTCTATGTGTCCGTGTTTTTTCCCCCCTGCTTTTAAGCAAAATTATGTGATTTATCACAGTGCTTTACTTTGGATTCTAGCTCACTGAAATAATTCAACACATAGCTCTTTTTTATAGTGCTTTTATTTCAGCAAGGCATTTTTTCTTTTTTCACAATAGAATGCTGTTTGGACGCTTGAAAATTCAAATGGAAAGGGGAATTTTACCTGAAGTAKTTTTTTACCAACTTTTCTAAGTAGAACATACTATTTGTAGAATTYCGGCAGTCTATGTACATTTTATATATATTGTATGCACTTGCTTGTGCAAACACAACCTTTTGTATGTTTTGCTTACAATATTAATGCAACACTATCACATGTTATCTGGGTCACATCACTTATATGTTCTGAGTAGTTGCTGCTTTATGGCCAGGCTTCTACATTTGTTCATCTCATTGCAGTTTGAAAGATGATAGATATCCAGAGCTCAAAGCAGAGAAACAAACCACTGCTGAAATCTGCAGTAAAACCAATCTGTCTGATTAAAGGCTAACCAAAAAGTGAACATCTCTAGAAAAACCTAGAGAAGATGGAGAGAGAGAGAGAAGAACAAGCAGTTCTTCTGCTTGCAGAACAAGCAACAAGTTTTAGATTGACATAGCAAGGGTTGTAGAAATAATCACTAACCACAGTATGCTATAGTTAGTACAACTTTAATTTGATTGATTGTTAAGTATTTTGGGAAGAGTGTAGTCTGATTTGCCATCAGATTCATGAGTATATAGTTAGTGAATTTTATGGCAATATCTTTGTTACCACTGAGCACATGTCTACTGTCTAATAACAGCCACCAAATACTATTTGATGCTTCCAGCTAATTTGGACAGTATGTTGAAAGGCTAAGGCACACATTAACATGTTTTAACACAACCTCAGTGCAGCTATGCGATTTTTTTCATTGTATCTAACTCACATATAAGTAGATTTGGGTTGAATTTGCAAAGCTTTCTTC
>NW_026623264.1:3508536-3571738 GCF_030028575.1 Malurus melanocephalus
TTTTTTAGCACAGTTCATGTGAAGCAGGCTTTAAAACATTGGGCATAAGTCTGACAGTAATAATAACCATGGATTTGAGGCAGAGGAGAATTAGTAGCAGCTCCAGGTATCAGTGGGTGCGAAGGTCTCTGTCATTAAGGACCGCACTAAGTAAACATGTTGGAATATGATTGCTTTATTGCTTTTCGCTCATTTTATGTCGTTTTATTGCCCTACTAATGACTATAGAATTAGGTGTGTAAGGGAGGTCTGAAAATGTAGAACTAAAAGTGGTACATAGAAAAGTGTGTGCTTCCTGTAGAGATTCCAACTTCTCATCACAAATGATAGAGAACCTAATTTACCTTACGTACATGAGTGAGGGTAAGGAGAGAGGCACAGAGGGACCTCAAGAACAGATCCATTTTTAGGCTTCATCCTCACGTTGGTACCCCGGATGGTTTCTATGTGCCTTTATAGTGATCCCAGTGGGAGAGGTTGTGTCAGTACAGGTAGTTCTTTTTTCCTCCACTATTAGCCAAATGGTATATTCCTGATGCAGGGCCTATGCATGAAAATATGCAGATAAGAATTAATTTTGTATATGTTTAACTATTGAATAAAATAGCTTAATTTATGATAATGCCAGAATCAGTCTGGCATGGTAGTATAGCAGTATCACCTCTGAGGACAGAAAGTACTGATGGGCTAATAATTTTACTGCTTCCTATTTTGCATGCACTGCAGTTTACAAGATCAATAAAGAATGTAGTACCTCAGCAGACTTACAATTTAGACTGTAAGAATCTCTGTTCTTGACTAAAGTCCTGTTGTGTCTAAAAAAGGGGAGTTACTTTCATCCCTGGTGTTTAGAAGTGATTTTTTGTGTTGTCAGTTTCTTCCAAGGGAAAATAGGATGTATTACCCATAAAGTTTCAAGTAATGTAAAAGGCATAGTGAAGAATGCTGCTGAAGCAGGTTGATATTTTTGAAATACGAAAACCTAAAAAGGACATGCTTTTATTTAGATCTCAATAGCAKGAAGGTATATTTGGGGCGCAGAAAGCAAATTTTCTTTCAGAACTTTATGAGTGACCAGTGAAGTTTTTGTTTGGATTTAAGAGTTACTCAGAAATGCATAGACTACACATACATAGGAGTGGGTAGAATTAATAAACAACATTGAAATAAATATATATAAACCAATACATAGGTAGTGCCTGCCTAGCTAAAGCTTAACATTTAAAAGTRCAGTTCACCCCACCCAAGAAAAGTCAGCAAGGCTGCAAGAGTTGTAAAAGTAGTTCTCAAGGTTACTACAAAATGTCCTTTTGTTTCTTTCATGCCTTCATCCTTTTTGAAATGCTCTCCACATAGTCAAATTAAAATTGTTTTTCTTTCAGGCTTTTCTRCTACAAATCCTGTTTTACTATGTAGTTTACCAAGTTTACCTAAACATTAGTCATCCAAAGAGCAGGGGATCTTTTATTCATATGCTTCTCTGTCAACAGAACCACAGTCTTAAAAACCWTTTTGTCTTCTATTCCCTATATGTAATCCTTCCAGGTAGTATTTCAAGACATTGTATAAATTCTATGCTTTTTATTCTACAAGTAGAAGAAAATCTGGCATCAGTGTTGTCTGATGACTTAAGCATTTTCTTTAATCTTCAGAAATGCCTTTATACCTTGAATGAAAGCACTGTATTCTCAACTTTTATAATCCAAATAAGAATTTTATTTAGGAGCTTAGTTGGTTTGCATTGCAGGTAGCTAAGCATTTATTTTATTCCTATTGGTTGCAGGTATTACCTAGAGATGAGGATGGAAACACAGCCTAGGAAATCAGCCTTTCCTCATCTGTGTATGAAGAACTGAAGTGTCTGTGTTTTGTTGTTTTCTTTTTTGAATGTAAGTAAATTTTTGCTGCATGCTTCACTAACCTACTTCCTTGCTAGAGACTATATCATTGCCTGCCCTGTTTCAACATGCCACACAGAAATTGATGGCCGTTTAGACATGAATCAGTTGTAAAGATCATGTGCTTCTAAAAGATCATGTGTCTCTGAAATTGGAGAAGCTGGTAGTAGGTTGGTGGAAGGTATGCATACCCCCAAAATTTTTGCTAAATTTGCTAAATTATATATTTGTTTTGTCCACCGAAGGCTGTGTATGCTCCTCATCAGGCAGTTGTTCCTTCATCATGTTTATTACTTTCTCCAGTTCAGATTTTCCAAAATCCTTCTGGGAAAAGTTGAACAGAAGACCTGTGAGCTACTAGGTACTTCTTTCTTTTTTAAAATTGGTATACTTTAGTCAGCTAATAAATAAGTTTACAACTCCAACATGTATTGACCATGAAGATGTTATACTTGAAAGCTGATGATTTTCTCTACTGATTTCATTAAACTTCGAATGATTAGATATTCTTCAGTTCTGGGCCTTGAATATACATCACTTGAAAAATATTTTTTTCCCTTCCCACTTGTTAAGTTCTACCTTGAGTGTTTTCCTCTGCCCCCAGTGAGCTCCATGATTCTTGTTTCTTTCTATTCAGCAGCAGCTTGTGTTTTGWATTCAGTCCCATTTGGTTCATCACGATGATTTTTTGCACATTTTTCATGTTTAATAACACTACTTTTGCTCAATTTGTGCAAACATCCTTTGGACTTGTTACAATTTGATTTTCTGTCAAGGATAGTTGCAAAGAAGAGAAAATGATGAGCAGAGGAAATGATGCTGGTGTATATCTTATTTGCAATTCTAATAACAGCTTTGTGAATTTGAACACATTAGTAAAGAGCACTTCATTCAAGTGCGTATTACTACAGAACTTGCTAAACATGCTTAAGAATAATGCTATTCCAATCTGGGCAAATTAGAGGGATCATTTGCAGCAGTTGTTAATTATGCATCAGCTTCAATCACAGCATAATTCTGTTAATTGCTTATCACAACAAGGTTAACTGTCATTTATATTTCTTCAATTTTTAATTCARATAATACACTTGATATTGTTCACTGGTCACTTTATAAGAAAATAGTCATGATGCAAATATTCAGCACAATAAGACTAGAAGAGATCTCCCAACGTGGCTGACATCACCAACCCATATAATATCTTTCATAAATTTCTCTCCATGTCTTAAAACCAGTTAGGTTCCTTGATTCTGCTGACCAAATGGAGGAGGTTTGTTGCAGTGCCATAACCGTGACATGTTTAGCTTTCTACTTGCCAGCTTCAAATTTATGCCTTTGTTCTTACAGAAGAATTGTTTTATTGTCTAAATAATTTTTCCCCATGTAGCTTACAGCACATGATTTATTTGTAGAATAAACTCGCTCTCACTTTTCACTTCCCTGAGATAGGCAAACCAACTCCTTTTTGTGTCCTTCAGTAAGATCTACATTCTCATGGCTTGAACTTGGCTGGCAAGCCATTAGTGCTCCTTAATTCCATCTATAATGGCAGCTTTTAACTCCGGTTCTCCTGTAGATGGAAGCAGAAATGCCATTCACTGTCAGATGAATGACAACAGGAAGTGTAGATGAGTTCTGCTGGCTCTAGGAAATGAGTCCAGAAGTACTAGTGGAAGTGATTGGCTCGCTTCTTATTCTGGCTAAATTAACAGATATGGCAGTGTTTTAATTAAAGTTGTTTGAAACAGCTAAGTCAATCTTTTCAATCCGAATTCATTATGGTAATTTTATTTATGTGTACACCTGAAAAACAGGGAATGCTATTAATGCTAATAATTAAGCCTGTAATTCTTAAGGAATAAAAATTTCATTGAGAATTGTAACACCAGGAAACAGATAGAGAAAAATAATATACTGAGGAGAGAATTAGAGGACTAGATGTGAAAAAACTCTGCTGTGAAGAGCCAAAAAGTCTTGGTAGACAACAAGCAGAGAATGAGACAGCAGTGTATCCCAGGAGCAGAGGGCCAACAACATCCTGGGCTATATTAGAAGGGCTGAGGGAAATTATTATTTCCTTTTACTCAACACTCRTTAGATGGTATCTAAAATGGTGCATCCTTGTCCATTTGCCCCCTTCTCTCTTTGAAGAAATAAATGGATTAAGTGAAGAAAGTTCAGTAGAGAGCCACCAAGATGGTAAGGGGCTGACACACTTGCCCAGTTGAGGAGAAGATAATGGACAGAGTTGTTTCAGCCTGGAGAAACTTTGTGGGAAAGAAGCTCACAGCAGCCTCTGATCACTCAAGGCTGCTTGTGAAAAGATGGACTGTCACAGAGATGCAGGTAAGAGACTAGGGACATAAGTTGAAATAGAAATATTTCCGACTGGATGTAAGGAGAAAAATTCACACTCTGARAGCCTGAGGGGATACCAGGTCCAGTAGGAAAACAGAGTGCTCAGAGAGGTTAGGCAGTGTCCATTCTTCAAAGTATTTTTAGATATGATTGTTTAGGCAACCTGGTGTGACCTGAATTGAGGAGAAAATAGAACTTGATGATCTCCTGAGAACCTTGAATAAAAGATTAAGAATGTATTCAAGATTCCTCATGCCCACAATAGTATGTGATACAGTTCCTCCTTTTGGACTCATAAAACTTACTAATGCATGTTAGTAAGTWCTCAGTCTTTTCATTCTGTCCTGTATCTCCTCTTTCTTGGCTGAGTTTTATATTCAGATCCCTTTTAGAAAATTACTCCTGACACTAAGAGTAACTTTTTTAGATTTATTTTTATTTCTCTTTTTCCTTTTTCTTTCTTTTTCCTTTTTTTTTTCTTTTTCCTTCAAAACAGTATAATACAGCAATCTGCTATAATATTACTTTAGTCATTTTAATCCTTTTCAGTCTTGAAATTAGCAGATCTCAGTATCCTGTTTCTCCTTTGAGTCTTCTCTTTGTTTTTCTCTCCTAAATAATGAAAAGTATGATTTCACCAATGTAAAATCAAACTGGTTACAGCAAAGATTGTGTCTGCATGTCTTTCTGSTGCTTATGATTTTTAGTATTCAATGATTCTAAACTCTTTGGGTTCCCAAAGTAATTATTTCTGCCACACTTCTAGGAATGGTTGGTTTTCAGATCTTTTTAAACGGTTCCTTTCAAGATAACAGTAGACRACAGTACTCTAGTTCCTTTTTTTTCTCCCCAAGAACACCCATAGATCAAAGGAGACAAGTCACATCAATCTTCAACTGGAAAGTATTTATTGTGTTTCTTATCCCTAACATTTATTAWATGTAAGAAAAAATACATGCAAAAAAGAAGTTTCAGTGTTGTTCAGAGTTGTACTTACTGAAAAGCCCAGGCAAGCCCAAGTTTTAGCAAGAAGTCCCATCTTTATTAGACCAAGCAGGACTTTCACTTCAAACAGTCAACACTGTTTTGTTGTTGATAGGTATARCAGCCAGACACTAAAACTGCTAGAGTCTGAATCCAGATCTTGAATCACCTTAAAAAGAAAATCCTGTTACCTCTGTTTTCCCACTTACCTGCAGATTCTGTAAGTTTTCAAATAGCTTATTTGCTCTATGTGTAATATACTACTTTAGCATAAATACTTAGGATACACCCAGCAGTGACCTTTTTATCACCTGAGTGAAGTCATGTTTGTTTCCTTGCACACCACCGCTACTGACTCACCTTTCCAGATTCCTAAACAAATTGTTCTTTTTGATTAGGACAGTCTTTTCTACTGCTTCTTTTTCAAAGTGGAAGGACTAAATTTTCACAGGAAGTTACTTCTGCCATTCTCGCAAATCAGATWGGAGCATTTAAATACTAATGTGTTTTAAATGCCAATTTAGTAATAGAACTCACTTATCAAAAGTGGACTGTCACCTTAGATATTTTCTCACGTGTCTAGTTAAAGCACTGTTATCTAGAAGATTAATCAATTTTAGGTGTTGTCAGAGAATTTAATCAGYAGCAAGTACAGTTCACAGCTGCTTTTTCTTCTTAAACAGATGAAAAGCTGTATATCTTTACTACATTGTTTAAAAAAACAAAACAAAACACCAAAACTTTGGAGTGCAGCAACTTTTATGTGTCTTCCGACATAAATTTGACAGGTCWGTTGTGATTTCTCCTTTTTATCTACACAGAGTGTAGCTTTGAGAAGACAGCTTAACTTCAAGCTGTTCCTGCAACTGTGTGCACTGTGTGTATGTGCATGACAGTCCTGGCCCCAGGACATTCACCTGAACAATGTCCCAGCAAGCTGGGGAAGTGACTTGTGTCTTCCGCATACCTTGTATTGTTGCTTGTCAGGCCAGAGGAGGCATCAGCCTGGAAAAGAGCCTGTGTGCTTGGTGCACCTTCTAAAGAAAAGTAGAGTCTTGTCCTCTGGTCACGGGGATTTTGRGTGCACATTCACAAACCAGGGCTGCAGGCAGGATCATGCAGGACAACTGTCCCACATTTAGGTACCAACATATGCTTTATTGCTTTCTGAGGAATAGCTTATTTTTAGTTTGATTTTTAAGTCTGATTTTGTTAATCCTCAATTGGAATAATGTATCATTTTATGATTTCACACATGGCCATTTTTGTGAAGTTGGCTCATTTCTTCTTGAATCTCACACCTTCTGAAAGGTATTTTAATTTGATGCAAACATTAATTGTTGGATTATTAAAAATATTTTGCTTTTTCTTCATGACAAAAAGGACTTTTTATTGTCATTCATAAGATGTACCAGTTGTGCTGTATGATATATTTTCAGTTTTGAGCTCCAGTGAAAAGTGAAGGAGGTTGGTTTCCATCCAGGTTCTCCACCTTCAGCTCTTTTCTCAGATTTTGGGGAGTTACTTGTGTAGATTCAACTCACCTAACTCAAGGTGTGTGTTGCASTTTAAGCGCTTTGGTTAGAGAACCAGTGGGAAGAAATGGGTGTTTTGAGAGATGATTCAGTTCAAACTACTCTTAAAGATAAGTTTGAGAAATCTGTTTAGATTTGCCTGTTTCTGGTCATTATATACAAAGGGAATTGAATGTTTCATTTGTATGCAGGTGACTGTATTGTAGATATGTGGACTTAAGTGTCATAAATACTATCTTTAGTTGTTCTTTGCCTCATTTCTCTGTTTATTAAAAGGGGACTATAGTTTGTCCCTCTCTCACAGATGGGGAAATACTGTTACTAACTGCAGAGTTCTCAGATAAAATGATGGAGCCCACCTACATGAATACATTGAAAACAAGGAATACAGTCACATTAGTATTGTTCATGTCCAGAAAATCCACCCAGACCCAAATATTATCTATAATAATGAAGGTATACTTGATCATGTAACCTACATTATTGCAGCTACACATAATTTTGCATGTTGTAACTTGATGACTTGCATTGTGTTTTCACTCATAACTGCACTGACCATTTCTCAAAGTTTCCTCTTACCTGCTCTCAAGATAGAGACAAATTGCAACCTTGTAGAACCACTTCCATKCTCCTGTCTCCCATGCCAGTGCATTTTTCTCTGCTCAGCTCAGTGTTCTGCCTTCATTAGTTAAAACAGATGGAGTCCAGCTTATTTTCTAATATTTATCATCAGCTTTTAAAAGGGACTTCTACTGATTTTGAGCTCACTAAAATCACTGTTTAAAATCTATTGAGAGCAGATATATCTGGGAAGTCATAGTATTTAATGGTTTGTTCCCACCTGGGAACACACCTAGCATGTGTTAAAATTAAAGCCAACTGAAGAGCATCTGTATGTGTACAGCAAAGCAAAGACTTGAGCTGCTGCTCCAGAGGCTTCTGCTTTGTGCWCACTGAGATCTGAATTTGCTGTGCTTACAATATAGATGCCTCTGCCAATAAAGATATCAGGTGTTCTTGACCTCCCTGTTTGAATTTTCAAGGAAATACTGTTGTCAGTTTATGTCTAGTGAAAGCAAGAATTACTTTGTTTTATTAAAAAATATAATGTAATAGTTTTAAGAAGAAGTGAAGGCTTCAGGGAGACCTTATAGGAGATTTTCAGTACCTGAAGATGGCCTAMAAGAAGGCTGGAGAGAGATTTTTCATAAGGGCATGCAGTGATAGGACAAGGAGGAAAGCCTTAAAGCTGAAAGACAGGGCTTTAGATTGGATATTAGGAAGGAAGAAATTCTACATCCTCTTTACTGAGGATGTTGAGATACTGGAAGAAGTTGTCTGGAGAAGCTGGGGATGCCCAGTGTTCAAGGTCAGGCTCGWTGGGGCTTTGAGCAACATGGTCTAGTGAAGGTGTCCCTGCCCACAGCAGAGGAATTGGAACTAGGTATTTTCCAATCCAAACYATGTATGGTTTTATGAAAATTGGGGTATTTTACACACATGCCTTTCTAGCCTGTGAGTTGTTTTAAAAAATTGTTTATTTGATGCATRAAATGGAGTTATTTGGTACTTTGAAGAGCTGATCCAAAATGTCGTCGAAAGAGAGTATATGCCTTTATGCTTTCACATTGTTCCTTTGGTCAGGGAGTATTTTGAAGTTTTTGTTTCTTTGTCATACTTTCACTCTAAACTGATGGTCTTCAATATGGTCAATTKTCATCTTCAATATGAGTTAATTGTCATTAACTTTTTTTGTAACAGCAGCAACTAGAGAAGTTGTTAAGCTAAGCATAACCATAYTAGTGTCTTGGAAGAGTTAAACTGATTGTGTTGACACAATGTTCTTTCTGCAGGAATGTGATGAGTCAGCTTAGGATCAAGTTAAAAATTTTAATTTTAGACAGAGTAACTGAAAATAATGGCACTTGTCTGACTATTCAGTTATTTAATTAGCTTTTTACATAGAAGCAAGAGTTATATAGTCACTAGCATGGGCAGAAGTGTACTGAGTTTGTTTTGAAGTGTTATGTACATAACTCATTCATCAGGAGATAGAATATAGAAGTTAGAAGACTTGCTATGATTAATTGATCACACAGAAAAGAAAGATTCGAGGCAAGCTAAAAAAAGAAGAATAACAAACAAGCCTTGCCTTGATAACTGGTTAACCTTTTTTTGAACTCTTTTATTGTGTATGGCAAAGGCAAGGGTGTTTATCTGTGGAAAAAAAAAAAACCTCATTATATGGTATTTCTAAGATAACTGTGGGTAAACTGTAAGTAGAATTTATCTAACTGGCTATATAGAACATCGTTTACAAGCAAGTTTGCATAAAACCTGCCAAGAAGGCTTATTAAGAAATTACTAATCACCTGAGGATGACTGAACAGGAGTGCTTAGCCTTGCTTATCAATAGCATGATGATTCGGTTTTAACTCTTGCCTGAACTCTTTCCTCTATTTTTCTCATTTCATTCTGCTCTCCAGGACAGCTCTCTGATTAAGTTTCCTGTGTGTAGCAGAAAATAATAAGTTACCTGATCTAAGCAAATAATTAACAAGTAGATCCAGTCATTGAACTGTACCTCAGCAAATTTCACCACAAAATTCAATGCTGAAAAAATCCTGTAAGCCCACTAAATGGTCAACACTTCATGGCTATAGTGTTTTCAAGAATAAAATGAAATAAGAATATTAGGATAAAATAGAAATATTAAGTACTAAAGTATACCTAATAGTAATTCACATACCTAACAGTAAATTTAATCTGTCGTAATGTAAAAAGCAAAAGTATCCTGGTTTTTATCTTTCCTCCCCATAAATATACACAATTTTCAAATAGTGCCTGCTAACCTCAGATAGGGTTAGCAAATCTACAGTTAATATGGGCATAAAGCAACTACATAAATGGGTTGAACTGGCAAAATATAAATTTACCACTAGTTCATGGGGAGAATCTGGACATGGACAATACAATGTGAAGAATTACTAAAGTTCAGTATGTAGGAGGGAGACCTTCCTCCTGTCCGATTCATTTTGTAGGTCTACTTGATAAATCAAGAGGCAAATTCRGCTGTCACAAAATCACTGACACTAAATTTTTGTGTGTACATATTTACATGTAAACATATGTGCGTATAAACCAAGATTTTAAATCTGCATAATATTTGATATCTTCATGTCTTGCAGTTTACTGTAGACCTCCTCCTGCAATGGCTAGAGAAAGGATTATATTCTGGTTCCTCAATCTTTACCACTTCACCTTTGTATTTGGCATACTGTGTTCTGACTGAAAATTTTAGGATACACTAGACTAAACTAGATTGGAATAGAATAGACTGTTTCACTTGAAAGGGGCTTACAACAACCATCTAGTCCAACTGCCTGATTAAATCATTGATCAAATTAAGACCTTGATGAGTGTTGTCCAAATGCCTCTTAGTCACTGGCAGGCTTGGGGAATCGATCACCTCTCTAGAAAATCTTCCATGTTTGACCACCCTCTGGTAAAAAATGCTTCCTAATATCCAGTCTGATGCAGCTTTAAAGCATTCCMCTTCAGCCTATCTCTGGATATAAGGGAGAAGAGATCAGCATTTCCTTTCCTGTCCACTTCCTGTCTTCAGAAAGCTGTAGAGAGCAATGAGGGCACCACTCAGCTTCCTTTTTGAATGACTGTCATCAAGCTTCCACTTCGTCATTAGTCATCCTTCTGAATATTCCCACAAAAATGTGCTGCTTCAATTGGCACCATCATGGTGTTGACTCTTCCATCACCCAGACACAATGCTCTGCATCAACACAATGGCACAGATAGCTATTGCATTTAGTGATGGCCCATATGCAGTGGTCCATGTTTGGCCTCTTGGCTATGAGRTGGCTTTTCCTTGACTCTTTCCTACTGGTGGCATTGCTGAAAGGCTGTCACAGATACACCACGGGTTTCACTAAACCATTGGCAAACAGTAGCATGGGACATCTGCAAAATGAAGAAGATACTGCCTTAATAATTTTACTCTGTGAAGATTGTGGGTGAATGCAATGTGTGAATAATCCTCAAAACACCTTTCTATTAAAGAGAGAACACAACTAAGGGTTTGTGAACTGCAGTGTGTCTTATACTTTGTGAGATACCCAGGTCACTCACTGAGGTGTGTGGTAAATGGAATCAGAAAAAACCAGATAGCTTTGTCTACCTTTGCCTAAAGAGTGGATGTAACATCTCTTTGTATATGACACCATTATATTACTCTTACTATCCTGGTAGAATATCCCCTCAATGACACAGTAGTATATAAAATTAATAAATAAATCATTAATCCTTTTAGAACAGTTTGAGAGAATTATATTTGGAATAGAGAGGGAGAATCTGAAAGCAGGGTATATCCTCAGCAAGTGTAAATTATCCTTAAAATCCTGCAGCAGCTATTCTTCAGGTTCAAAATATTTTAGAGCTTTCACATTCCTTTGATAGTTCCCTTCAGCTACTAACAGRGTGAATACTGAAGTGGTAGAAGATTAAAATTGTAAATTGCACTTTGTAGTATCTGGAGTACTACATCTCTTACTCAGCTTTGAAACTCTGATGTAGACTACTCATTGATATCTTCCTAACTATTTTGGAATGATTGCAAGCTTTAAAGAGTACTGTAGGGTCCATAGTATTTGACAAGTCAGGAGCCAGGCATGTTCTTTGTTTTCCGTATTTATTCACATTCATGACTGTTGAAGTTGTAGCTGGTTGTTCTGAAAGATGAATAATTTTTTTTAAGGGAAAAAATAAAGACAACCTGACCTCAGAATTGTCTGTTCCCCGTTGTGCCAAAATGAGAAAAAAAACCCACAAACACAGCCCTCAATTTATGGAAAGAAAGCTATATCTGCTATATGTTATAGTCGAACTCAATATAATGAATGACCAATTTAACTGARAAAAGAGGCAAATTCAATATGTGCAAGAATCTCCTTTTTATGGAATGACTGATGTGGTCTAAGTGTCTAAAAATGTGAGTAACGAAAACAGGCTTAAYCTAGATTTCCCACAAAGATCTGTCCTTAGGTTTCACCTGGCATGATTTGTTGAAGCTAATCTTACCACCATGCCTAATAAGTGTGCCAKGAAAAGCTGTTATTCAATTCTGGTGTGACTTTGCTTTTCTGGTGTTTTATTTAACSACTATATTTTTTAGGACAAAGTCAAAAGTCTTAAGTGCCATGAATTTACATGATGAAGGTGATAGTTGGTGCTGGGTTTGAGCAATATGAGATGATGCCTTTGGTCACCTTATTGGAAGCATTTGTGCCATGTATTTATTCTCATGATTCACAAATTGTTCTGAAAAATCCTTTCACATTAACTAGCTCAAAGGCAACTTTGTCCTTATTTGGCTCTGAACTTTATTTTGGGGGGAGGGGAAGGGAGGGACATGAYGATGTTACATTTCCATCATGTTACTTAGGTCTTAAGCACAAAAGGCTATTTTTTTGATGAAGCTTGGTAATCCACATCTATACTTTATTACACATTTATACTTCATTGATTTTTTAATCTGACCCATTTATTTATTTATTWAAAAAATTAAAAGCCAGCAATCTCTATCAAATAAAGTAATGCCACAGTGTTACAAACCTTTCCATGACAAACATGTCATAATTTTATGTTTTAGAATCCAAGCAAACATTTTCCAGTCATTACTCATGGACCATTTATGAAATACTTGGGGTGGGTGGGCAGAGCTGRTGTGATGGTGACTAGCAGTGTTCTCCCTGGCACTGAGGGTGTGTTCCAGGACAGGGAAGCTTGGTCTGTGGCATTACGTGGGCATGTATCTTTGTAAGTCAAAGATGAGATTGCCTGTGGGTGTGCAGAAATTTTCAAACTGCTTACCGAGTAGCAAGCTTTTGGCAAATAAACTCTCTGACTTGGAAATCTTGAGTTTACTGTACTAAGGAGATATTCTGGCTCAGCTCATATGGTTTCTTTGGGGTTCGTTAGTGCAGACTCCGTGCATACCCTTTCTACATGTGCCARGCATTGAGAAGGGAAACAGATTAAAATGTGTGTTTTGCCAGCATGCTGGATAAGTATGCCAGGGTAGTGACAAAAATAGGAAGCCTTCCAAGTATGTCCACCACAACTCACTATACTTGCAAAGCAGGAAATACAATGAAGGTGTCTTCTTACTCATAGTACATGGGAAACAAGAAAAAGAACAAAATTAACACTTTAAATTAACACTTTATTCTGGCAACCTAAATTTCTTACTAAGGGGGAAAAATAAAAGGACATATTGCTACTTATTAAAGAAAAAAAACCAGAAAAAAAACCAAAACCAAAACTGTTTCAGTGGTGATAGTAGTTTGAGATTTCTTTTTATTTTCAGGACTACTTTTATGGAAATAACCTTGATTTTATTAGCTTGTGCTGTATTTTATACCACTGTCAGAAAGAATGATTGCATTTAATATGGAGAGCTGAACAATTAACAGAGTTAATAGTCTTAAAGATAAGATAGGAATGCTTTCTGTATGTGATCCTGAGGTCATCAGATTTAAAGAAAAAAAGCAAGAAAATCACACGAACAAAGCCATTATTGTGCAGCTTTCTCTTYGCAGTTACTGCAAAATTTACTTTGAGAAATTATTTCTTACTCAAATTTACATTACCTCTTATCTCAAAGAAGTGCTTAGCAGTTTGACTAATTACACTTTTAAAACAAAAGTTTTAAAACTTTTGCTTATCTTAGGCTGATATTTCTTGGCTGTTAGTAGTAGATGACTTAGAACATTTTATACTACAAGCTCCAGCATCAATCAGAATTTGAAAAGCAGCACAGGTGTCTAATATGAAAAAAAATCTGCTGTGTGGGAGTCTGAGTAATAGTGAACAGTATAAAGCTTGGTCTGACATAAGACCAAAAGCTGTTCAACATTAGCTGCTTTYGTCAACTGCTCTAATTCCAGGACTGCATTCTAATCCACCTAAGGCTGAAAGAAATCATTTTAATATTTTACCATAGTGATTTAGTATACATTAATTGTTCATGATGTACTTCATGATGCCAAAAATCCCCCAGAAAGCACATTTTTAGGAGTGCAAGATTTTACTGTAAGAAGTTTCCTTAGCAAAACATGAAAAAATAGTATAAAGAATGTCTTTCCTATAGTGTACATTTTTCCATATTAAAAAATCAATTGAAATGAGTTTTTATATGACAGATGTATGAAGGGTCAATTCATTCCCTCTCTTTAGCAGTCACTAAGGGACCTGTTTTGGCAGCATTGAAGAAGTTCTGCTAATAGCAGAGGGAATAGCAGGATTTGATCATGTCATACATGATATCTTGCATCTTCCATTCATTCCCTTATTTTAAATTTACTTACATGCCAGAATGTTTTCAGGACTGACATTTATAAATAGAAAATATGCAATGGATATATTTGTAAGCATACAATTTTGGTATTAGAAATCCAGATAATATTTATAAAAACCTAATCAAAAAGTGTGCACTGAAGAACAAAAGATAATTCTAGTTAACATGTAAACCTTTTTATATTACATTAAGTAGCATATTAAGGTAATGAATCATTTGTTATGTAACTAGTAATTAGTTTTATAGCAAATACTATACAAATACAACAAATGGTTGTAGCAAGTACAACAAATTCTGCTACAGAAGAAATTTTTCAAACTGAACCATCAGGTAATATAAAATTATTCCATCTCATGATGAAAATACAGTGATTTCCTAAACCATATTGGCTGACAACAAATAGCTTTTCATCAATCTTAATTTAATATACTTCTTTAAGAAAAAGAAAGAAGTATTAACTGTTTAAAAACTGTGAAACCTTGTACACTTCCAGTACTGTGAAATGATACTTTCCAAGTAAGTTTTTTTCCCCCACGATTGTAGGCAAGAACTATTCTAAAATTTTAGTCATATTGTTAAATATCTTTAAAAATGGCCAATTTTTGTATTATTTCTRTAGTGTATCAGAAGTATTTGTAGTCATATCAGTTGTTAATAAATGTGCTATTCATGTGGTGAAGGCATGAAATTGTAAGATTGTCTCTTTTTAAGCAGTAGCTTTTGCAGTTTCTTTGGTATCTTATTAAATATAATAATGGATGAATGGTTTAAAGGAAACCAGTATAGCAGTAGGTTGAAAAGGAAAGCCCTGTGGACACCCTTCAAAATCTGAGGAGAATTTGTGCAAGCAGTAACACAACTGTAAATATGCTTTGGTTTAAGGATAGGTTTGTGAATTATACAAGAACCCTGTTGTCATAATTATGTTACTGGGCTCTGCTGGAGTCAGGAAGAGAATTGGCCTGAGACTACATCTACATGTCCTCGAAGAGACAGGATGATTTGTGACTCTCAGGTAACCCTGGGGACAGGGATATTAGAAGGATGAATTTTGAAAGGCTTTTAATCTAGGTATTTTCCTGTAAATTTTCATTTCTCATTGGTAATTTGTCTGTCGTAAATTCCTTTTCAAAAATACGTATTTATTTATTTAATGAAGGAGTTGGTTTATGATGCCCTTTTGCAGAAACTTTTACTGAAGAGCAACTGCAGACACTCATTGCCATTCAAATATGCATTTCAATGTTGTATATGCAGTTATTAGCTCTTGTTAATAAGCCATAAACTTGGTAGTTTCCTATATTTGTATTCTTCATGTAACTGTTTTTCAGCAGTGTACAGGGTAGTTTTCAGTAAAGAATGTATTGAGAAGTAATAGCATTTGAAATTTTTCTGTCCAACATTTGAAAACACCAGATTAGCAAGTGAAATTCTGCTGTTCAGCTATATATTTGGCACAGATTCAACCATCTTTACAGGAGGGTTTTTAACTGTGTTTGTACACGCCATGTCTACCAACTGATGAGCTGTGGACCTACCCCGAGACTCTTTCTTACAGAGAAGGTGATTAATATTTCTTTTCCCCCAGCACATCTGAATAGTACTTGGAAATGCCATGCTGCCATCACATCTTGTATGAAGGGTTAGAGCAGGAAGCCTCTGTCTGAGAGTGTACAGGATCCAGTGCCTGGAGCCATTGCAGCAGCCCACTGTGATGGAGGGGATTTATGATCTGGCCTCTCTGCAGACTTGTGTGGCTTGAAGCCTTGCTTAGGGATGCCTAAAGAGCTAGGTCACTGCCAGTGGAAAAGAACACCACCAGCTGTAAAATGGGAGTGTTTACAGCTGTATTTTAAAATATGAAGGAGCGTGATTTGGGGTTGTTTGAGATTGTTCATAATCATATCACATTTCCTTATTGTTCTGAAGAGAGAAAAATTGCATGTGAACTTACAGTGTCTACACAGAACACTCAGAGTAGTTTGTTTAGAACTGTTTGTACCACACATTGACAACAAAATGTGCAGCAAGGCATAAGGGATAGGAAGTTTCCTGCACGTCCTTGGGTTCACGCAAGAATTGGAACCAATACAACTCATGATAAGATTATTTCAAAAAACATTCCAAGATTATCAGAAGGGTTGCACTGTATCATAAAAGAAAAAAAAAAAAAAAAANCCTGGCAAAGTCTTCTGCAGTTAATACAATAACAATGTTGAATACAAGAACCTGCACTGGCTAATGGCATTGATCCGCAGAGTTTGGTATACATCAAAATGCCACTGCCTCTGTCTGACACTTATTCCTTATAGATACAGTGTACCTTATAGATACAGTGTGAGTGGAAACCAACATGGTTTTGATGTAGAAAGTGTATACAGGCACTTGAAACTGGCTTTTGTGTTGTTGAGGATTACTTTACGCCTCAGTATCAGTGTGATTGCAAATATAGGCAAAGGTTAAATTCAGCTTTTTTGTTTATTTCCTAGAAGTACCACAGATGTTCATTTATGGTAAGCTGTTTGCTATAAATTCTGCTGATATGAAGCTCACTTCAGATGTATTTGCACCACTAGATTAGAGACACTTCCTGGAAATTTAGCTAGTGGCAAATGCTTAAAAGACACTTTGTTCTTTTTTGTTGTTTGGTTGCTTTTTTTCTGAAGATCTAGAAGCATTCACATTTTATTCTTAAAAAAGTAATTTAGGAACAAAGTGCAAATTCATCGCTTGACAATACACACTGAGATTAAGCACTTCAGTCCAGCATGTTAGTTTCAGTAACCTGAAGATACTGTGCACTTGTTAAATGGCATGTAAATATGCTACTGTGCGAGACAAAATTATATGTAATTTCTAGATTACTGACGCACATTTTATATGGTATCAGAGTACCAAAATTTTCCCATTTTGATCTACTGCATATCCTTATTGATTCTGTGAGAAAGGTGCTGAATAACGATGGCAATCATGGCAATCATATACTGAGTGTGTAAAAGCATAAAAGTTACAGACTAATATTCCAGTTTACTTTCCAGTAATTACCTGTGGACTTTCAAATTATTGCTTTGCTTTTGATGTTCATCAGTCACTGGAAGTGAAAATGGCAAGGAAACCAATAGTGCATACTCTGGAACATTTTAAATGTTTATGGATTTCTTAGCATGATTAGAAAATATAAGTGGTATTATTCTTTCAGATCAGTAGAGGCACATATTAATTACTACAATAATTGCCCTCTCAAGGACAACGATTTAACACTGTTGGAAATGATGCTGAGACTACTGATTTCTTATATCTTCATTACTGTGCAATGAAAACTGAGGGTTAAAAAAAAAAAAGCCTCCAGTTTTTGGTTTGTTTTTTTTTTTTTTTTTTTTTTTTTTTTTTTTTTTTCTTGTGTATATATAAACGAGAGTGATTTAAAAAGAATCACACTGGCTTTCTAGAGGATAATGTTTAGCTGAGAAAAAGTGTTTGCATTTGGTTAATGTAACACTTTAGGTAGATTTTTTATATGGAGAAATATATGGAATTTTTGACAAATTGTATCAATAATTTATAGTTGAAATAGAAAGCATACCATTTAATTCTGCCATCATTAAGTAGTGACCAAAAAAAAAAAAAAAGAAATGTGAATAAAAATATCAGGCAAGTTAAATTAACCACAAATGGCCTTCCAAATCTTCTGATACACTAAAAATATTGGTTTATTGTATCTTAAAGTATAATTCATGGTAGTATGTATTTTTAAAAGTCAGAACCAATATGTAGTGATTTGCAGGAAAAATATTTAGGGTCTGGACTTTCACATACTCTTGCCATATAGAATCTAATTAAATTTAGTGTTGGACTTTAAGTTTTATCTGAATTTCTGATGTTACATTATATCAAGCTTAGTAAACAGAAGGATTTAAGAAGATTTAAGAAGAAGGAAAAAAGAGAACTTTATATCACTTTTAGATTTCTCTGCTTTTTGTTCTAATATGGGTATTTCATTGGTCACTTGTTTTTTGCTGAATAGCACCCTTCTGCATCTGTTAATGTTAAATTAAATGCAAAGGCAGATTAGGGAGGTTGTGCTTGGTTGCCTTATGTGTTGGCAATAGAGCTGGTTAAATTATTCCCTGTAAGTGATGAACTTGATAATCATTAGTTATCAGCTGCAGCCTTTTTCTGTTTAGAGTTTGTTTTAAGTTTAGGTTTTTTACAGCATTTATAAAACCATTGTCTTGTTACTGTGCTAGTGTGGAACTGAAAGCTGCCCTTTTTGAACCTTCCTATGTATCTTTTCTAGCAGTGTAAATTAATAAATAACAWTTAGAGAAATTTAACAAGCCACATTCAGGCAGATTACACAGTTCTGTTGAAACTGAAGAATTTTTCACTATCAGGTCAATTTCCAATGGTTTCACAATAATACCAAGGAAAATAAGTATGTCCTTATATATATGTGCAGAACTTATATTGCTGTGAAATATTGCATTATAACACTTAAATATTGTATTTTTAATTACTGTGCTGTATGAGGCAAAAAGTTACAAAACTSTAAAAGAAAGGTCTTATATTTTTCTAAAGCAATTCTGTAATCTAGTTTAAAAATAATTTTCCATCATGACAATCCTAGTTTTAAAATAAAATCTTTATGGAACTGAATTCATACTTGTAAGATTTCATTTTTTTTTTTTTTTTTTTTTTTTTTAACGCAATTCCTATCGATTAGAAAACAAAACAAAGCAGAAAAGTTGCTTCTTTCTGTATCCAAAGAACTCTTTTTAACTTTTCAGCTCTGCGGGACACAATGAAAATTTTATAATGTGTTTGTCTTATGCATTTCCGTTGGATCTGTACAATATGAGTAATAGTAGATATCAATAGTAACAGTTTTGCTGTTCATCCTATACACAGTTCATGAACTCATGAACATGGCTTTTGAATCCATATTTGCATATTTAATTAATGTGACACTCTTTCATCCTCTGGACAAAACAGCCACAAATGTTTAGGGTGTATTTTCCTTTCATTTAAGCCAGAAGCAACTCAGAAAAAAATTTTTGCAATTGTTTCTTTGAACATTTATGCTTCATATGCAGTATTACATTGTGACTCAAAGAATAAATATGCCTGCTTTGATTTCAAGTGAATTTCTTCRGTAGTGTTTACCATATTCAGTGACTAATTGTTAATAATGAAACTAATAGTCTCTTCAAGGAAAATCTGCACCAGTGTTCCGGCGAAAAATAGCTTCAAGGAAATAACAAACAGTGCTCATAGCATGCGTTTTTGTGSTTTTTTTGAAATTAATTTCTTCAAAATCCTTCTTCTTTGTTTCTTTATTTAATGTCACAAACCTTTGTATGAGACTTGCCAGCTATTGCCAGCTTTGTGCCAAAGTTCCTCTCCATATTAGTGGAATTGTATGGGTAATTATACATGCAGAATTGCACTTTAATTTTTAACCCTTCAGCTGGAAAGAGTTTAGAACACAATTATTTGTTGTTATGAACTTCATAAATTCTTTTAACATCTCTATCACTTTAAAAGTGTTCATGTGTGTAAGAMCCAGATGTAATCAGATGAGACATTCTAGGTGAATTTTAAGTGACAATTAAAGAGAAAAAGCCAGAAAAAGCCTCTATTTAGGTAAAACTTGCTCATAGGGTGGTTGTTAGAAGTCTTGTCTATAACTACGTATGTTCTTATTTCTTGTCAGACAGTTCAGGGGAAGCTGTCAACATGAATGCTGCTGACAACGGGGTCAGTAGTCTCTGTGCAATATGTGGAGACCGAGCAACCGGAAAACATTATGGTGCTTCCAGCTGTGATGGATGCAAGGGATTTTTTAGACGTAGCATAAGGAAAAACCACGTCTATTCATGCAGGTATTTCTAAAGTTCATTTAGAGGTACTAAATTAATAAATTTAAGTGAAAAATATATTCAGACCTTATCAGACATTTCAAACTATGTCAGCGTATTTTCAGCTTTTTTCTTGAGGAATGTGACTTGATATTACACATTTCAGATACTGTATTCCAGATTTTTGTTGATATTGTTAATATCATTACATCACTTACTGTTTCATTCTTTTATTTATTATTACAAATCCTCTCCAGAAAAAAAAAGGAAAAAAGCTCATATTTCCATTGCAATGTGAAAACTGTAATTCTYAACTGTTTTCTGAAAATTCTTTCCTTATGAAGGTTATTTCTGAATAGGAAGTCTGAGATTTATGAATCTCGTTTTTAAGGGCAGTACAAACATATCTGCACATGCTCCCACTTGGTGTGACACATGGCTCTTTTGAGTGGCCATTCCTCCCCTTTCAGTCTAAATGGCAATCTGTTTATTTCTGAATGGTGCCCAAAATATCACACTGCTCCATGTCTGATGACATAATCTGTGCATGCTCTGGGCCATAAACTGTCAATTTTGAGCCATGCATAGAATATATGGAAAACTCAGTGAGTTTAGACAAATTATTGACGTGGTATATTGGGTTTTCACGCCAAGATTTTGGTAGCAATGGGGCCACAAAAGTGGATTCTGTGAGAAGTTGTCACTGRTGTCCCCTGTGTCTGGTGAAGCCAATGCCAGCCAGCTCCAAGATGGCCAAAGCTGAATCTTTCAGCAATGGTGGAAGTGTCTTTGGGATAATGTATTTAAGAAGAAGAAATAATTATTATGCAGAAACAAATTGTAGCTGGAGAAGAGAGGAGTGAGAATGTGTGAGAAGAACAGCTCTGCAGACACCAAGGTCAGTGGAGAAGGAAGGGGAAGGAGGTGCCCCTGGTGCTGGAGCAAAGATTCTCCTGCAGCCCACAGTACAGACCATGGTGAGGCAGCTGTGTCCCCATGAAACCTATGAAAATCCRCCTGTGGCCCATGTAGGATCCTCTGCTGGAGAAGGTGAATACATGAAAGAAGGTTGTGACCCCATGGGAAGACTTTGCAGCAGCAGACTCCTGGCCAGACCTGTGGCCCCATGGGAGGAGGAGCCCACACTGGAGCAGGTTTTCTGGCAGGATTTTTGAACCCCTAGGGAACACATTGCTGGAGCAGCCTGATCCTAAAGGACTGCACCCTCTGGAGAGAACCCATGCTGGAGGAGTTCATGAAGAGCTAAGCCCAGGGRAAGGACTAAYATKGGAGAAGTTAATGGAGARCTGTCTCTGTTGGGAGRGGCCTGCCACTGGAGCAGGTGAAGAGTGTGAGGAGTCCTTCCCTTGAGGAGGAAGCAGCAGCAGAGGCAATGTGTGGTGAACTGACTGTAGCCCCCATTCCCTGTCTCCTTGTGCCACTTCATGGGGTGACGAGAAAACTTATAAGAACGGCTTGTTACTGGAAATGTTGTTTCCTGTACTCTTCCTTGGATGTGTAATACTCATAAATAAATCTCTGCCTTACAGCACAGTGGTGTAGCTCAGATATACCCCTAAAGTGGTGTGTCAAGAGCTAACATAAGTGATTTCAGGAAGAGCTCTGCAAAAGTTAGGTCTGTTTGTCTAACAAACACATGCCAAGAAAAAAAGGCAAATGTGGACAGGGAGAGGTGCAAATGGCTCATATGCATTTCCTTTAGACACACCTGTAGATGTGCATTATAGCCTGGGTAAGCCTTCTTGCAGTGTCATGCTCTGTGTGTTTCCCCATGTCTTTATTTCATTGTGATGGCTCCTCTTGCCACCATGCAGCTCGTTTCTGCATTTCATTGTTATCTCCCTGAAAGAGTAAAAATTGCCAGACAAGGGTAATGGTTTTGCAGCTAAGGGGCTCCTCCATGCCAGCAACATTTGTTTTTTTCCTTGATTGTCCTTTCCTTTTTCTAGTTTTCTATTTTTTTGCCCCTTCCATTGCCATTTGACAGCCAGTTACTGACATCCTTTACAAATCAGTTGAGGTATAAATGATGTATGTAACGACAAAATTTTCCAYGCTTTCCAATGCATACATGTGTTTACACACACACATATATTCCTGGAAAATGAACAGGTATGAAACACTTCTCMAAACTGATTAATAAAGAATAATCARTTCAACTGAAGAAGCGAGTTTGTGGTTATAGACTTTATTCTGACAGAAAAGATTAGTTGATTTTCTTCTTTGTAATCAGGGTGCAAATTTATTAATGCTTTATACATYTACCTTTTCTTGTCTCTGATAGATTCAACCGACAATGTATTGTTGACAAGGACAAAAGGAATCAATGCAGATATTGTCGTTTAAAAAAGTGTTTTCGAGCAGGAATGAAAAAGGAAGGTAATTGAGTTGTTTATTATTTGATATAYGAAGAGAAAAAAAATCTGAATTAGCTTTTAAATATAATGATAATTCTAAAAAACTCCAGCTGAATAAACCAATGGAATGTCTTCTACAATGCCTTCATAATGGGGAAGAGCTTTTTTACTGAGGTGAAACATGTGTCTTCTAACCTTCAAGTGGGTAAGCAGCTGTAACACTTTGAACATTAGTAAGTCCATGGATTTAAAGTGACTTTGCAACTGTTTAATTCATTAATTCTGGCACCAAAATTCATTGATTTCTACATATTGAGCCATATGCTGGAATAATTCAAATCATGAGATTTTACTTCAAATGTTTATCAAATCTTAGTACTAACATCTCTATCTGGCATTTTTTCCTACCCTGAGTAATRACAGTGACAATTTACTGATTCTTCCCTTAAGTTTAAATGCATGAAGCACTTAAGCCAGAGGAAGGACTATGAAGTTGAGTGAAAAAGTAGTGAGAAGAGTAGTGGTAATTGTCAGTGTAGTATCCACATTAATTAACAAAAACAAAAATGTATTTTCCTTAGGGCTTAATATAGGAAAATTGTTACTTATGCATCTCACTGACAGATGTAAGAAACGTGTGTCACAGTGATTCTGCTGACAAAGAGGAAGGACCAGCAGCAGAGAAATAGGGAAAGAGAGTAGTGCAAATATTAGAGGGGCTTTTTTTTGTTGGGGCTGTTGTTTCAAGGAGAATTACAATGTAGAGACAAAAGATGTCCTTATCCATTTCAAATACACACTCAAAAGTGGTTTGTCACAAACTATGCTACATTTTTTTTTTGTTTGGAGCATAGTATACATCTGCCTGCAGGCCGATCTAAATTGTGAGTGCTCAGTTCTCTTTTAGCCTGTACAATAGAAGCTTTTTCTTTATGCTCTTAAGTATCTGTACTGTAGTGGTGCTTTGCTAGGTGACCAAGTTATTGGTATGAGATAAAATGGATTTTTCTCCTCAAAGCTGGATGGGGATGTTCTAAACAACATTACACAGGGTATGAAATAGGTTTGCTAACTCTTGTGGACCTCCTTTAACATACTTTAACCTTTTAGAATCTGAGCCATTAAATCAGTAACATATTGTATATACATTATCAATCTGATGTGAAGAAAGGGGAAGATCTGTGCATCCTCAGCAGCCCTAAAAGTTTTGCAAATAGCAGAGCTTTACAGACTTTCAAAACCTGAAATTAAAGAATAGTTTATATCAGAGGAGACATCTKGAATACATCTATTTCAGCCCCCTCTTAAAACAAGGCTAACATCTAGGTTCAGTCAGGTTGCTTGGAACCCTGTCCAGACAGATTTACACAGTCCCTGAGAAGGGAGATTCAACAGCCTCTTGCTTGGCAAGCTCTTTCACTACTTGACCACCCTGACTGGGAAAGGTTTTTTGCTTATAACTGCTTGGAATACATCTTTCTGCAGTTAGGGTAGTGTCCATTGTGTCTTTTCCTTATGCATCTGAGAGGACTCAGGCTCCATTTTCTGTATGCTAATGTATTTCATGTCCATGTTGGTCTCCTCTTTTCCACATAAACAAAGATGCCTGTCTCTGTTTCACCTTGAGCATCTTGTGGATTACATCTCCATAGCCCTCTCCTGGACACTGCYTAGTTTTCCAGCATCTTTCATGTGCAAGAGAGCCCAAAACAGAGAAATGTTAATTTCCCTCAAGACGCCAAAGGAGCCTGGTGCATGCCACAAAACTTTTGACTTACTTAACACCACTCTGCCCTTCTCTGATCCCACTGCATCTAAAACTTTCAACACTGCTTTTGTTTTGTTATATACCTCTCTATATGGTCAGGGCACATCTCATCGCAGAAGTGTAGCATAGAGTCTATGATAGTTTCTTATTGTTTCTAGCAAATCTGTTTTCTTCAGGACAAAGATAAGAGAGACTTCAGCTGGTAAAAGCKTTACGAGACCTCTTTGAGCAAAACTCCTCATGGAGCCTCTGTTTAAGGCAATTTTAGTCTGAACTGACAGAAAGGCTTTAGCCAGGTATTCTMGTCTACCAAGCCAGAGTTACGTATATGTAGAAGAAAATTGAAGTATCTACCTATGGTTTTCAGTGTGCTTCACCAGTGACTTTCACTAGTAGAGTATTGTCAGAATACCTTACTATTTTTAKAATAATAACAAGTGCTGAACCTATTTTAATTACCTATGTAGCACTYAAGCTGCTGAGATTCAGTGGATGTTTGTTTCAACATTCTTTTWCAAAAGGCTGTGTTTTCTCTTTCCTGTTTACATGAACATATAACACTTTGCATTTATCACCACACAAGATTTCTTACTGKGACCTTAATAAAAGGCCCATCAGTGAATGTCCTTGCAAAAAGTTAGTACACCTCTGGAATAAACTGTGTGCATTGTTCAGATAAACCCTGGACCTACTCAGTGCATAGAATATATATATATATATTTATTGACACTTCTTGTACTGCTCCTAAATTCTGTAATGAAGATTGTTACCTAGAAAATAGCAAATGTATCTTTGGAAGTAAAACTACTGCTCTTAAAAGACAATGAGATTCCTTGTGCAATAAAAAGATTTTGATTGGCATAAGAATTTTATTTTCCCTTTTTCATTTTCCTTGGCTTAATCTTGGACATGATCTAGGTTTTAGAAACATCTGACTGATAGTTTTTATTTTTTCTTCTTTCTTTAGTTCAGAAATATGCCTTGTTGATTTTTAAGTCTTGCATGTGCTGATTACAGATTCCTCATCCAAAGCCCTTTCATATGCCTTTGTTTGGACCCCATGAGACAAAACTTACTGAATTTACTGTCTTGAAACTTTTTTGGTGCATTGTTTTTTGGGTTGGGGTTTTTTTTTTTTTTTTTTCCTCCTTTAACTTAGTTAATGTTCCATAACTGGCTAGGAATGCAATGTCAGTGAGGAGGAACACAAGGTTTGCATTTCAAAATTATCTGACTAGTGGATTAAATTCATGATTCATTCTTGTTTCAGGGTTTCCCACAGCAGAGCATGAGTATGGCTTTCATACTTCCTCTGACATATTTTTCAGTGGTGATGCTGTACCACCTGACCTATTTTGCAGTCTGGAGATGTCCATTTTTGCCATTAGCATAAAGCCAGACTTAGTAAATTGGTTGAAATTGAGACCATGTATTAAAAGGAAGAAGGAGGTTTTACTGTAATTAAGCCGGTGAAAAAAGTGCTGATGATTCAGTATCTATCTATAATTAATTGTACATGTTTTTTACAGGCAAGYAGTGTATTGATAGAAACCATAAACATGTATTATCATCATTCCTCATTACTCAGACCTGAAAGCAGATCATCTTCTTTGAATGTCATACCTTTCAGTTCTTACAGTTATCTTCTGAAATCTAGTAAAGTTCTCAAATTATCCTATGTGTCAATGTTTAAAAGTCAATAAGTGAGATGATTATTCTTTTCCAGCTGTACAAAATGAACGGGACAGGATAAGTACAAGAAGAAACACTTTTGATGGCTGCAACAGTCCCTCTATCAGCACATTGTCACAAGCTGAGACACTTTCTCGTCAGGTACTGACATCTACCACAAAATTGTTTAGTGACTTTAAGACCACTTTTGCTAAAATTAAATACTTTTCAGTTTCTTATTGTATTGAATATAATTATTGAGATTACTTTTTTCTACTTCCAAAATGCACACAGCTTCCTCTTTGCAATGAAAGAAGAGGCAATAGAATACATTCTTGAAGCAAAGTCAATAAAAAAATTCTACTTTGTCCAGGACAATATGTCTTAGGCACCTTTCTTAATAAAGGTTTATGGCTCTTASTGCTTTTAAATCAGTTGCTGTCTTAGGCAGCTGGTGGCATCTATCTATCCTTGAAGTCCTGGCTTTCCCATGAAACACAGGGAAAAAATTGTCCAAAGCCATTACATTCAAATGGGTGTGGACATTCATTTCCTTACATTCTGTTGAAAAWCCCATTTTTAATATCCTTAGACATTAAAAGTAAGGCAAACAGAAGTGTTCCAACTGCAGAATTTATTCACATCTTGCTTTTAAATTTTCTTTGTCTCATCTGAACTTCATTTTCTCTTTTTCTTTTTTTTCCTATCCAATCAATTGCTGAATGGAACGGTCTCCAGTCCTTTTCTGCACTTCAGATAAATCATGGTCATTGATTCTGCATTCTTGCACCTCTTACTAACTTGCTTAGAATTTAACTGCCACCTTTATGATTTCATGCTGACTGATTTATACATCCCCAAATGTTTTGTAATCTCATCCTTTATCAGCATCTCTCTTAGGCTGGAACTGTCTGTTAAGAATTGATGCAGGAATTACTGGGTGATAGTCTTTGGCACACATTGCATGTCTRGGCAGACTAGATGAACATAATGTACCTTCCTAACTTTCATACCTATACAGTATGAAAAATATAGCTATTTTTATCTCCTTAGTAATTTTTTGAACTTGCTTATTGTGCTTTTTTATAATGCTCCTTAATCATTTCCAACTGGTATATGCAATTCAGGAATAAAAACTGTCTTGAACAGAATCACATCCTCAGCTGTTTATAGCACAAAGTTCTTTTCAAAGAATAGSTTCTTGGCCTAAAACATCACCTTGTGTATACACAAATTTATTGTACTTACTGTTTGGTATGTTTTAGTAGGACAGAATTGCTTTCACTATGTAAAACATATGTGAAGATACAATCTTTGCCTCTAAGTCCAAGAGACTGCATTGACATGATGGAAAAGCAAAGTATTTAAAGTACTTGCTTCTCCCTCAATTGAATATGTCTGTAAAATTAGTTCAGTCCTGAGAAGAGACTTAGAGGAGGTGGTAGTGTCCCAAATCATTATCCAAGCCCTTCAGCTGTGAAAAGAGGAAGAGGGCAGCATTCATCCCTTTTGAAATGTTCATATTAAATAGGAAAAATTAGTTATTCCCCCTTAAGATCCCTTACAGGGGGAAATTGTCTAATTTTTCTTCTAGAGACCTAGAAGGGGCTTCCAAGATTATGTAAATATGAAAAGGGCATGCTGGACTCTCATATAAGTAAGGGACTGTGTCCCTGAAGGTTTTCAGAACAACGGGGATRCAGTRTTATATTGTCGTGTTCATCAAGTCWTTGATGGGTGCAAGTTAGACTGGGAAAGCTTTTATCTCAATATAACAAACTTTTTACAGTGAAAACAAGCAATTACTGGAACAACCTTTCCAGGGATGTGGGGGAGTCCTTATCAGAAAGATGTGATTAAACAKGGGGCTAGATAACCTCATCTAGGATTCCTTTCCCACAAATGTTGGATGAGATGATCTTTCAAGGTCACTCCTAACTTGAGCTATGATTCTATCAAGTCAGTGACTTCTGTGTTGCACCCCATAAATGAGAGGCACATTAAAGCAATAGAGAAATAGAAAAGTTCATAGGTTCATATCTTTGTCAGGAGGTGCAATCCTAGGTGTTCACAATGAACTCCATGGGAGTCATCCAATGAATCCCCAGCAGTTCACCAATTAATGTCAGCATGGAGACTGTAGTTTGTATTGTAAGATGTAATTTATAAAAGTGCRCAGCTTTGATTAAAATGTATTAAGGGAAGGACAAACTGTTAACTTCATGAGTCAATATGTCCAACAATTAAACAATCTACCTCTTCTTTACCTTGTGTTGTCTTCTASYTGCTACCTGGAGGTATCTTTTTCAGGWAGATCAGAGTGTGACCTACTATCAGAAATCTCTTTGTACATTTGAACCTYGATCAAGACCCCTTTTACTCTTCTGGAAAACAATGAATTTAATTTCTTTWCTCTCTTTCTGTAATGAAGGTTTTCTTGACTGAATTCCTCTCTCTGGTAGCTCTCACCTGAATGATGTTCAGTATTTTCAAACTCATTTTTGTARAGGAGATACCAGAAATGGACTCAGGATAGTAGCATGGATTTCACACATTTTCTGTCTACAAAGAGGCAATACTTCTAACCTTTTTCCTACATGATARCCTTTGAATTATGTGTCTAAGGAATTTTTCACCTGCCTAGCTGCTGTACTTCCCTGAGAGATAATGTTCAGCTGGTTAACTGGCATTAATATCTAATCTGTTTTCAGTGTTTTACACTACTGAATTATGAAGGAAGCACACAGCTTTAGTTCAGAAATGCAACTCCTTTTGACTACTCAAGGATAAGGGATTTCACCGCAGATCCCACTGTGGGGTTTAACATGGATATATGAATGAAGGGGAACTGGTAGGAGTCAACCTAAACAGCTTCCACTGTTCTGAAAAGTAGGAACATGGTACTGGAAGACCAAACAATTGATTTCTTTTTCTGAGGAAGATAATCGCACTACATAATTTCCAGAGTATGCTTCCAGTAATAAAACATAATGGGAAAGTTACTTTCATGTGCCTTGAACAGTGATCTTTTTCTCTTTTTCATTTCTTCTTCTTCTGCTTCCGCTTTCCTCTTCTTCTTTTTCCTCTCTCTTTTTCATTTGGTTTCCTTTTTTTTTTTYTTTTTTTATTTTCTTCCTTTTTCTTTTGCTTGCCTGGTATGATAACAACTATAAACTGATCTTACCTCCTCAGGTTTGGCTTTATCTTAAGTTGGCTTTCCTGCCTGGCTTAAAAGAAAGCCTGGTTTTGTTCCTTTCTTTGAAAAGTCATTAAGAATTTCAGGATTTGGCTCAGTAGAAGTGCCCCAGCTTCAGGCCCAGAAAGATATTTCTATTTCACAGAACACTGTTCACTGCAGGTGGTCTGATGCACACTCATATCCTTTACATTTCCTCTGAAATTTCCCAGGCCTCTGCCTGTACTGCTGCTTCATCATTACAAACCATTCTCCTCCAGGCACTGAAAACCCCCTGTTTTACCTTCCAAAGTTAATGATACTTATCTTTTCACTAGAAGAACATGCTACCCCTTTATCACTCTCTTTCTCTTAATATCTCTATACCTTAATATTACTGCATGCCACTATGAGCCCTTCTTTTTATCTGAAATTAAATAAATGTCAACCATTTTAAAGAAAAAAAAAAAMAAAAACCAAACACCTCCCTTCTACAAATGATAAGAGCTTTAGTATGTTTAAAAATAGTATTTTGGAATGAGAATTTTGGAATTAATCATGATATGATTAATTAAAGTTTTAGCATCCTGCAGTGCACACTGGTAATAATGTGAAATAAAAAWTTATAATTTACTTGCAGAGTAATTAATGGTGCATATGGTCAAGGAATTTCTCAAGAGTATCTGTGATTGCTGCTGTGATTTTTTTCTTCAATATGCTATTAAACAGTGAAAATGAAATTATATGAAATTTAACATTGTTCATTTTTCCTCTCGTTATGGCCAGATCTCAATCTCCAGTCCYGGTGCTAGCACTGATATAAATGTTAAGAAAATTGCTGGTGTTAGTGATGTCTGTGAATCTATGAAGCAACAACTTTTGGTCCTGGTGGAATGGGCTAAATATATTCCAGGCTTCTGTGAATTACCACTGGATGACCAGGTATAAGAGGAGAACAAAGAGAAAATTCTAATTACTATGCTGTTAGCTCKGTGATATTCAAATGTCATGCTAAAGCACTCATTCTTTTTTGTCCAATCAAATAAAGTTGGGTACTAGACCCACCCTCTGTTTTTGGGKTTTTTTTTAAAGTTTTGAAATAACACCACCATCACCGCATAAAATACACTAACAAAAAGAAGTGGCAAACCAGCTTGTCATTAAGCTTTTTTGTTTATTCTGTAGTCTTTTGGAAGCCAAACTTTTTTTCTGACCTTAAAAAGTTTTATTTCTTGTTCACCTTTCATTATAATACAGACCTTTCATTAAAATACAGCTTAAGACAGCTTGTTATTTAATTTGAGGCAGGTCTTCTCTACTTGCAAAACCCAAAAACCATTGGAATCTCAAACAAATTACAGACATACTGATATCAATCCATAGCAAATACTTTTCATAAAATACAATGTACTAAAATTATATTGTATATAAYCAATGTAGGGGGAAAAAGTATCAAATCTTGAAAATTCATAAGGGGTTTTTATCAGACAGAGGTCTGATCTATCATCACATCTGTGATATATCCTAATATATAGAGTAGGTTTCAGAGTAGGTTGTGCAGACAAACCCAGAATCAGTATCTTCACGTTGTAGTGAGTAGTTGTCTGACAAGCAGCCTCAGCAGGAGGTTAATTAATTGCTTGGGATCTCTTGATTCCACAGCAGTCTCTTGGAAATCACACTGAGAACTGAAATTGTGTAAATCCCTCTTTTTGCCTCTTTGGTGTCTCAGTTTTTAACAAAATCCTACAAGAAGTGTTAGGTCATCCTTGGTTTTGAACTGAGTCATTCCCTCTTATATTCTTCCTCAGGAATATGGATCTGTTTCAGGTCATAGGAGGTCCCCCCCCAAAACAAGAGCTTAGTGATATCTTTGCAGACCCACAGAGCTAATATGTTCACAAGCTCAACATAGTGGAATAAGTTAAAACTGTTCATGTGAAAGAGAATTTCAAATGCATTGGCTACACAAGGGCAACAAAAATGAGCAAAGAAGTATTACTGCTTTTATTGTTAAAATGGCATGAAGGAAAAGGGAAGGTATCAGATGTTCTTAAAATGTTCCTACCTGCATTTAAAAAATAAAATATCGGCTTAGAATGTTAGGCTGAAAATATCCCTGCAATGCTTGAAGAGTACATGGGAAATACTCTGAAACTTAAGTACCTTAGAAAAGTAAGGTCAAAGATGTTGAGAGAYGATAAAGAAATGCCACTTTTCCATTGTGATAGTCAGTTTCTAAGGGGCACTGTGCATTTAGTTATAAAATAAGCCATCTGGTTTTGAAAAAAATATTCCTGATCTGGGAGTCATCCTGATTTACAAATCATAGAGGATGCCAGAGCAGCTGAATTAACTCTACTGAGAACCTGAAAAGTCTTAACAGATAAGTATTACCCAGGTGCTGTGTACCTTTACATCACTCCTAAAATACTGGYTTGGATTAGAATTACTTGTCAAGAGATGAATTCCTTTAGAAAATAAAAGCCATTGCTGAAGTTTCAATGCACATCAAAACCAGAGGAAAGTAAATAGGTGACAGAGAGTAAACTCATAAAGACAAGTGCCTTCCCAGTACAAACTGGGATTCCCCTTAGTGGACAGTAGTGGCTATTTTAGCATATCTGGCTTTGTTGGGGAAAAGCTCTTTTAAGTGCCACATAAATGTTTGGTTTGAGGTAAGAAAAATTGAGCACTGATACCTAATTTACTGTAACAGTTCATTCTAGCCCTCTGACATCTTTAGCATCAACTTAAAATGCCAGAGAAAACTCCGTCAAGGGAATACGTACTAGGAAATAATTCCAGGTAGTGYTATGTATTCAGAATTATTTTGCAGAGTCTCATGTTTAAAATCTAGACAGAATGCTAGAAATGACAGAGGATGACAATTTAATTAGAGAGTGCTGTTTTTATGGTGTTAAGACTCTTACATTCATTTAACATTTTTCATTGGAATCTTAACAGTCTTAAACATGTACCTTACACACAGTAGTATGTATCCTCTTTTCTTTTGCTCTTACTGAAACCTACTGCTTTATCATCTAATGAGTCTGCTGTTTTTTTCATGAGGTTGCCCTGCTAAGAGCTCATGCTGGGGAGCATCTGTTGCTTGGAGCAGCAAAACGGTCCATGGCATATAAGGACATTTTACTTTTAGGTAAATATTGATTTTGTTTTACTTACTAACGATGATGTTATAGTACATTAGCAACGATGTAATCACTTAAGTGGGACAACTGTTCTGGCACAATCAAAGCAATGCATTCTGTGAATGCTAAATAGCTATTAATGACATAATGTCACATGCCTGTTCTAGCAAAARCAGGTGGTGATTTCATGCGGGTTAATACAGCTAAAGGTCTGTTGGATACCAGAAACCAAAATTTAAGGGAGTTCCTGGCAATATTCTCCTTACATTATTGTCTCTTCTGCACCCTTGTTTCTCATTAAAAAACTGGAACAAAACAACACCACCACAAAAACATCATAAAAACCCCTTTGCCTGGGAAAGGAGCAGCCAGACTTTTGCACATGTAGTACCCTCCGTCTTCTGGAAAAGCATTTATCTGGAGCTTTCTCAAAGGTCCTTTAGACTCAGAGAAGACTCTACTGGCTAAAATATTAGATAGTCTGTTCTCTGCAACTCACTTTCCCAAGAGCCCTCTCGCTGCTGCCTTGACAGTTGCCACATGGTCATCTCATAAACATCATTTGTGCTATCCCTGCTGAGGGGGAGACGGGCCATCCATGGCACAGTGCCAAGGCATGCATGCAGGAGCCTATTCTTGGTCAACTGAAATGGCTTCTGTGCTGGGTTATATAAAGGGAACAAGGCTGTCAGAGAAGAAAATGTTGTGTGGTGGAACCAYGTCTTCTAGTTCATGGAACAGAGAGACCCTGTTGCAAGGTGAGATGTGTGCCTTTGTGGAGAGTGATGTGATGAGGCATTTATTAGCTTTGTTTGACACTTGTTTCACAGTGCTCAAAAAGGGTCTCATTTGACATGCTCAGCACTGGCACTGCATTGTGAAAAAGTCTGTAGGTCATCTTGGATAGGATTTTTGATGTGAGGCGAGACTATGGGGAATATGGACTCAGACTTGTCTCTTCACTGGTGGTGTGGTACAAGGACATTTTCTGCTGCTTGATCTCCTTCCTCCTTGGGCCTGACTTTTCATAGCTCTAAATCAGCTTGAATTCATTTTTACACATATTAAAATGTTAAAAGGACAAGAAGGGCCTGGTCTGAAGGTATTTCTTTCACCAGCAGTCCTTTCAAGATAAAAGCCATACAAATGTCTTTCTTTAGGTAGTTCTATCTCTAGATACAGTTTCACTAACAAAATTAACAGAAATTTTTTAAAAATTGCCTTTTTATTGGGATTAGTTGGTAATAAGGAAAATAATGATAAAATAATATTAAGAAAATTATATTTAGTAATCCAAGCATCAGTATATATACCAAAAGAAGAAATAATTTGAAGCATCAAGGCTTATTTTTGATACTTGGAGGCAGGTATGTGTAAAGTTTATTAGTCATTTTGACAGAGTTTTCTTATATAATTACAAGTTTTTCTTTTGAAAACTGTCTGGTGGCTTCTGAAAGCTCTGTGATATTCCTAATGTTCTCCAAAAGGTGAATTAAGATGCCATAGTGGAGACTTCTCCAAAATAGAAATTTAAAATTTAAAGAAAAAACAAACGAGCAAAAGAAAATCCAGGTAAAATACATCCTTAACTGAAAATTTTATGATGCTGCTGAATTTTATTAGGAATAACCGAAATATCCACTAGAAAAGGAAACATTTCCAATGTGTCCTTTAGTCTATTGACAAATCCATGTCATTCAGCTTGAGATATATTATTTTAATCAGGGAAGAAGACATTTTAAGATCAATTCACTAGTATATTTATCTGGTATTTAAAGATAAARGTCTACTTGCTTCCTATGTGTACATTCAAATACAAACCTTAATCCTCTGGACAAATCAGCAACTATTTGTTGGCATACTTATATGTACAGATTACTGGGTGACAGCTATAATTTGCACATGTACTCTGTTTGCAAAGAAAAGTTATRTGTGATGCAAGGGAGAGTTGTCACTTAAAAAAATTATTAATTTGATTAACCAATATGAAATGTACTTTTGAAAATTGGCTTCATCTAGTACCTTACATTAGAATGTTTCAAATGTTGGTATTCTTTCTCTCTAAGGCAACAATTACATAATTCATCGCAACAGCAATGAAGTGGAGATCTGCCGAGTGGCGAATCGGATTCTGGATGAATTAGTTCGTCCCTTCCAGGAAATTCAAATAGATGACAATGAATATGCTTGCTTGAAAGCAATTGTGTTTTTTGATCCAGGTATTTTTATGAAAATATATCTCACTTATTTTATATGTGATTGTATTGAGAGTAATTTTTGTTAATGCATCATCTGTTCATGCTTTCTTGTTGAATGCAAAAGAATATAATTAAAAGCAATAAGATGCTCCTCCGAAATCATAATCTGCCTTGACTATAAGTTTTTGTCATTTTTTAAGATGCAAAAGGCTTGAGTAATCCATTGAAGATTAAGAATATGCGATTCCAAGTCCAAATAAGTTTAGAGGATTATATTAATGACCGTCAGTACGACTCCAGAGGAAGATTTGGAGAACTTCTTCTTTTACTGCCTACACTCCAAAGCATTACTTGGCAAATGATTGAGCAGATACAATTGGTTAAACTATTTGGAATTGTTAAAATTGACAGTTTGCTTCAGGAAATGTTATTGGGAGGTAAGCTAATAATTTGTTGAGTTTACTGTCTTGCATGATGTTGAATTTATCATGTTGGGATGTTGAGGGAATCCTGATCCAAGCTACCACTAGCTCACTATTTAGCTCACTGTCACTGAGCTTTGAGTTGTGTAATTGTTAGCTAAAGCCTTCTTGTCTTGGCAGATCATCTTGTTAACTTAGTCCTTCAACAACAGATTGTGCTATGTGCTTCTCAGTAACTGCTGGGTTGCTCTACAATTCCCCAGGCAGATGAAAGAATCCTTACAAATATTTCATGAAATGCACTGTTATTGCAGTCAAAACAGTGAAGACAAACACAGTGCTTAATATGGTTGAAGTCTGGTTAAATTGTTTAATGAATACCCAGAGGCAATTATTCAAATTGCCAATCAAAATATTTGCTCTGTGGAAATGTAATTACTGAAGTATAAGTCACTGGCAACAACATGCTCTTTTGAATTGATATATGCTCATGTTGTTTTTGCAGGTACTTCTAATGATGCCAATCATCTGCATCATCCGATGCATCCTCACTTAGCCCAAGATCCATTAACTGGCCAAACTGTCCTCATAAGTTCAATGTCTGCTCCTGTACATACGGAACAGATCCGTAAGTAATTGCAAGTTAGSCTTCTGTCATAGCATTTCACTATTTCATTTTAAAATATTAATTAGAATGGTGGCCTGTCAATGTTCATAGAGCTATTTCATCATCATTTTTACATTAAAATAATTGTGCATTAAAAATGTATGTATATAAATGGTGTTAAGTAAGAAACTTTGACCTAAATTCAACTTAACTTTAAAAATTCAGCACCATTCTGATGTATCATTGTTTTTACATACACAATCTTTAATAAACTAAAAATTCTGATAATTTAAATATACTGTTTYCCTAGCATGTCAAATGTAACAGAACTCCCTTTCAGAGCAGTAGTATGTATGTACAGAGTAGACCAGGCTTTAAAAATATGTAATTTTTTCTACCTTTTTTTTTCAGCAACTCCAGAAACTCCATTACCTTCCCCTCCACAAGGCTCTGGGCAAGAATACAAAATGTCTGCAAATCAGGCTTCAGTCATTGCACAGCAATCTATTTTGAAACAAAAACCATTGTGATAATATTTCTGTCTCTGTCTTTTTCTTCCTTCCCTTCCTTCCCTTCCCTTCCCTTCCCTTCCCTTCCCTTCCTTCCCTTCCTTTTCATGCACTAGATAGACTGGTAGAACACTTGCACATTAAAAATCTCAGGTTGATAAAGGAAATTATTTCCTCAGCAGCCACTACTGTGGGTGTTCCTTAAAACACCTCATGATTTGGAAAGTAATACYGTTCTGACTGCTGTATACAACTGTTAACTATGGATGCTGCAGTCTGACACATATGTATAGAGGTTGATATTATTTTTAGATCTTATAACTGCACAGATTCATGTTTTTATTTCCTGTTTTAGTTGTTGTCTTAATATTATTGTTTTCCATGTGTATATAATTTTTTCATTGTAGTGGAACTGGTTAGTGCTTGTTTAGCTGTGAATTGTAGACATGAAATAGTGGGTTAACCAGGCAAAAGCCAAGATTCCACTAATAGTAGGCTACTGAAAAAGCACATGAATTGAAAAAAATAAAAGGAAAACCTACTTAATGGACAGAAGAACCCAACTATTTTAAAAAATCCTGATTTGAAAGGACCATCTCTTTCAAGATTTTAAATTTCAACAAAAACATTGAATCCTCCCTGCTGAACTGTGTGAAGCAGAAGGCCTCTCTGTGTCAATATGCTTGAGGACTTTTTAAAATCTATGTATTCAATAATGTCTGTATTAGTCAATTGACCAGTGCTGAAGCAGTTAGAACAATGACTGGCAGGCTTTTGGTCAGGACTAACTGGTACTTTCCCAAAAAATTTCTGGGCATAATTTGGGAATTAGACCAATCTAGGAATACTTTTGACCAGGTTCTTTGAATACAGTCCTTCTCTTTGGGAGCAAAGAGAAGGACCCACAAAGATTGCCAAGTTCCACTCCTGGCCTTGCACAGCACCATCCCCTAGAGTCACACCATGTACCTGACAGCATTGTCCAAACACATCTTGAGCTCTGTCAGGCTTAGTGCTGTGACCACTTCCCTGGGGAGCTGTTCCAGTGCCCAAACACCCTCAGGGCAAAGAACCTTTTCTGATGTCCAACCTAAACCTCTGACACAGCTTCAGGCCATTCCCTTGGGTCCTTTCACTGGTCACCTCAGAGAAGAGATCAGTGTCTGCCCCTCCTCTTGCCTTCACAAGGAAGTTGTTGACTGCAATGAGGTCTAATTAGGACCATGCCCTTTGAGTATAGGGCATGGAGTATAGATTTTGTGATGTTCAGTTTACTAGGGTAAGAGTAGACAATGTGGGTTTTTTTGTCTAACTGGCTAGTGAATGCATGTTTCCGCAGTCACTAAAATTCACCTACAGAGAAATGATAGTTAATGGAATAGCTCTGTGTTGGGAGAGGTATGGCATACTAATTGCAGTGACAAATGTATCTGACTTCAGCTCCAGGTGCTCCTGGTTTGAGCCATGGTATTTCAAGACAGAAGACAGCACACCAAATCCTCATCCTCTCAATTTTTAACAGTTTTCAGAAGTGTGGGATGAATAGGTTTTCTGTGACAAGCACCTTTCTCTGCCTCTTCCACTCTGAGGGGATCCAACACTAAGTTTTGTGTCTGTAGTCCATAACAACACATCTGGATTTGGACCTTCTGTGAATTTACACAAAGTGGATCTTGTGACACATGCTTACTTGGGGCATTTCTACTACTCAGTTACAATTTGCGAAAGTAATCTTTTATGATATATGAAGTGATATGTTGTTCACACAATACTAACATCATAAGAAAATCATCACTTTGCACATTTTATTTATTCCAGACAGCAATGATTTTTCTTTAGTACTTTAAAGTACGCTTTTTTTTCTGGAAGAGATGTAAGAGAGAAACAGACAAAACAAAGAGTTMGTAAAATATTGCAGTTTGCTGAACTATTGCAAAGAGGAAACAGTGGAGTCACAAATTCTTCAAGGTGATCATCCTGAACCAAGCACCTTCATTAATCACAACATCCAGGGATGCAGTTACTCTTTTGGCTTGTAAAATTTGCTCAAGCAATCTGGAATGATTCTTCAAATACATTTTTGTAGGCTGGAAATACAACACARTAAATGCTGAGTTGACCTGAACATTCAAAAGCCTTTAATGAGAATCACCTACCACCAGATAGACAATGTTTCTTAGTTATTTTGGAGTAGTTGTTTTTGTAAASTGTGTTCTTAATGTTTGCCTTTTGCTCTTTAGATTATTTTTCTTTTTGCTATTTTCTGTTTGTTTTTTATCAATGCATTGCTCTTTTTACAAGTTCCTTTTGGTATGAGTTTTTATGATTGAATAAGGTACTGAAGTTTTGCCATTAACTTTAAGGGTATCTGGACTGTGCTATTTTTACAAGTTGGCCACCAATGCTTTACGATGAAACATAAAGATAAAGTAAGCATGAGAGATAATGAGCAGCCCAAAAGTTTACTGATTGGGCTCACTTTGTGTACTTATCATAGAAAGRGTGCTGGACTCAGGGTAGATTTGCATGAATTTACTGGGTCAGATAAATGAAGTCAGTTGCATAAACATGGCAGTATTGGTCTGACTAAACCTATAACCAGAAATAAGCATTAGTCTCCAATATGGCCACCCTTGCCTTATATAAGAGATGTGCATAATAGCTTTATTAGTTTATTTTTCACAGTGAACTTTAGATATCAAGTGTACAATGGAATGTTTTCATACACTGCCAAAATGTACTGGAGGAAAAATATACTTTGGTATTTTATCTGACAAGAAGCTGTTGTCTATTTTGTATGATATATTGCATTTTTGAATAAGAACACCACTGTAATTTATTGGGAAAAGCTGATTTATTTTATAAATGTAACATTATTTTTGTAAACTTAATTATGAAAAATCAGAAATGATTAGTGATGTCAAGTATTAAATTATAATGAGATGTAACTTTATATGTTTGAACTCTGATACCAAGTTTTTGTATTGAGCATTTGGAATTGAAATGGTTGCTGGAAATATTTCAAATAGACTGTTTTTCATCAAAGCTCAATAAAGAAAAATGAATGATCCAAATGACACATTTGCCTGTTAGTAACCTTTTTAAAGTATTTACATAAACAACAAGAATGGTTTATATTGCTTACACTATGAATAACTATATAACTAACACACTTTCATCTCTACACTAGTCACAGCATCACAGAATGGCTGAGGTTGGAGGGGACCTCTGGAGGTCGTCTAATCCAACCCMCTCTGCTCAAGCAGAATATTGAAATCATATGAAACAATATGATGGCAACATTTGAGTTGATTCTCCTGTAACATGCAAAATATTACATAGCTATGTTCTTCAGTTTTTATTTCTGACTCAGAAAAGAACTGAAGCAGATGCTTAATTCCATCTGTGTTTAAAATGAACCATATGTTCAACAGCCTGTTATTTTCTGGATAGGATAACTTAAGAAATCACTGCCTTTGCTCCAGTGCATTGTTATTAGACTTGTTGATAAAGGCATTGACAACTTTAGAAAGATTCTTTACAATATCTTTTTTATAGATAATCAGTGTCTCCTCAGGCTTGGAAATTATATTCAATTGTATGTCTCTTTGAGAAGATTTTGAATAGAGATGGGGTTAGGGATTTGTTATTTGGTGGGTTTTGGTGTGGTTGTTTTTTTGGTGGGGTTTTTTTTGTGGGTTTTTTTTTGTTTGTTTTTTTAATTGGGTGATAGCAATAATACAGTACAGTGATTTGTGCTGTATATTTTGCTCAAATGGGCTTTACTCTTGTCGTGGTTTGAACTGTGCCCACGACGTTCCCTCCTTTCCCCCCCACCGGAGAGGGAGAAGGGAGAGCAAAGACCCAATTAACAYGAAAATTTATGGCTTTGAGATAAACATAATTGGAAGAAAGATACCTATGTACTCCACAAAGAGTCAGACAGGCTGCATAACTTAAGTTGCAAGATAGATTTATTACTACACACTACTAAGAATGGCACTGGGTGAAAAANGAAGAGGACACTCCATTTTGAATGCTGGAGATCTTCTGGTCCTTCTGCAGAATTTTTGACAATTCCTGATTACTCTACAAGCAGGAAACCTCTACTTGTGAATGCTGACTGGGTGTAGGAGGTTTATGATTTTAGGGGACTGAAGAGATTTCTTTTTCARCCTACAATGAAGAAAATATAGAAACCCTCTTACAGGTTCAATGCTGTGAAGCACTGAGTCTCTTCTTCAATGATTTCCATAAATCAGCTTTACAAGTAGTTCCAATAGGTGAATCAGGATTGTGTCAGAGGATTGTACAGGATTTTACAGAGAGAGATGGATGAGCTAGCTTTCAGTTCTATGCATTATCCAGAATTTCTCCCAGCTAAAGAATTCTGAAAGCGAGCAAAGATATTTACTGAGCTCTAGGAATCGTCTGTCACAGAAAATCTAACATTCATAGAATGTAAGAAAATTTTTTACAATTCTTCATTAAATTCATATACTTTGAAATTCTGATTTTACCTCAAAGATGTCTGTCAGTCTCTGATGGACTAACATTTTACAGACTATCTCTAGTTGTGCACCACCAACACTTGTGTTACTTATGTTAAAGTAAGTAACAAAGAAATAGTTGGATTCACATTTTAATAAGTCATTCAAAAATCCTCTGTATTGGTTTACAATTAATTTTTACATTTTCCTTATTGGCCCTGATACGGATGCATTAGCTTTTTTCTTCCTCTTTATTCTCCCTAGGAATAAACAAGGAATGGAAAAAAAAACTATTTATCCCCATGTTTGAAGTTATGATGTTAACAATGCAATTGCACTTCCCTTTCTTCTGTTGTTTTTCTAATAAAGATAGAGGAGATGGTTCTCATCAAGGCTCACACCAACCATTGCTTTCTTCTGGTTCCTTATTTTCTGATGGTAAATCTAAGTATTTTCATTAATTGAATAGTCTATGTGTAAATAAAAAGCCCTCTATGAAGCCAAAAGCTACATTTGATTGCAGAGAGGATTAAAGATGCTCAGTTGCAGGAAYATATTTTCAAAAAWTTATTTCATTRACACTAAAATGCATGTCTGATTTCYAAAAAAAATCATAAATATTTCTATWAAGGGGTAAGAAACTTGAAAACATAATCAAGATGTTTGTATCATGACAGTGAAAGAGAACTTCCATTTTGTATCACTAGATATAAAAATTTCCTTTTGAATACCAGCATAGCTAAATAATTTCRAAACAGGATGGGCAAAATCTCATCAGGATTCTTATGCCTAGAAATGTTCTCATGACAATGATTTCTATTCCTKAATATTGTGGTGGAGCTATGATTGCTACTGACATTATCTGGTAGTTCATCTAAATCAAGTGTCACTCAAAGATGCCACATCAGCACTAGTTTTACCGGTGCTGCTGAGAGGTTTGTCACCTCCTCACAAACAAAAGCCTGATGTGACAGCTGCTCCAGGTCACATTGTGGCGGGACTCCCTTACACCAGCACAGAGCTCTTAATTACCCAACSATTTTGGGGCTGACACTACTTCTTCCTTTTGCAAGGGTGAATGTCACTGATGTCTAACATGATGAGGTGAACACAGCAAGTGTTGAAGATTTTCCTTTGGCCAGGATGATCACGGGGTAGTTTCATCTAAAGCTTAGCACTGTGCTCTGAGATGAGACAGAAAGCTTAGAAATCCACAGTTTTAGAAWGTCTTTGGCTTTGATCTGAATAGCACTGGCTGGTCTGAGTCTTAATGTAGCAAGAGATGAACAGTGGAGTGTCTGTGTCTGATTAGGCTGAGTGACATTTTTGGGTTTGGCCTACCATGTAACCAAACAGACAACAGTTGCTGTTTAAAATTTAGAATACTGAAGGTCTTCAAGGAAACATAATCATAAAGATTACACAGGRAGATGTGTCTCTGGGAGTGAAATTACCTGAACAAATTAAAGGAATAAGTGATTGGTTAGAAAAGTACATAACGAGGTGTACTTTTAAGGGAATTTAGTGAAAGGAAGAAGGAAAGAAGACACGCAAAAATTGTCTGATGCTGTTAATTCCATGAAGAGATTAAGAAAACCTCTTCACTGGAGGTATAAGATTGGACAGCTTTGCTCAATATAGTTTGGTTTGTGGTTCAGTGCATCACCTATAGACTGCAAACTTCATATTCAGTTGGRGCAGCTGATTTATTTAATTTTTTAATTAAACAGTTAATGAAACATRTCCTGGCAGCTTAACATGCCCTCAGGTGCCCACTGGCTCTTCACATGGCTGCTGTACAGGGAGGACACATTCTGTAGCTCTGCTCTGGGACCCTCTCTAAGTAYTAAACACACTCCTTATCAGTGGGGAGTAATGCCATGGGAGTGAAACAACKCCCTTCATGTAGCCCATGGCAGTGCTTCCTGTCACCAATAACCTTTCATCATCACACTTTGCATGTGGCACAGCTGAACTTGCCAGTTTTATTGCCTCTATTTCATGCTTCTCACAAGACCAACCAACACAAGAMAAATTTCATCAGGTTTTTAGTTGCATTCAGGGTCAACATTTCACTTTGGTACAACTTGGGACAAAAAACCAAAATGCTGGACCTGGTGATGTTCTCATCTGTCACTTTCACATCAGCCACCTGATATGCAGAATGCTTGTGTCACCTATTAGAATGGCCCCTATTTCCTGTCTTGTTCAAATAAAGAAAGTAAATAGGTTGGATTACAACTGCTTTCTAGCTAAAAGTATGATGAATTCATAGAACACAGTTTTGAGATCATATAAAACTGTGGTTTTTTAGTCCACTCAGTGTGGCTTATGTTACATTTTGATCAGCAAGCAGTTTTTTTCTCCCCTGTTTTTTTGACCTCCTCACAATTGAATGAATTTTCATGAATATGACTGCCCAACAAAGCATCCCGTTTTTCAGATGCCTGCCTTTTGTAATTTAAATAATGTAAGCATATGAACATAGAGTTTGAATTAAGAGGGAAAAGCAATCTCACCAAAAGGAGTTTATTCAATATATTTCCAACATCATCTATTTCAAGATATAATTAAGATTACTGTGGCCCAAGTCTAATTTACTGTGGTTTCCAAAAAGTGAAGCAGATAGCAATTGTAATAGAGGACAAGAATTTTCCATAWAAAATTTTTCATTGTCATATGAGATTTTTTTAATGAACATTAGTCTTGATCAGAAATGTAATAAAATGGAACAATACTCTAAAATATGCAGACAGATGTACTATAAAATAGGAAACTTTATATATTTAATTCATGTACTGTGAAGTACACTTTTCTTTTGCAACATGAACATTAATATCCATTTTTTATCTCAACACCAAAATCACAATTTAACTGTAGCATGATCTGTCCTCTATTTTAACATGGGCTTTTTTGCAGGTTGATTAAAATTGTATTGTGTGATTAAATACATAGAGGCAGATATTCCGTCCCTGTGACACTCTGCCTCTTCAGAGATTGACAGCCTGAGGTGCTGCTCATTAACCAACAAATAATTTGAAAATGAAAAGAGGGATGGAATCCTTCTGGAGGGCAGGAGAGGAATCCCCATCTTCCCGTTCATGAGGAAGACACTGTTGGAGTTTTCAGCTTATGAGTTACAGAAGGAGATASATGCTTAACGAGAAATTTGCACTTTGAAGATAGGGGCAATAGTGAGAAAAAAAATCCCTTAAAAATATAGTGCTGTTAGTCTCAAGAGTATCCAGTTAGGGAGGATAGATTCAAGAAGGTTTGGTGAGCACAGGAAGGCACCCAGTCAAGGAACTTATACAGTGCTACTGCCTTTTGCAATGTCTCRGCTTCTGGAGTTATATCAGTATATGAAAGGGAATCTTTTGTCATGGTCAGAGCAAGCTTGAAGGCACCGTGGTTAACAGAGAACCTCCTCAAACAATGAAACTTACACGCARAAAAATAAAGTGAAGTATTATTTTGATTTGGAAATAATTCAGCTTATTGATTTTTTTATACAAGTCAATCTTTCTGGTATTTTGAGCRCTATTTTCAGATTTTAAATGCTTGGAATTGACTGTGCTATGTCAGATGTAATCTTTGTGTTCTGCTTATTGATGGGGGTGGGGCAGTTAATGAAGTTATAAAAAGGTCAATAAAAAGCCAAAGCTGTGGAAACTCTCAGATCCAAAGAATATAACTTCTCTTGCGCAATAAATAGACTCATGGAACCTACTTCAACTAAAGCATGTGAATAGAACCATTTCCTCAAATTACTGTCTTCAACCCTAATAATATTGTTTGCTGGTGATAAAGGTTGTTCAGTGTAATAACTATTAATTGCATTGTTCTGTCCTCTCTTTCACCTGAATCTTATCTTTCCCAGAGTCCTTATTTATTTACAGCTTAATTTATATTGAATCCTGTGCCTGAGAATCCTTGAACCCATCAAGCTTACAGCACTTGTGTTGTCATGCTGCCAACCCCATGTCACACGAACTCAGGCTGAGTTTCCTGGGGCATACCCCAACTCCCCCCCACACCTACTAGAAAATCTAGAAAAGCCATTAGAAAACAGCAGCAGATTGAGAAGGATGCAGAGCATCCTGTCATTTCTGTTACTCGCTGCTGYTGAATTCACTACCTACTGTGTATGACCTCTGAACATGTTAGCGACTGCATGGTCGTCCCTCACGTCACAGGGAGACATATGGTGACACAAAGGTCTGTGTGCTGCCACTCATTTTCTCTGTGAAAGCCACATCTGGATTATTATGTGGAGTGTTCAGAAGGATACAAACAGCACAGTTATTCTATCCCATTCTTTGTTTAAAAGGCAGAAATGTGTSAGTAGTCCTTTGGCTCCTTGCACTTCATTTCATTCATAAATACTGATGACATATTAGCAAAAATATAACACTTAAACCCCAGTTGATGCATCTCACTTTTTCTATCATGACGTTATTAAAATTGGTTTTTGGCTGTGTTTATCTTTTAATATAAAGGTAGTTTAAGATTTTAATCTAAGTTTGTGATGTGACTGTGGGAAAGAGCTATGCCAGTAAGTATTTCTGTAAATGAGGCATCATCGTAGTCAGAGTGTATGCTACAATGCTTTAAAGTGGCTCATCTCTGAAGTTCTGTAATTTGGGTGCACTGTGTATTACAGGTTAATCCCCAGTACACACAAACCAATTCACCAATTGAAATCTCATTATTTCCTGTCACTTTGTTTTAAACTACAACCACTGCAGGGCCAAAGCTGTGCTCATTGTCTACTGTCATTTGCTTTATATATGGAGACACTGAGAATTATTTGTTGACCTTTGAAGTAAAATGTCGAGCTCCTTTAATATTCTTTCATTTCAGATGATGAGGAATACCACTGAGAGCGCTCAGTCAGTCCCACGTGACTCATGTCCTTCCTGGTAATGAGGCTAAGTGGCACAGGTGACCCCTAATGTTAGGGAGCAGCTGAGTGCCTGCTCCAGCATGTCTGGAGGGCTACATCACCCTGTGACTGGGAGTTACTTTCTGCTTCTTTTGCTGTGGAATAAAGGTAGCTCAGACTCCACTAAAGCTGTTTCTGCATTGGAATGATTATTATCCACGCATTGGGAATTCTGTTTCTTTATATGAAAAATATTGCAGTGCAGTATGACAACACAATACAAAGAATTATAATATTATTGGAAGGAAAATTTTACTAAAGGTCACAGCAAACCTACTTTAGTGTGTGCTCACACGCTGCTGTATAAGTAAGCCAACTTGAGGAAAGATTATAGGGGTCCTAGAAATGAAGAGTATTTAGGTGTCATTTACTAATACAACCTAGTGTGTGAAAGTACCTGCCTTCAGAACATGGCATAGAGCTCCTCAGGGTAGGACATTTGAGATCCAATCCCAAAAAAAAGCTGCTTAGCACCCTGACCTGATCCAACAGAGCACTTGAGCAATGCTGGACTTCAGAATCATGGCTGGCTTCATTGGAGCTGCTGGTATGCGTAAAGGACAGCACACTCTGGCAAGCTGTACCATGTAGGGACAGGCAGTGTGCCACTGTGTGTCAGCCTGTGGGACAGAAAACACTGCAGTTCTGCAGTCCATCATACAAATTATTGCTACTTCAGCCACTGTTGTAAAAAAAAAACAAAAAAAACACCCACTTTCAGCAGAATGCTTTCTCCTGTCCACAGGAAATAATGCAAGAAGGAAAGTTTTGTCTGAGATAAATGCCCTCTATGAATCACAAAGGTTCCCCCAAATCCTCATCATTCTGAATGTAAAATTAATCACAGATGGTAAATTGTCATTTTGATCCTTGGACATAGGTTTTGAAGGAAATGTGTAGCTCTTTTCATCCACACCTAGGGGTGCTGGTCAACAGCTGGATCAACATGGGCCAGTGTGTGCCCAGATGGCCAAGATGGCCAGTGGCATCCTGGCCTGTGTCAGAAATAGCAGGACCAAGGCAGTGATCATCCCCATGCACTTAGCAGTGGTGAGGCCACACCACCAGCCCTGTGTTTAGTTCTGTGCCCCTCTCTACAAGAAAGACTTTKAGGTACTGGAGTGTGTCCAGAGAAGGCAATGAAGCTGGTGAAGGGTCTGGAACAGTCTTACAAGGTGGAAGGAGCTGGGATTGTTATGCCAGGACAAGAGAAGAAAGTTGTGGTGAGGTAGGGATTGGCCTCTTCACCAGGCAGCTAGCCATAGRACAAGRGRAACYRCCTCAAGGTGCTCAGGGTGAKGTTCAGGTTGGACATAAGGAAAAAATTMTTCACTGAAAGAGTGGTTAAGTACCAGAACAGGCTGCCCWAGGAARTGGTARAGTCACCATTTCTGGAAGTGCCCAAAATATGAGTAACGTGGCACTTTGCTGTATGATTTAGTGGTCATGGTGGTGTTTGGTCAGGGGCTGGACTGCATGAACTTGGAGGTCTTTTCCTRCCTTAATGAGTCCATGATTCTACAATCTATGTGAGAAGTGCTGTTGGAACTGAATGTTTGGCCACCAGCTGGATATAAACTTTTGTCCAGTCACAAAGCTGTGCCCACAAATAGTTGCAGCCACATCTTTGCAGCAAGGCTGGAGACAATGGACTGTGAGATCCTGCACTATGTGCTAACACCTTTTGGCACAGGCCCCCTCAAAAYGGATCTAGTGATGGGAACTTTGGGWTATAACTAACACATGAATCTAAACCTTGGCACCGATCTTCAAAGATATTTTGCCACTTTACTTTAAAAATCAATGGAAGCTKGCTACCTAAATAGTAATTACATGTGCATGCATCTCTGAGGATCTGTGCCTTTGATCTTAAAATCTGTCAGTCCAGCTCATTACATGCTGTACAATTACTTTAAAAAATATATGAGTTATGAATTAAGGATAAGATTAATTAATAGTGGCATTAACTGTAGCAAAGCAAAGAGACTGATTGCCCTGACAGAAAAACTAGAAAGGATAATGGATTTAATGGCATGTGTTCTAATGGAAAAAAATAACCTATTACATGAGTCTGTCATATCTGAAAAAAATGTGGCTACCATTTACAGTTCATATAGGGACAAAAAGGTTTATATACTAGCAGTATATAAATCACTGAAGAGAGTAAGTTGAGATCTTTATAGTTGCAGTGATATATTTTCCCTCGTGGAAGCCTTAGCCCAATTTTGTATCTACAGAATCTCTCTCTGGCACAAGGGGCTGACGTAACTCAAAAACCCAGTGCTAGAGAAGGATGCAACCTGCATGGAGACACTCAGTCTCTTTGAGCAAACAYCTRYTGAGGAACAAGCAYRAAACCTTCCTTCACTACTGTATAAYTCAGGGATCTCAGAATTCAGCTTACTAGACTGCCATGGTTGTCATTTGCAGTATGTCACCAAGTATGGTTAAGGACAGAGAACCCAAAACAGGGATGAGAATTTGACCAGTGAGCTAGAAAGTGAAACATTCCAAGTGCAGATATCTCTCGTGGGAAGTCACATATGTGCTAACCACTGAGCTGGCAACTAAAATGAAGAACAGATTGTTTTCTTCTTCATCATCCCTTTTCYCTTTTCTGGATCTCAATTTTCCTTGAGGAAATTTGGTCGAGTTCAGAGCCATTGAGGCTAAAATGCTTCTGGCTGTGTATTCATGTAAAAATTTAGGAGCTTTTTCATAGGACTATGGTATTAGAGAAAAGTTCTGAGGATGGCAGTTAATAACTCAGCTCCTCTTTGGTCATAGGATCATGTAATGGTTTGGGTTGCAAGGGAACTTTGAAAGTCATCTGGTCCAGTAATAAGCAGGGACAACTTCCACTAGATCAGACTACCCAGAGCTCCATCCAACTWGACCTTGWATGCTTCCAGGTAAGAGTCATCTGCAGCCTGTCTGGGGATCTTGTTYCAGTGTCTCACCACCCTCACTGTAAAATTTTTTTCCTTGTAYATAATCTCATGTTGGAGAACAGGCTAAAAAGAGGCCATGGAAATCCCACACCAAAATTTGATGATGCTGAACAATCACAGCTTGGCAATTTCTTTATGCTACAGGATGGTACAGTGACCTCTGAACGACCTCTGGGCTCTCACTATCATGCCAGCTGTCACACCGCAGGCATGATACCTGTGCCAGCACAACGTAATCTCAAAGATATAATGCACTAATGTGACTAAACTGCTTTTAGAACCACATCTGCATTTTCAGGTATGTCTGTGCTAACTTGTTGTTCTTCACCTATGCAGCACAGGCATGTACGTGTGCTGGATTCCTTTGTGGACTGAGTTTTCACTGCTGTCRTAGGAGAATTCTTTCTTCATTATTTCTTAGGAGTCTGATTTCTTAATTATTSTATGCATGCAGATATGGTGGAGGAAGTAAGAAAATCTTAAAAATAAATGATTGTATATTATATTACAGACACAACATAAATCTAAAATCAAGCTAATATAGAATGAAGCATGTGATGACAGCAATAATTTTAGGAAATAATGTGGTRAAATTTGTGAGACTAAAGGATGTTTGGGGTTTCATCATGCTTAGAAGYAGAAAGTACATGCCTGTCTGATGGCTGTGAATGTTCTCTGTTAACATGGCTGTTAACATCCCAATTGCACTTGCTCTTCAAGTTCAAAACTTGCAATAAAAATAGTAAAGTAATGGAAAAGAAAAGTAAGGGTTTGCAATTATGGCAAAAGGAACAATCTTGGTTTCATGTTCCCATGGCTTTTGATTTAAAGTGTAGGATAGTGAAAAAGTGGTTAAGGAGCAAAGTGCTGATAGTTCCAGGTGATAATTAAGCGCATGGTTCAATTTGGGAATGGAGGGTGGGAATGCACAAAAAGAACTCTTGYCCAAGCCCTCCCCTTGTTCTGGGCTGCTGAGTGGGACCAGCCCTCAGGCAAAGGTCAGAGCAGCCCTGAGGCTGCTTTGCTAAATAGACAGATCCCTCGGTAAGTGCAAGATTACTCCCAAAAGAATGTTATTGACAGTTCTGTTCAATTTGGTTTTAAATGATTCATGTACTAATTGAGTTCCTACTACTTACCAGCTGAAATATCATTGACCTGCCTGTTGGGGAGCTCACTCTTGTTCCAGTGTCCTGACAATTGTCACTGTGTAACTGACCACCGCCACCAAGAAACAAACAAGTGCCAGCAGAATGAATTCTGCCGATTGAATTTGCTAGGCGAGTGTTTCAGCTTATTGTTTCAAGAAACAAAACTGCAAAATACTTCAAGACACGGAAGAAAATGGGCAGAAACCAGAACCTAGCACAAACTGGGAGCAATGCTCTCCAGTCATTTGCTTTTTCAAATGCCTTGGTTCACGCTAGTAATGAAAAAAATAGCAAATAACACTATGTGATCTTTTTCATAACTATCCACTAAACACCAGAAGACTTGAAAGATGAGGTAACAAATGAATAGGAAGGTGATTTAAAGGATCCCTGACAGAATCACTCCAATAAATATTCAGTTGATTGGTGGGGCTGTATTTCCAGTAAGTATATACTGACTGAAAGTACACCTTTTTTCCCTCTAAACAGGATATTTGGCCCAGATCTTTTCCCAACGCATAGGTTTGTATTGGTGTCTCAAATGGTAATAAAACGTAGTACAACTAAACTAACTTTTAAAACCTCAGAGGGCAGGGAGATAGCAGATGCCATCTAGTGATTGCCCAGAAGTATTAAGGAGACACTTGTTGAAATAAATAGACAGAAGGGACAAACTAGAAAAGCATTTTCACAATGTCCTGACAGTTTTCCCTATTCTTTCTTCAGAAAGGAAGGTTAACTTTTAGCMGTGAGAGGAAAGACTTATTGGATTTGTGAAACCTATTCAAAATCTGACTTGAAGCTTCATGGGCACTGAGAAATTCTGGAATTATCTTTGAATAGAATGGGGTTTTCTCCAGGTTTTTTTTACTTGTTTGGTTTGGGTTTTTTTTTTCATGTTTCATTATTTGTGTAATTGCTCTATTTAGCGTATAAAGAGAAGTCAGGGCAGCTGATATGACATGTATGAGGCCAAATTGTCCATGAAGAAATTGAAGGAGCAAGTGCTTAGTGGAAGGAGAGCTCTGCCGTGGTTCTGTCTCTTGTTGCACTCACAAATGCATCAGGWGAGGGTATTGTCTGGAGCCAGTTTGTTTCCAGGACGGACACACTGGTAAATCAAGACCATTTCAATAACAAATAACTTGTTACCTTTCAGGCTTGAACATATTCTCTGTGAGTGGGAAACCTTTTTATTAACCTTCAGACCTTCAAAGTACCRTGAAATAGAGCGAGATGTATGCAATACTGCATTTGGCCTCATACATTCTGCCAGCTTCAGTGTGAACTTCAGCATAAGGCTATGGTTTCAATATGAGACAGTTCCAGAGGAAGTTCATCTGACCCTCCAGAAGTTTATGGGAGCTGGACATGCCTTGRGGAACAGCACAGGCCACAGATTATTCATTCCTCCTCTAGAGGATAGAGATCAGGAAGTCATCTGGCCATGCATGCTAAATGACTGTACAAACCTAGCTTGCATGTGTTGCTCAGAGAGGTGATCAAGCCAAAATAAAGATTACATTACCTGCAAGCCAGTCACATTGAGGTCAATCAGCTTAGCACACTGACATTAAGATATTTGAAGTATAACCATGAGAATTATTGTTCTTTTCATGAGGTATTACACAACTGACAAAGAGACAATATATGTTTTTCTTCTGAATAAACTGTATAGAATTATATCCAGACTTACAGGTATATTAATCTTACCAGGCACAGCCAAGGAAAAAAAAAAAAACCCACAGAAATTAAATGAGCAATTTTGAACCAGTTCGATGGTCCCTTCATTTTATTATAACTCACATCACTTTCATAAAAGAAAATCACATCTTGAAGAACTGACTCAGTAGAACACCCACCTAATTGTGTGTTTCAAAAAGATTTAAACCTGGGATTGAGTGATCTGATGAATCAAAGCTTTATAYACCAAAGAGCTCCTGAGCATGCTAACAAAACACTGGAAAAGTAAAGTAGAAATATATTTGGCCATCCAAAAAAACCTTTTTCAGTCTATTAAGTCAAAAGTTACAAGGGTGAAGGTAATAAACAGGTTTGGTTTCTTTCTTTTTTTTTCAGTAAAAGAAAAAAGAAGATAAATGGGAATGAACAAGTGAATTTTAGCACAGTGGAAAGGATGAGTAAGAAAACAGATTTCATGTTTCTTGGTGATATGAAAATGGGAGCAGAGGAGAGGAAGAAATCTATATTTATTATCTTTGTAACCTATGGTAGTAAAACTAAAACAAGTTTTCCCTGAGAAAAAAGGGGAATTACTCATAAGAGCAGGATACTTTTTCTGTAAATACATTTGCCTCCCATCTCACCTCAATGTGATGGCCACTTTTCATCTCTGGGACTCACCATGTTCCTTGGCTGCCTGCTTTGCTGGCCAGCACCAAGAAGAGCCCTTATATGAGGCACAGTCTTCCCACTTCAAACTGTGTTTAATGTATTCCCTAAAACTGTATGAAACTGTTAACAATTAGGAAAGCCCAGGACCCGCAGGATGCATACAGCCCCTGCCTAGATTTCTACAATATTTTTCTCTAACTTTGCTTATTAACCCAAAACCACCTCTGATAGTACCCATTTTTCATATCTTTCTGACCRAAGATAAAATGGAGATTTTAAAATTTCCTGCTTTTGATCTTTGACTTATTCATGTTAAGATGTCAGATGGATATTAATAATCTATTTTTTTTTGTTGCAATCCAAATGTTTCATAGGAACTCCACAGGCCAGAGATTTGTAGAGGAGATGAATAAGAAATTGAGATGCTGTAGTTCTAACACATAACCCTCCCACACAGCAGCACACAAAGTAATCCACAGCTCCAATTCACTTTAGTGTGACAAAAGCAAAAGAGAAGTAAAAATTTGAGATTGCTAGAAAAAAAATTGAGCTGTGATGTATATTGGTGTTCAGATCCTTCAGAATTATATTTTTGACAGAAAAGGCTCTGTCACAAAATTTTTAGACATTTATTTTAAATGCGTAMATTTGTGGGTTTATTTAAATTAAGCATGAGATTATGGTACACATGCTTCTGGGTTATTTATATATTTATATATTTTTATATTACATTGATCAGCTGCTGTATGCACATAAGGACTGGCACAATGTTTTAGGAATTTCTGGCAGATTCAACTTCTTGGTCACTGGCAATTCTATAATAAACATTGAATTATTCCATCTGTTTCACCAGTTTGAGGAAGAAACTGCCTCTTACAGTTTACATCTTACAAATACTCTAACTTAGATATCCAAATGAAGATAAATGTGCCTCTCTTCTTCCACAGGAGCTCCAGCTTAATATGCCACCCAAATACACTATTTTTCCCCCCYGTCAAAATCATAAAAGTTTAACAGGCTATAGACTATCACCTTAATTCACACACTGAACTAAGATCAAATTTGTGAGGATCATCTGCAAGGAACTCAGGAGATAATACAAAGAAACTTCCTTCTGGCCTAGTCATTTTGCTGTRTGAGGTTTTTCATTCCTATAATATTGTTCTTTGCAGACAAAGATATAAAACAATACTCTTGGTATTCAGGAGGGTATATTGAAATGCAAAAAAACCTCTCTCAGTTATTAGATCTTGCACACTACAAATACAGTAGTCACAGTATCTCTGAAGATCTAAGTGACCACATTACACTTAACTTGTATAGCTGAATAAAAAATAGATATAAAAAGTTTTTCAAATTAAAGTCACAAAGTTCACCAAGGATTGCTTTATTGTGTCATTGAACTTCCTGGCCAGTTTCCACAACTTAGACTTTGGGGTCAAATCTGAACATTTCAGACACAAAGAGAAAGGGGMAGATTTGACATCTCACAGAAGAAAAAGCTGATACAGCAATACAGAACAAGTATAGCAAGATTCAAAAATGACCTTCAGAAAAAGTGTCACAAAATAAATGTATAGATTATTAAAATGTGAAATCGCAGACAAAACACCAGTTCCTTCAAATATCTCTCAGAACTGAATTCCTATAAGTATTCTYGGGGTTGTTTTTTATTTGTTTCCTTGTTTGATTTTCCTTAATTTCTGAGATGTTGAGGAAATAGTACTTCCATTCCTGCCCATCACAGCAGGCAGCAGGTATTTAAAAGGTCTGAAAAACAAAAGCCACCTGATTTCAAGAGGGACATATAYATATTGAAGCAAGTAGAATATGCTATGCCAGGAAATTGCTGATTTATGATAAATAGTAAGAAAATTACATAACATCACATTAAAATCCTGAAATAAATGATGCTTTGACAGTGAATTTATAGAAATTTATATTTAAGAAATCAATCTCTAGTTCTATGATAAGCCACTATTTATTATAGTAGATGTGGCACAGGTTTATACAGTCAGACAATTACTGCTAAYATAAAACTAATGCAACAGGCTTTACAGAACGTTCATTGTCTTTGCAGATATTTTAGACTACATGATTCCCGGAATCTTTGACATCCATTCAGTACCATTATGTGAACCAAATATTATCTTCGTAAACTACCAGAATCCAATCTAAATTAATACAGTGTTTCCTCTTCTTGTGTTGGAAATTAGTCCATGAGCTGTCTTCAACTCATTCTGTTGTATAAATTACAAGAAAAATGATTATTTTTCTGTGAAAGCAGGGCATGTGCACAAGATCACAATGTCCTAGATRGAAGCTGCAAGGGCTCTCCTTAGTCCGTTTCATCCTTTACTTCTGAAAACAAGTATGTAACACTGCAAGAAGAGTATGTGAAGTAGCCTTGTAGCTCACCAGTGCTACTTCTGGACTAATGGGAGGCGATGAGTTTTWATTTCAATAATACTCCAAGCACTGGTGAGACAACAACCAAGGAACCTCCTRTCCATGCAGAGAATCGTCTCTTGCAGTGAGCCAATCTGTCAAGAARCATTTTCTCTGTTTACTGCATGCCCATTTTATATTCTGTTACTTTCCCCAATCTCAACATTATGAGGGGGAAAATCTGTTTAGGAATGGGCAAGAAATTGTTGAACTATGGACTMTGGTTTTTGTTGTCAAATGTCATTACATCAGGTTTCTTCTTTTAGTTCATAAATATRTTCATATCTGTGCAGTTCTTCTTCCAAAAGTGCTATTCCTCACCCCTAAAATAATCTCAGCTGTTAAAACTCAGGACCTGCATTTTGTGATGACATTGGAAAACTGCTGACAGACAACCAGCCTTAACTGGAATGCTTTGGGAAATCCAGTAAAAAACAAACAAACAAACAAACAAACAAACAAAAAAACCCTAGAAGGTTGTGTTAACCTTTTTGGGAAGGCAGTCAGAATCACAAGATGTGGCCATTGTGGAGTCAAATTGTTTTGGTCTACTTCAGTACATTGAAAACACTTTCTAAAGATCTTTGGTGCTTTTCATGAAGATTGCTGGCTTTATTATATTTATTTATGTGTGCATGTACATATTTCTTTATTTTTCCTACTGTCTTGTTTCGGGAGATTTTTTTCTCACAGTTTGTACAAATATATCCACATTCGAGTGTGGTTAGTATTATTCTATGAATTAAGTCTTTTACTTGTGGTCTTCTGTCTGTAAAATGTGATTAATTTGAAATTAAAGGATGACCCAAACAACACTTGAGACTAAACTGAAATGTGTTATAAAATATGTATATTGATTTTAACCAAATGCAATCTTTTTTGATAAAAAGGCTCTTTGATCCATATTCAGTGCACCAAAAACTAGTTTTCCTGACTTTGATCATACAAAGACATAGAGAAGATGTCAGACATGAAATAAATAAGTGAGAAGTGTGGAAAAATGAATGAAGTGGCATAGCACTGGTTGAGCTTTGTTGTCCCCGCTGTACACTACCAGAACAAGCACTTCTTGCTAATATGATGGAACAGCTCAACAATTTTCAGGCACAAAGACTACTTGAGGGAAAATTCAATAAGTAAGTTAAGAATACCAAACTGTAATCAGACCTTGGGGAAGAAGCAGTATTGAAACACAACTTTTTTTGACAGTTTTGAGTGTAGCTCTGCTGGTCTGTTTCAAAAACTGTCAAAATGATGATAAGTGGTCTTGGGAGTCTAGTTTTGATTCTCACACCAAATAATCTGGYTGCCTTCTTGGTATTAACACCATTAGCAATTTAAGAAGTCTGATTTTTGAAGGGGAAAAGATGTTAAAATAGAAAAATGCCTATGCTGAATGTAGAGTAATTACTTTTCATGACATCCTCATCGAAATCAATAGGATTGACTAATTAAGACATCTAAGCTGAAATCAATAGGATCTGACAGCTAACACCTCCCTGTAGCAATAAGCTAGCATCAACAATTTTGCATCTATACTGATGTTAAAATTAGCCAATCCTATTTYGTTTGCTGTTCAGTACTTAATGTTTTCCTGAGCAGCAAAGCCATTCCACAGCTAATATGCTCCCCACATTCCAAAATAAAAGCTGATTAAACTGATGCACCTTTTGTCGTACGGTGCACATTTGCAGCTTGTTACACAAGAGCCTTGACTGACCTGATGTTTGGTCTCTCAATCCTAAAATGCCAGTGGACTCTAAAAAGGCAATAAATATATATGTCATGGCCAGGAGCATCATTTTTTTTTTTTTTTTTAATTCTTTCAGTATTGAGTCTTTAAAGAAAAAGTATTGAATTATAGTTTCCTATCATTTCTTCCTCTGAGAGTTTCCCTTGCCTTCCCTCAAGTTTTCAATTTTCCTTTAGTAAATTTCTGATGATCTGCGCAAAGTCTGTGCTCTATTACTCATGAACCTATCTYGGTGCACAGTAGAACAGGTTCACAGAAATCATGGCGTCTTGAGACTTTTTGGAGTCTGAAAGGAGAGAGATACAATGAAAGAATCAAAATACACTGTGTTCCACCCAGTAGACMTGCAGCCTGAAGTTTGTTTTTTCTGCTGGTTGGATTTTGAACCTTTTTGAAACTTCCTTTCCTTCTGAATTTCTAGGCAGACATGAAGGTTAACAACATTTTCCTTCTTTTATTTATGGTTTGAGGTTGTGGCTATGCCTCAAATCATGCTGATGAGCATGATAGCCCTCATTAAAGMAAGCACTATCCGTTTGACATTATATACAGATGAGCCTGAGGACAGATCAGGAAATTCAAAGACACCAGAACACATTAGAAATGTCTTCTTATTACCCTGCTGTCTCTAGAATTCACTTAACATCCATTAATTTCTTGATAATTTTTCTTCCAATTGTAGTTGGGTTTTTGCAGAGTTTATTTTCCTATTTAATTCAGGGTCAGATTAATATTATTGTTTTTAATATAGTTGTGCATAGCAGAGTAGAACCATGTCTTCCAGCTACTGATGGTCAACTGAAGACATGATAGAAACTCACTGTGGACCATAGGTATGTTTTCTCTCTTTATCAACTGCAGGCATATTTATTTGGAGATGGAGTAAAAATTTTAGAATGGCTTCATGTAGCACATGTACTTAAATTCATGAATTTTCAGCTAAATCTCAGWTTTTTTTAAGAACCCAAAGCAACAGCATATCCTGTCACCACAGTAAAATAAAAACCAATCCAAAATATATTGTAAGTTGAAAACTTTCATATCAAATACTTTCTTCAAAATTTCTGAGCCAAAGTACTTCCATAATTTCTTGTCCTTTGAAGCATTTTGCAGATGCCTGCATATCAACAAAAAAAAGGTTATATGTTTTATGTTGGAAAAGAACTGAAGTCCACATTCCCTAAGCRAGCAGTAAATCTTGATATTGGACATACTAAAATTTACTTTAGGCACCACCTGCCTTCCAAGAAATTTATTTGTATCTGCATGTAATATTTGATTTGAGAAGTGTTAAGTGGTTTAAATTTGAGGTGTGATTAATATTTTATCCTGGACTGGGTTGGCAAGAACATCCTTGACACAGTGGCTGTTTATCTTATTTATGTAATGTCTGTCATGGATTTGTTCAAGTCAACAGAGTTTTTCTATTGGATCAGGGCCCAGAGAATTTAATCATCTCTGCTGATCTCACTTAAAGCAACATGGCTTAGAAGGGGAAGATGGCATTCAGGCTGAAAGTTCCAGCCCTCTGAGGAAACCACACTYAACCTGATTCAATGTCCTCTGAGATGTTATTCTCTGCATGTGCCACCACAAACCCAGAAAACTTCACTATGTTCTTCACCAAATGTCAGCATTTTCTTAAAAAATGTGTCTACAAAGGAGACAAAATTACCTAACATATAGGAAAAGATGGTAAAACACCAAACTTTGAGGTGGCAGGAGCCAAATTGCATTGTGCCTCGTGACAAGAACTACCATAGTATGCTCTCCATGTGAGCATATGAATGTTTTATACACAGACTGTGAATTTAGGAGCAATGGATTCAGTTTCTCCRTTTTTTCACTGTGTATCTTTTGGTAAATGTGTTGGCCCCAATGGATCTTGAATTCCTCAAAASAGGCTTTAGGTAGTTCTTACATGCYGTCGCCTGTATCGCTGTCCAAYGCCATRGAGGAGGATATGGAYGGGTGAACACTTGCCCAGAAGAGACACGTTGCTTAAGAATTGGAGTTAATGAAGCACCTATCTGAAACACACATCTCTTGTGAAYATTTTTTTACTTGTGTCAACACAAGTGCTAAGATCACATTCTTTGGGGTGGAAAAAACTGGATTCAGATCCCTGTTCTGCCTTTGTCATGGCAGTGATCTAACACAAGTCCATCCATGTGATAGATGAGTAGTGCTACAAGAAAGAGACACTCCCTTYTTTCTTACTAAATAATTTATAAAGCACAGAGTAACACCAATAAGATAAATTTACACTTCAAGTRTTTTGCAGTWRAGGTATTCACATGGAARCTGGCAGAGCTATGAGGAAACTTCTTGGTCTAGCTCCAGCAGCAGCAGAACTTGAATGCAGACCTACCTYTGTGTGAATGCTTCAGACTTCAAATTACTCTGTGTGCTCTTTCTGTCATTTTCTTTGCAAAAGGACAAACTGAGTTTGGGTTCATGAGTCACATGGAGGGTTAATGACTGGGGATTTGATTATGTGATGTCTTAAATTTTGCAGTACCTCATGTTGTTACTTTTAAGGGGTCAAACATTTAAGTTTTTCTCTGTCTTTTTTCCCTTGAGCATAAAGAATGGGATATTGTGCTTGTCACATTCTTTGAATGTAATTATTAGTGTACGAGTAGTATTACGAATAATTAAAGTAATTAAAATTGTAGGTAATAGAACCATGCAAAATCTGTGCATGGACATCTAATAACGGCTCATGAAGGTAGTGAGCTAATGATTCACAAAGGCTGAAAAGAGAAACTAATTGAAAAGAAACCCTCTGGGTTAGTCTYCACTAGGTACTTCTTTCCTGGAGGTTCCAGGTGTTCAGTGTAAGAAGAGCCATAACAGAGGTACTACAGAATATGAGAAGTGGGAAAGGATTTCATAACAATTAAGCATGTGAGCTTTGTAATGAAAAGGCTATTTCTAATCTCCTCTTTCATCTCTGTGATATCACTGCAGAAGCTTCATATTTTGAATATAGCATAAATATGGTAAACAAGGTAAAAAAAATTACATCTGCATCCCATGAACTATTTTCATCAATTCAGTCAAATAAGAGTCTGTAAGCAAAGCATTATATAGATTAAATAACAAGGTTCAGATGCCCTGGTTTAAGCCTGCAGAGCTCTGTGATACTTCTCAGGAGAATACCTTCCATTTTAAGTGTATTATATTCATTATTCCTTTCCTCCCCCTCCTTTCTTCTTACATTTTAATTCATTTCACAGCTTTCTCTTCATCACATGGGCTTTTATTTTCAAAATAAGCCATTTGTGCAGTATCTTTTCAAATGCCTTTGGAAAATTTAAATATATAATGCAGCTACATTCCCTTTATCTGTCATGCTAGCAATATCTTCAAAAAGTCTGGTGTATTTGTAAAGCAAGTGCAGCTCTCCTAGCATTCTTACTGCATCTTGTTAACTAATCCCCTTGTCACCACCTTACTTTCACTTTCTTCTGTCACAAATTAATCCATCAACAATCATGTAATTCGAATGATCTGGTTTCCTTCTTTTCCCGTGAAGTGACATTAACTCGCATTTGAGTTGTAAGAAGGGTGCACAGTTTTCACTGAACGAAATATAATCAAATCTTACTACTTTTAAATGCTACTTGAGGGCTTTGCTCGCTACCATGCAATGCTGTCAAGGATGTTTAAGAACCTAGACAGAGGAAAAATGCAGATTGGTTAAGATGTAGGATCCAGACCTCGATGGAGCCAGTGTAAAAGTTCCCATTGATTTTGCTGCARTGGCACTGACACATCCTCCTTTTTGCTGGATGCAAGAAACTTCATTTTCTAYTAAGGTGGGGAGGTGAAACTAGAGGTCCCTGACTGTCATGTTAAACTGAGAAGGGAGAAACAAGACTGGTATTATCCCATTAAAAAACCAAAAAAAAACCCCAAAAAAACCCCACAAAAATTTAAAAAATTAAAAAAAAAAACCCAACAACCAAAAAACCCCACAAAAATCCCATCAGAGACAAAGCCTCCCAATGTAAAAGAACTGAGCTGATGCTTCATCATTACTGTTCTTGATGAAAATAATATATGAAAGACTTGGGAGTCACCTGTAGTTAGGCTTTTGAGTTTTCTGGACTGCTACAAACTGTGATATGCTTCTTGCAGGCAGAAACAGTGCAAGCAGAAACTAAAGCCATAGGCAAATGCTGCTGCCTTGTTTCAAATAGGAAACAAAGGACTGYGAAAGCAATAACGAACAAAATTATAGTTTTAATGGGTAATCTCATTTTCTGGCTGACTAGAGACATTTGACTTTTGTTCTTGTTTTCTACAGTGTTCCCAAATAAACAAAAGGCTCCTGCAATACACACCTTGAAGGGCTCTTGCAGATGGAGACAGGTGACTTGTTCACAGTTGTGAATTAAATATTAAATATTTAACTGTATTTATTTCTGTACTCTGGTGCAAAATAATTGTAAATATTTTCAACTATTATTCAGCATGCATATCATGAAGCACATCTGACAATATGATGTAAGATAACTGAGTATTAGCCCAAAATAGCAGTTTAATAACTTCTGCCCAACTGACCTACCCAAAACCTCCAAACAACCTTTAAATGCCTCCAAACAACCTTTAAAAGCTTTAATTTCTTTAACATCTTTCATCTCTGCAAGATTCTTGAAATTAGGAGCTTCAAATAGTTTCACATAAAAATTGCATCTTAAAACTCTATAGAGGACTTAACTACATAACTCAGAAAAGAGATTTATAGTAAGGAAAAAATTACTATCATGCTCTCACATGATATTGGTGAACCTCATTTGGTATAAAATCCTGTATCATCTTATATAAAGTAACATGTAAGATTTGTTAGTCTGAAAATTTTACACATTACAGGCTTTTTTTAAATGCACACACTCACCCAAAGATATGACAAATTTAAAAGTTTAAAAATCTAACAAATATTTTTATATTAATTATTTTAATCTGCAATAAGTACAATAATTTATGCACTACTCCAATTTGGTCAAAATTCTGTTATTATCAAGAATTATTTTTTCTCAATCTCTTGAAAATTAAAATTTACTGCACTTCCCCCCTCCCCCCTTCCTTTTTGGTGTCTTTCAGCTAACACTTGGAAATACCTGGATAACTTTTACTGCCTAAATAATTTTATTTTAGGAAGAATCAACACTCAGGTAAATTCAGACCACAAAATAGATATGTCAGGAAGTTATAAAGGCCTGAATTTGATATGATGAACATGAAAAGAGCTGTTATTGATGCTGTATTGTAATGGAGTCTGTACCAACAGTCTCCCATGCTGAGAAGGAAGGCTCATGTTTTATACATCTGATTCATAGGGTGGTATGAAAGACACACTCTTGAAGACAGAGATGTTTTACAGTTGTGCAGTTGAGCAAGGGGGATGCAAAGAAATTTCTCTGAGAGAAAAGAACAGTGTCTGGAACGAGGACTTAAAAAGATGTAGAGGAAGTAATTTTTCTAGCTAGGAATCTCAGGTAGAGACCATGCAGTGTGAGGGATTTTGTTAAAGGTCGCAGCTATTGGTGGGGTTTAAGGGGGAAGTCAATCAGTGGGGTCACTCACGGAAGGGTGAGSACACCCAGCCACGGACAAATGTTTTGTGAAACCTCACAGATGGCAGGGGCAGCCCTTCACCCCCAAAACCAAGAAGAATTTTGTCTCCTTGCCTGGGAAGCACTGCAATGAGCTGTTTTCTATTTTATGGCAGATTACTCTTCCCATCTGGGWATAGGGATGGGGCTTTTCTCGAGAGAGAGGGCTCGAATATTTCCCRCTCAGCGCCCTTTCCTCCTTCCCCCTCCCCCCAGGGGACCATATGCAAATTTTGCTTTCTGTAGGTCTCAGTTTTCCCTATTTGCAAACAGAGAACATTTAGTCCATGAAATTTCTTGAATTAGCTCTTGAAGACATCTGAAAATATGAAATCGTTGAGTGCAGATATCTATTAAATATTAGTGCTGTTAGAAGCAGGCTATAAAAGCTGTGTGGACCAGCTCCAGAAATGTGTTTGGGCGCAGACAGGAATTTGCAGATGCAAAATGTGTGCACAGAGAGCAGTTGCACACAGTGGGACCCAACGGTTCATTATTATTTTTCATGTTATTTTTCTGGTTTTATAGCTTTGTTTTTTATTTCAAGCACTAGCCATTGGATGCAAAGGCAATTATTGCCCGTGCATGAAAGTTATGCTTTTTCATTTACGYCTTTTTTATAATGGCAATTGAATTCTCATCACTGACCCATATTTATCCTTATCCCTATAGGATACAGGGATAATTCTTGAGTTCTTCTCTCCATTGCCATACTGTATTGATCAAGCAATTCCCAAATATCCATCTGTCTAGCCTCCTATCTCTCCCAGGTAAATATTTGGTGGATGCAATCTTCTCCAATATAGCATGGCATTATTTCTGTATTTAAATGCCACATTATACACATAAATGGCTGCATGGTATGCAGAAATTCATGAAGAATCTCCCTGCAGGTGTCAAGAAAACCCTATTGTTATTATAAAGGCAAGTGAAATAGAAAGGTGGCTTAAAAATGGACAAATAAACAAAGGAAAATGRTAAACAGAAATTTATAGAGGAAATTCCTAATAATCACCTTCTTCAGCTGTCAGAACGACAAGAAAAAAAACCCAAGAAAAGATAATAATCTGTCCCTTTGTAAGAGAGCACACATTTATTCCTTTTCTACTGAAAAGACTTGAATTGTCAAATTCGGATCACTTTTGTATTGGTGTAGCACAAACAGTTTCAGAAAATTTATTTTCAGCCTGTGAAAGTGATATAAAACCAGACCTGTAARGCAGTGTAGTTGCTTTCACTTTCATTGTAACACTACTGTTCKCCTAAGAAATTTACTCCATCATATGCAAGCTGGATCCTAAGACCAGTATCTTCGGATAAGACTCTGCTATTGTAAAGGAAGTATTTTTATGTCACAGGAAGACAATTTTACACCTTTTGTGCAAAGTAAAGAGTTTACTTTGCAATGTAGAGTGTACCAGCCTCACAAAGAAAAATGGCTACTTAGTCCTTTTAAAAGGAAAGAGAATTTTTAGAAAACTTTTCTAAGGAAAGGAAATAAATGAAGGCTTGTAAGAGCTTTTCCAATTTTCAGTTTGCTAATATATATACATATATTTGTAATACTTATGGCTATAATTATATAATTTTTCCTTTTTTT
>NW_026623264.1:3572274-3580120 GCF_030028575.1 Malurus melanocephalus
CAAATCTTTTTTTTTTTTTTTTTTTTTTTTTTCCCTTCAGGTCTGGCAATACTGATTCCTGCATTTAAGAACACCAAGTGGCTTAGATTGTCGGAATACTAGATGTTGTCCTATGATGACACCTTTCCTCACCTCTCCTGAGGAAAGCAGATGCTTTAGAAGACAAGACAAAAATGTTTCTCAGCGCATTTAGCAAAAGAACAAAACTCCCCTGTCTTCCCTGCCTTGTGAGTAAAAATCACAGGATGGAGTCACATTGGAGAGGAGAGAAAACAAAAGTTCAGCGCTGGTGTTCTGGGTCAGTAGGTTCCAAATGTACACTTACTTTTACATCTGTTGCACTGATTTATAGACAAGGTGGAGGTTAACTGTTTTCTGTTTTCCTTTTGCTACAACTTCCTCTGAGCTCAGAGCATATGCTTTCTTGATAGTGGTTAAAAAGAACCCTTGGATTAGTCTTTCTGGGGCTGGAGATATTTGCCCAGACCCGGAAAAAAAGCCCCATTTTAAAGACCTGTCTCCTATTCTTGTTAAAAAGCCCAGCAACAATTTCCACTCAGTTTTCTAGGATCTAGCTTTATTTTTGGCAGCAGTATTAAAAAAWAAAAATGGATTRTACCTCTGGTTCCCACTGTAGCTGTGACTGCTGGGCATGCTTGATAGTTGATGCTTTTCTGTGCTGGTTTGTGCTAGAGAGGTGAAAATATTAAAGCCAGCTCTGCAGAATGGGAGCAAATGAGCTKTAGCTTGATAGAAAAATGCCAAGAGAAAATTTGCCAAGACCAAGGGAACTACAGGAGGTCCTGTACCAGGCAGGGTGAGATTTAACTAACACAGACACGTACAGGCCCCTGCTTCTGTCTTGCACTGATGCACTTCTGCCACAGGTAGGGAAGGCAGAAAGAGTTGCCTTTCTCTGTATCGTCTGAGCAGTTCTGATAGGCTTACACCAAAGAGGAACCTTTTCATAAAGCTGTTGGAAAAATATTATGTAGGAGAGAGACTTCCCCGAAGCTGCAAGGAAATGTGCTGGCACCAGTCTGCAGGGGAAAATGCTGCCCAAGGGTTTTGTTGTAGGGCAGATTCTCTGATGTAGCTTAATCAGTAGAACAAAAAGCCTGTTGTGGGCTACTTATGTGGAACTCTTAATAGARTGTATGCAAATCCATTGGGCTTAATGGCACTATTCATGTATGCAAAGGTGGACACTGTGCTTTTAGGCCTCCCAGCCAAGCCATTTTGTTGTTCAACAAAAAAAAAGCGAAGCATTTCCTCCAGCTCTTACCTTGGCTACAGTTGCAAAAATACTGGTAGGAAAAATATGAAATAAAAAATTCTATTGAATATTTATAATTAAATTATTCAGGCTTTGTTGCCAAACATGTTCATAGAAAACAGTAATTTCTATTGAATTTTTTTGTGACTTTTTAAGAAGCTCAGACCATAAAAAGCCTGCAGTAACTGTGGATAGCAAAAGCTTGCTGCAATTTGAGATTTGCATGGCCTTTGAAAAACAAGCCATGCTCAAAATTAGGGGACCACTGATAGGTAGCAAAGACTTTCCATTGAGTTCAGTCCTTTGAGGTAAAGCATTTCAAAAACCATGTCTTGTTTGAGCAATGGTGCTTTGAAGAGTACAGTTCCCACAAAGTAAAATATTGGAATCTTCTATATTGCAAAGTAGGCAGCAACAAACTCAGTGGACAGTGTGTAAAAATGCAGTGATCTGTTTTGTAATGGATATCTGTCTATGAGGTAATTCTGCCATCCTGCWATTACATGCCTGAAGACATTAATAGTATAAAGCATATTTTAAAAGTAATTGGTAAACCTATTAATTTCCACATCTCCATGTTTTTGTCATTTACCATTAAATACTTAACTGTCTTTTGCATTGTTTCAAAAGAYGTGTCCATATTTAAATAGAAACCTCCTTTCATTGTCCATGCTGCATGTTTCATTTTATCTGTATGAGAAATGTGAAACTAGGGAATTAATAATTATTTCACTTGGAAAGGTATGAAGCAAATTCCATTGCCTTTGTCTGATTAGAATCTTCCCTGCTGGTTTAATTAAAAATGGCCATGTGACAAGCAAAGAAAGCATCTCTCCTTTGGGGTGGAGGGGGAGGAGGGAATGGTATTGTATTTTCCCGTAAACAGTGAATCCTGAAGCTCCAGAGTTGTAAAATTTAAATGCTTAATGCAAATGAAAAATGCAGACTCAGGTCAGCTATAGACAAATGTCACTAGACTGGATGGAAAATGCACTGCAGGCAGAAAAGATGACATTTATCAGTCATCCATACATCAGTAACTAAAACAATTTTAGGGTTGTCTAGACAGGCATCTATTATTCCTTAAATTTAAAAGCTTTAGTAGAGAGACAACAGCAAATGCTCTGTTTATATTTAGGTGGTTCTTTTTTCTAGATGAAACAAGATAGGAAAAAGAGAAATCATAGTTTTCAAAATAAAAAGTACAAATTTGCTTTTTTTTCTCTTTGACTTTTTTCTTTAAATATTTTTTTTTTTGCTCTCTGGGTAAAGGAGATTTTCTTGGCATGTTCTGAAGGCAATTTAAGTGAATTATCAGAGTGTGCATGCAATGCTGGCTGTAATTATTACAGTGCAGCCCTGTAATATTGAGCTTAATTACTGTGTACAGTGTTTGGCCTTTATGTTTTCTGCTTAATTTACCCTGTATAGTTAACGTGAATTTAGTGAAATCATTATCACCTTTTGGGTTTCTTCTTCTTCATTTATATTTTCAGGAGAAACAGACTAGAATAGATACAAATATTGGAGCAAATCATGGATCCTTTCCCTATGTTGTTTATGTTGAGCCACAGTTCTGCAAATATATACTGATATGCTGATTTAAGATCTGTGAACTGTCCCACTGTCTGCCACAGGAAAACTTGCAAGATTCAATTTCAACCAAAGATTTTCACTACTGTTTTTTTCTTTCCATTTTTACTTCATATGGTAACAGGCATTTTTGTAAGCATGTGCACAAAATTGCGATTATTCTCTCTGCCATGCAGAGCGCATACTACATTTTTTGGAATGAATGAAATTATTTGTACAATGAAATTTTTTATGCTACTGCTTCAAGGTTAATCTTTGGATATGCTATAATTAAGCAGAAACATTATAGCCCAGCCCATCTGCAGACTGTTCTCCATTAATACCTCTTCTGTTTTCAGGTCTTGCTTTTCTTTCACCTCCTCTAGAAAGAAGAAACAGCTCAGTGTCAGGTTGCCTCTTTGGCAGGAGGGCTGGAGCCTCTGCTAGTCAAACCCTGAACCTCAATGCCAGTGGTTTGGACCCTTCAAATGTTCTAGCTGTCCCATGGAGAGCAGGGGAACTGAGTAGAAGAACAAGTTGGTAAAAACACCGAAGCAACAGATGCTGCTTGTGCAGTGGCACTTAGCAGAGTGTTCTGACTTTTGGATGAGATTGATGCTTTTAATGGGCCACAACGAAACACAAACTGCTTGTGAAARGGCTGCAAGAAAATGCTTAAAAAGTGAGTAATACAAAATAAAAATCAAGGGGTTCAGCTGTGAACATGACATTACATTCATTGCCTTTCAGGAAAGTTGTATCACCTACACACATTGAAAGGCTTGGGGCTTGGTTTGGTTTTATTCTGKTTTTTCCTGCCTTTGGCTCTTCCAAAGATCTTACCTTCTGTGTCTTTTGGGAGAAGGTGATGTATTTGTATCGCATCACRATCCTCATCTTTTGTCAGCTTGTGAATGTCAGGCCAAGGTAAAGAAACTGAGGCACAGAGGGATTTTGGTAACTATTCCCTGGAATCACTCATGTCTAGCTGCATGTACAATACCAATATGTGAATATCGGGAAAGAATTTTGAGGCAATTAAATATATTACAGAAGCACAAAAGAATACTGAARTAAAGTGCAGACACAGTAAGTTCTCAGACATTTAACGTGGCGAGGTCATAGGTTCTCATCACTTCATCAGTGTGTCTCAGGATCTGAAGGGTGGGTGGAGAGAGGCTGGAGCCAGGCTCTTCSCAGCGGTGCCAAGCAATAGGACAAGAGGCAATGAGCAGAAACTGAGGCACAGAAAGCTCCACCTGACTATGAGAAAGAACTTCTTACTGTGCAGGTGACTGAGCATTGGAACAGATTGCCCAGAGAAGCTGCAAAGTGTCCCTCACTGGAGATATTCCAGAATCACCTGGGTACCAATCCTGTGCCACATGCTCYGGGGTGACCCTGCTTGAAGCAGGGAGGTTGGACAAGATAACCACTGTGGTCTCTTACAACCTTCCCCATTCTGTGAAAATTATGAAAATTCATACTCCTTTTGATTACAAACAGAAATAATTTCGACAACTTCACCTCTTGTTTAGATGGATGATCCTGCCAGTATCAGAGCCCTGCTCTAACAGCGCCGCCTCACCTGCGGAACAAACAGCAGCCAGCAGGCTCTGAGCTTTGATGGCGAGCACAGAGCATGTGTTGCGGTTGCAAAGGGCCGCTGCTCGGCTCGTTCCCGCCGGGAGCAGCGGGAGGCAGCGGCGGGGTCGGTGCTGCCATGGCCGGGCCGCCCCCGCTGCCCCCGGGCCGCGCTCCCCGGGGCCGCTGCGCTGCCGGCGCTGCCCACTGGGTGGCGCTGCAGCAATAGGATTGCGCCGCTCGCTCGGAGCGCCGGCGCTCGGCTGAACCATTCAAATGTATTCCTGTTAATTTGTGTTTGATAAAGGTTCACCAGTCTTTTGTTGTGTGTCTAGTTAGCCTGCGTGTTACGCTGAGAGCGTTTGCAAATTTTTCTGTTTGATTGCGAGCCTTACTGTGAATTTTTATGTGGCTGCGTACCTGTGCTTATTTGTTTATACATGTGTGCGTGTGTGTGTGTGTCTGCGTTTGCAGGGTGTGGGTATAAAAGGCAGGAAGAAATATCTGTGTCTCCACCGTTGCTGTTCTCATGAATGAAGTGGCAAAGCACAGAGGGATGCCTAGTTGTACACAATGCAAATACATTATTCAGAGCCAGGTGGGGATTAAGGATTTCACTGTCTTCTATGTGCAGATCAGTGCGTCTTGTGCTCAGTACCCTAAACTGAGACAGGACTGTGCTTGTGTTTAGAAACCTTGTTCCTTCTCTTTGTGTTCCTCTTGGACAGTACTGAAGTGGGAACTCAACACCCTTGTGCTAGTCTTTAGCATCTAGTTATCACATCCCTTTTTTAAAGGGTCCAGACCCGCTATGGTGGATATCTGTAAACACTGAAAGGCTGAAAGAAAATAAGAAAAATTCAGGTGTGGTGGATGTACAAGTGTCCTTGCCCTTAGGGCTGACCGCAGATTCAGGGCTACTGTTGTTTGAGTGGAACAGCCTCTAATTTGGTGCCCAGGATCATAACCATACATCTCCTTTTAGATCCTGGCCATTTGTGGAGGGCAGGATACTTGAACTGGGCAAGCAAGTCCTGTCCCTTCCCTCTTAGACAAAGGATTTGCAAAATTTTAATTCAGATGCAAAATTTTCTGGTACTATCTAAATGTTTGCTCCCTCTGGCTCACTTGGCTGAGCTAACACCTACAGGGATCTCAGGGTTCAGCAAATAGTATTTATTCTCAGAATCATCACAGAATCACAGAATGTGTTTAAGATTGGAAGGGACCACAGTGGGTAATCCGGTCCAACCTCTCTGCTCAAGCAGGGTCATCCCAGAGCACATGGCACAGGATTGTGTCCAGACAGCTCTTTAATTTCTCCAGTGACAGAAACTCCCTAATGCCTGTGGGCAATCTATTCCAGGGTACACACACCCACACAGTAAATAATTCTTCCTTATGTTCAGGTGAAACTTCCTGTGCATTGTTTTCCGCCCCTTGCCTCTTGTTTTCCATGTTCTTGACACCCTCCTTTCARATCCTTACATACACTGATGAAGTCTCCTTTCAGTTGTTTATTCTCCAGGCTGAACAGGCCCAGTTCTCATCTTTTAACTCTCTGTTGGACTCGCTCAGGGAGCTCCATGTCCCTCTAGTGCTGAGGAGCCCAGAACTGGACACAGCACTCCAAATGTGGCTTCAGCAGGGCTGAGTAGAGGGGCAGGGTCACCCCACTCCATCTGCTGGCAATGCTTCTCCTGGTGCCCCTGAGGTTATCACTGGACCCTTTGCTACAAGGGTCTATTGCTGGCTCATGGACAATTTGTTGTTGTTCAGAATTTTCATGGCCAGTGGAAGCAGAACCTGCACTGCCTTCCCTTTTCTTGTTTTCTTCTGACTGATGAAGGCCTCTGTAGTTTAGACCCTGTGTAAATTTGTTAAATCCTCTTTTGATGCTGGATCCAGCAGGTGATTGTTATCTGACAATCCCAAAATGAGTCTGGGTGATTTTTGAGATGTCATTGGAGAAAAGATTTAAATCTTGTGACCTGTTTTAAGAATCCTGGTCAGGTATCAGAGGTTCTTCTATACTGGAGACTGTCTCTTCTTTACAGTGTAACATCAAGAACCAAGAGGTGATGAGCCTGCAGAACCTTTTAGGTGATAACAGTGATGATGTGTGTGCGTGGTGAGGGGCTKTTGGTGGGTGTCTGCAGCTGCAGGGCAGCATGGTCTCAGTCTGAGGCAGTCAGTCTGATTTCCATTGCATCAGCTGTTTTGGTTACTTTAGATTTTGCTATGTCTTGTAAATGCAGAGGTGGGGAGGGACACTGGAAAAATTATGCTTGCCTGATGACGTGGCTGTGACCTCTTTACACAGGTGGTTTTTATGATGAAATTAATACGTTTCTTAACCAAATGTCTTCCTGCCTACTTGTGATTGGCAAAACCTATGAAATTATTTAGAAATACCTCTCTAAAGTGTGTCCATCTGAGGGATGTGCCATCCCTCCTGCACTACTCAGCATTGCTTGAGCATACAAGGGATTCTTTGTGTACTCTGAGTAGCAAACCTTGAACATTGACTTCTTAATTCCTAGGTCAGCATAGAAACACACCTGAGCACGTCTGGCCTAGAAACACAGGGCTGTGTTTCTACTTAGGTGTTTCTCTTTTGAATTTTTACTGTGACTGCATCTGTGCTTGTATCACAAAAACAAAAGCTCGAATTTAACACCAATTTTTGTGCTCAAAGAATGAAGAGTGATCTTTTCCAACCTCCATATTTCTTCCTAGATTTTTTTTTTTTTTAACTTCAGRCAAAGTTGTTGAACTGCTGTAGTTAGACTCAAGTAGGAAGCATAGAAGGACTTCTGAAATGACATTCTATCAWCAGGAGAGTGCCTGTCTCTCCTTTTTTTCTTCTTTTACTTTAAATTATCCTGTAAGGTTAAGAAAAGGTAAGAGGGTTTTAGAGGTTTTTGCCTGCAGTATAATGGATGAAAGAACTGCAGAAAATGGGAGCAAAATTTCAGGAAATTTTTCTGAGCCCCAACAAAAATGACCAGTCGTGAAGAAAACTGTGAAACTGAGACTCCCATGGTGTGACTAAGTAAATTGCAAACAGGGCTATGGTAGGCCAGCCATGTGAACAGCTCAGACRTGACTGTCCCTGGTACTGTGCACTCACCATCCATGTTGATTTTGAATATTAATTTTACAAAAAGAAGTAGGGATATTTGTGCAAACATTGTAAAACGTGAAAAATTATTTATGAGGGGTACCTCAGGGCAAGTCAATGGACTAAGAATGACAAGGTGCTCCTACTGTGTGCAGTGGTGATGATCATAGCAGGAAGAGATTAATTGCAACAAAACTTTCTTTCTTTCTTTCTTTCTTTCTTTCTTTCTTTCTTTCTTTCTTTCTTTCTTTCTTTCTTTCTTTCTTTCTTTCTTTCTTTCTTTCTTTCTT
>NW_026623264.1:3580254-3590504 GCF_030028575.1 Malurus melanocephalus
GCATCTCTCCAAATATTGGTTATTGCAAAGTTGGCAATACATAATGTAATTTAAATGGAACAATCTTTTAGGCTGCCTTTCTTAAGGCACAAGCCAAAGCAGTAACCCCTTGTGATGGTGGGGAGATGCCATTCCACCAGGAACACGTGCTGCTCAGCAGCAGGAGGCTCCACACAGCAGTCGACCATCATTACAGCTGTGCATTATAGCTGTGCTTCTGGAATGGATCGGGGAAATCTCCTGCCAGGAAAAAGGTGCGTCTGGGAAAGAGTAAGCTACATGTTATTTCACTTTAGGTCCTGTAAAAGCTAACCCCTACTCTTTGAAGACTAGTACCTSTGTTTATGTAAGTGGTATAATACAGGGAGACCTGTATGCAATTAGCCTGCATTTGTTGCATAATCAAAGCTGTTGAAGGCTTGCAAACTAGTAAAACATTTGTGAGGAAAGCAAGTATCTAAACATTGTAGAGCTAATTAATCTAATTTTGACTGGATCTGGTAACATAACAATTGGATGCTGCTGCTGCAGCAGTTATGGTTATAAAGGCCAAAAACAGAAACGCTCTCTCTTTCATGCTGATTATCCAAGTTAAGTAATCAAATCAGAAGTTTTAATTGGCATATTAGTAGGGAAAGTCGTGTCAAGGCACTTCTGGCATTTCAGGTCACGAGCACTCATAGGAACATCTTTCATATGTTTGGTCTTTCAGAGAATTCTCAGCATGTATCAGCTGCTGTGGGTGGAATAGAGCAGAGGTAAATGCATTCTGGTATCATGAGGCCATCACAATCCACATTAGCTGAGATGAAGAGCTCTTCCATAATTATCTGTACTTACAGATAGGTATTTTTAATGCAAGAAATATGTTTTCAGCCAAACATACGGGATGAGGTGGAGTTGAAGCAGTGGTATTTTCACACATTTCTTTCCCAACTAGAAGCAACCCTCTAGATGCAAGATGTTATTCTGCCTACCATGATTACTCACTGCATCCATATGGTGAGTAAACAAACACCCTTCATTTTTGGTAACAGAAGAAATGGTAAGTTTCTGAATGGATKTGAATGTATGCAGTCATGTGGTCTATTGAAAAATAGCAAAATTATTACCTAGAAGGAAAATACCTGTGTATTTAATTGCTCTTATGCTTGACAGGCTATTGGGGTAAATTAAGTTCCAGCCATGGTGTAAAACTGGGGCAGGCAAGAAGAAGCTCAGGCCAAATATGCTGGCATAGTTTAACACAGTGTCAATCTAGAAGGGAAGCTGTTGATCCTCTGATCATTGCTAGAATATAGTGTAATGGTTCCTTTGACACCTTTGTCTTTTATTTCATCAGTATGTAGTACATGACATTTTGTACTCGTGAAAGGTGCTGAACTGACAGGCCTTGAGACTGAAGTCTTCTCTTTGTACACATATCAGACGATACATAGACAAACACAGCATCCCCTCTCTGCCTCTTTCCCTGTCTTTCCCACACTTCAACCGCTCTCTCGCTGCAGCTTTCTCATATGACCACCATTTGAAGTGAAAAGATCATCCGATCTCTGCAGTTACTGTTTGCTGCTAATATTACCAGGAAGGTTGCTTGCCCTGTGTGAGTTTTGTGGGATATTTTTTTTGTGATACAGAAATGTGTTTCCATGAATTTAAGTAATTCCAGCTCATTTCATGTGGGTCACAAACCGTCCATTAGGCTGGAATATCTTTAGGTTGCCAGTGACCCGAACTAGACTTGCTCTGGTAACCTATAGCACAGGTGAAATGCTCCATATCCTATTTCCACTCCTGCTYGTACATGAATTGTTCACTATAAGGTTAATCATGCATACAAGAGAATATTYTTTTTCTCTGAAGTGCACAGTGGATCTGTGTTTTTGTCCTTTCAATCTGTTTGAAGCAGACAAAGGGGATTAGGAATGGGCAAAGTAGAAATTACAGTTAAGAAATTTGTATCTTTATTCACACAGCACAAAATTCCCATTGGGAATATTGGATCCACCATGCAGATCAGAGAGAATAATTTTGTCTGCAGTATGGACTTCCAATGGTTTTTCCATTCTTGCACTTAGATGAAAGAGAAGTATAGGGAAAGGAGTTATTGTCCCCTTTCAGTTTTTAATAATGTGACATTAAACAGAAAATATGAAACAATCCACATCCAGGACCAWCAGCCTGCAAAACTTAACTTCAAAATGTATACTTAGTTTTTGAAGTTGGCATTTTCCCARTGTATTATCCAAAGAAATATTTTATGTTTGTCTGTCTTCTACTTAAAAATAGAATAGTGCAAGTATGTAAAGAAACAAAACAAAACAACAACAACAAAAAAAACAAACCAAAAAAACCAGTCTTCAGATAAAAACCCTACACATAATGAATCTATAACTTTCATGGAATTTGTATTGAGCAGCAGAATAACTTCGGGTGGGAGGGTGATGAAGCAGGCACAAAGTTCAGAATTGAGTGAAAGCAGTTTTCTGACCAAAATTTTGAATTTTGGCACGGTCACTTTTTCTTTTCTTTTTTTTTTTTTTTTTTTTTTTTTATTTTTTTTTTTTTTTTTTTTTTTTTTTTTTTTAATCACTTTAAATCATTTCTGCTTTCTCAGATGGTTTCCATCTTTTCCAAAGGTTTCTTTTGTAATTAAGGCTTTGGCTTTGGCTACTTTTCACCAGATGTTGCAAATAGATTAATCTTTTTTCAATGAMTATGTCAAGGGGATATACCTTGTATAATTTGTTAATCGTCTCATAAATGATTGAACAAAAACCAGTAGTATAAAAKAAAAAGTATACATTTATATGAAAGATTGAAAAAGAGCAGGGTTTTTTTTTTTAATAATTGTTACAATGACATAGGACTACTTTAATATTTTTAGTAGTAGCATCATATTCCTATTCCACTTTCTCATACAAGGAATTGCATGAAAATAGACTTAAATTATTTTTGTCAGGACTGCCTTTGCATTAAGGATCTGTTTAGTGATTAAGGGTAAAAAACTGCCCCCTATCATTTTTCACACTTGCATTTACTCATACGTTCAGACTTGTCTCAGCTAKATCAACTACATTTTCCCTGAAAGATTGAGAACATATACAGCCTCACTCAGTCACAGTCCAGAAGGAATTCAGTTATTTCAAGAAGTCTCATTACACCAGATCCTTCTATTGCCTCTTGTTATTTATCTTTCAGTACTATCACCTTTTACTACCCTTTCTTCTTTCTTAATTCAAATTAATAAAGTCYTGCAGTGAATGATTCTTCAGTTCCTTTGAAATTTCTTTTGAAAGAGCRAGAAGTCCTCAAAAATCACAATACTCATAAAATGGTTGAGGGAGAAAAAATCCTTTATTCTTTCCTCTAGACTTCAGTGACACTATGAAGTTTCACATAATTTGCAGACTGCATCTCATAAAATACTGGCAAAATTTATTCAATTCAAATTAAATAGATGTAGCACAGAGTAATCTTTCTCTATTAAATATGTCACTTTTTGCAATTGTTTCTTAATATCCCGCACAGCTTCCATCTAAGATTAGCACTTTCTTTGCTGCCACAGTTTCACTAACCTACTGAATTATTCACTGAAGCATAACCTTCAGATATCAGGTTAGAAAGACCTTGATTATGGCAGGAAGTGAACTGTATAAACCATTTTTCTTTAAAAGAAAATTTCTCAGTATAGAAAAGTCTGAAATGAGATAAGTATTAAATGTGTGTAAAAATTAAGTTCATAATTGATAGGAATTTAGTCAGCTGTGACATTCCTGTATTTTGTTTATAATAATGTACAATAACATTCTAGATACCACTTAATAGTGTAAAACCACGTGTGTTTCCATGGTCCTTATTTAAAGTACAAACCGGGTATCCATGTTGGTCTCAGCTGTAAAGCAGAGCTGTGGAATCTCTCACACTCAGATTTAACATACTGGACAAAGAATATTTACATGCAATTCCCGATTTGGTCCCATTTCCTGAAAATTACTTTTAAGGGTCTCTCAGCTCCAGAAACCATGGTGACAGAGTGGAAGGCTTCCCTACAACAAACCACTGTTATTGACCATTACTTTGTGCCAATCCACTGTTGAAAGGTCATTTGAACACCTACCAAGGAGACACAGCTTCAGGAACRCTTCCTTTGCAAGGCTCGAAATACAGACGACTCACCACTTGCTTGTCTGCTTCTCATGACCTGTCCGATGGCACCCAGGAGCTGAAACATAATTGTGAAGTTTAACAGGCTTTTAGAGGTACTATGATAGCAAAATGTCAGGGCAAACAACATTCTACAAATTATTCTGCTAGTCAAGCGTACAAATTTTCATAATGACTTGACCTAGAATAGGAACAAAATGTGTTTTCCTAACGTGGGTGATAACTGCATAATTATGCAACTGATTCTGCTAATATTATTAGCCTTATGTTACTTTCCCAGATGTCAGAGAAATGGCACAGAAGGAGAAAACAGGTGGTAAGATTGTGGGATGCTGCATATTAGTGCAGTTCATAACAGAATTTTCTATGTAGATGTGTTGACCGTAGTTCGAAGGACGATAACACAAACACGCTGCACAAGGATTTACTGGTTTGKCTTCTGCAAATTTTGTGCTGTGTCGTGAAATGTTCAGCTCCTAAGATGTGTTGAAATCTCTTGTTTCCTGATCTCTGTCTCCCTTTCTCCTAGTTTGTGGTTTGTAGGGCTTTTGGAACATGCGAGGGCGTTACTTTTGAGTAGCTAAATTTATATTGAATGATTATGTGAATTCATAAAGTCAAATATAATTTTAAAAGAAATACAAGTGATGTAAAGGATACTATTGGTTTCACAAACTTTAAAAAAAAAAAAAAAAGTATGTCCATTGTTCTTCAAGAGCCCTTACACAGTAAGATGCATTTAAAAGCAGTGGGGGAAGTCATAAAAATTGGGCTGATTCTGAGGATATGGACATTATTTTCTTTATGTTTTAATATATGTTATGCATACATACATCATTAGAGCACATAAAATCATGTATCCTTGAATTTATCCCACATTTATTTAATAATTCAAATTTGTACTTATTCTGTGTTTATTAAAGAATTATGCCTTTGAAAAAAAGATCTGCAGCTATGACACTGGAATTGCAGACCAAACAACCATGTGGAAGAATTAAGCTTCCTATGTGGGAAAGAGGCTAAATGTGTATTTAGGGAAATTGATCATTTTGGACTTAGAAATATATGTTGGAAGTCACTGTGGGTATGACTTAGTGTATGCTGTTTATTTCAGTTTARCTGCATCCACTGAAAGTGCCTGGGAATTGCATTGAGAGAGCTTACAATTCTTTAGTTCCTGCATTTTTGCCTTTTAGTAAGGTTTGCTAGAAATCTTGTCAGGCTTAAAATAATTGGAARCAAAGTACAAAATCAGCAGTGAAAATGGAAGTTGTAAAAGAAAAGACTGTGGTAGTGGTTCCTCCAATAAAATAGACAAAATGAACATTTCATTATGTGTCTGGACATTGCATAATAATCTGAAAACCTGATTAAAATGAATGTTGTTAAATTGATTTTTTACTCTTTTTTTCCTTTTCTCAATTAACTGATCTGCCATCAAGCCAGCAAAAATGTTGTATAATCTGAGGTAAGCTACCTTTGTTTGACTTTTGCCTTCTCTCTTTCACAAGAATGTTTTGAAGAAGCAGCTGTCTGTTAACATGKATAAAATTTGCCTTTAGTGGAGTGATAGGAGAACCAAAAATATGGCAAAAACCAGTTGTCTCTGAAATGGTTTTAGTAATTTCTGGTACTGCATATGCACTTTTGCAGTATCCTTTAGAGCTGGAATCAACAGAAATAAAATCTGTGGTGAAAAATGGGAAAGTATTGCTTCAAAACTTGCTTTTCATGTTAGGACTTTATGTAATTGATGGACAAGTGTGGACTTCGAAGTGCACACTTTCTTCAGATTTGTGGGCATTTGGAAGGTTAATAGCAGACATATGGTGCAGTGGTTGCCAATGGCAACCCTTGTGATTTGGGTTGGGTTCAAACAGCCGTTCAACCCCACTTGTCCCCACTTGTTAATCCCCAAAGCCAGCCATGCAGATTGTTTTTGAGGATGACATTTTACATGTGTGTCTAGTTGCCTCTTCTGTGAGTATTTATCTAAACATTTATATTTATTCCATCACCGCATTGYACAAGTGTGAATGAATCTTGGCTGGCAACTTGGCTGTAAGGAATGGAGAGGGAGATTATCTTCCTCATTTAACAGAGAGCGAACTAAGATTTTAAGACTTACAGAAAGTTTCAAAGAAAATAGATCTCACTGTGGATATTGCTGCTGAAGTGTCTGAGGCTTTATCTACTTTTCCNTTTTTTTTTTTTTTTTTGTGTCCATGCAGAAACATGCCTGAGTCTTCTGTGCCAGTGGCTCCTTTGGATTGCTACCAGGGATGATATGTTTGCTCTTGGAAACAGCTTTGGGATTCCTAGCTTTTATTRTAACAGKTTTTTTGTATGATAGCATTCAGATTTTTAGGCATATGTGTGTGTCTGTATGTGCATATTTGTTATTCTTGGAATCATTAAATATTCACTGTCATCACATGTTCACATACCAACATTTTTGTGATACATTGCATATACTATTTGGTGATAGCCAAGCTACTTCAGGTTCTAATTGTAATTTCACTGTGGAAGTGGAAGCTGTTTCAGGAAAAGTCTGGGTTTTCTTTCCTTAAACAGGTAATAGATACATCCTCCARCCACAATGGGATTGAAAAAGGACTTGTGAAGCCATGCCCCAAGGCAGACAAACTGCACCTAGGGACATCTAAAATATTATCCAGATAACATGAAATAGAAATGCTCTTTCAGACATTGCTAAGCAGCTTGGATTAAAAAAATAAAAAAAAACAACAAAAAAAAAACCTCTGAAGCATGCTTTATGTCCACACTTAAGTCCAGTCTTGGACTTAGTATCTATAGTGACCCCTTTCCCTCATGGCTACCGTGCTTCTCCAAAGCTGGACTCTGTTGCTGTGTTGTGCATTAAAGAGAAAGAAGCAAATGTGAGGCTGTGTGCAAATCTGCTGATGGAAGTTTTCAAATCTTCTATCGCGTTCTGCAGGAGACAACGCACAGTCATTGCCAGACTATTTGAGATGGGTGCTGTTGTTCTGATTGATGTATTTATCCAGCACAACTTCAAACATTTCCTTTTGATGGCTCATGCTTTCTGAGGCACATTCCTGAAAGTGCACTGCTAAGCCTGTTGGACAATCACATGCTAAAGTGATTTTTAGAAGTAATGAGGAATATAGGAAAATTGTTATTAGTACAATTTACTATTTTATGTCAAGGCTTCCTCTCCCTAGTTCCCAGGGAAGTATGAGAACAATARAACAGCTGAACAGGGTTAGAGCCTGGCCACCCTCTTTAGAGTCCAGCATGTGCCTGTTCTRGCTAAGGGGTTTCTGGTAAGCAACTCCAATTTGTGAAATTGTTCAGGACCACTTGGTGGTGGATTACACCAAGTGAGGGAATTGTGCAAACATATGTGGAAGCTCTGATGTAAACTAATGCAATATCATCATGAATGTAGCTTAGGGGGATCACTAAGGACAACAACAGGTTTCACAGCCTTATGTACACCAAAATGGTGCTCTTTAAGAGCTGTTTTCTCCCTTCTCCTAAATAGGGGAAGATGTGAAGCGAACTCTCTGCCTTCAGGCACAAGCCTCCCCTGGTGTCCATCCCTGCTCCTTCCCACCCTGTGCTATCGTGACATTCTCCTGCTAATGAGCCAAGAAGACTCAACTTCAGATCAGGAAACCACTGTAAATATATTTTATTGAGTTGTGCTGAAAATAAAAAAAAAAAGAAAGAAATAAAACTGAGTAAACTGTCTCCCAGACATATGAAATGRACACAATTATGAGAGAATGGTGAAAGAAAAAGGTCACAAGAACACTGTGAAGTGCTTAAAAAAGAAAAACAAAAAAAGGGAAAAAAAMCCCTGGAATTATAAAGGTGGGAGTATATTTAAAGATTGCCAAAAAARGGAACTGATGGAAGTAGATTCAATATTTAAAAATGTGAGTGAAAAATTAATTTGGAAGAAAAATACACCAAAGGGGCAATGGAAAGGAAACTGGTAGGAAAGGAGGAAGGAGGGGGTGAGYGGGAGAAAGGACTGAGGGAAGAACAAAAGAAAGAACAAAGAAAAGAACTAAACCTGTCTTACTCTGCAGTTATTGTATTTTGGCGATAAATATTTGCAGGTGGTTACAGTAGTTATTTCCCCACTTCTCCTCCCCTTTTTCCTTTCATAACCAGCTCACAAATCAGAAAAACTCCAAAACAGATGAAACTGAAAAAAGTGAGCTCTGTGTCTAAAAGCACAGCAGTCTCCACAACATCCACATCACTGTAATGATGTTTTCCTCTTTTTCAGTGCTGGGAGGCACATGGAACTGACCCGTCCTCATATTACACTAAACTTGAAGCAGCCTCTCTGTTTCACAAACAAACAATGCACACAGGTTTTTCTTTGAGCTTATTAACAGATCCTGGGCTTGTAGCTCTTTGTGTGTTAGTTTTCAGTTGCACCTTACATTTTTTTAGCGTGTTTGTGCATTTACTCTTTCTGTGCACACAAATAGTAATGTACAAACGTGAAATGCTCTGGGAAGCTTGCCCCATTTCAGCCMCTGGCACAACTCTCTGTGCCCACAGGCTGGTCCAACTTTCCTCCTTCTCTGTCTGCTGGGGGCCTTGTGGCTGCGAATATCTTTCTTTTTTCACTGTGCTCCTTCCGAAGGAAATCAGAAAATGTTTACAAGTGCGTCCCTTGCATATTTCTATCATTTCTCTGATAATATTCGCTCGTGGTTGTGCTGCGTTTTGTGCGTGGTGGTGGCAGTTTCACCTGCCCACTTTTATGTGTCATTAGTTGTCACCGTGCTACGGCGTCTGTGTAGACAAGTCTTCACCGAGAGCAGCTCCGGCGTCATGTCTGGGCCTTGTAAATCCTGGCAGCAGAGCTGCGCACGCTGCAAAGGCTTTGTGACAAAATAGAAAAATGACAATTAATGATGGCTGAATTCGGGAGAGGGAGGAGGAACACGCTTTGGTCGTGTAGAAAGGCGCATTTAGAGGCTTTCAAGCACGAGACAACATTTTATGKTTCAGACTACAGTTTTAGAGCCTGATAGAGAAATCTCTTCGTCCGGCAGAGCTCAAAGCCTGCATTTAGTATCTACCATTTGCAGAGCTTCCCTACTTCGTCGGGGGCTAATTTTCTTCTGGTGGGAACATCACTGGATGATTGAGGCATTATCACTTTGAAAAGAACCTTAATCGTGTGATCAGTCTATAAACCAGATTTTGCTCAGTGCGAGCTGGGGTGGCGGCGCTGGCCCCCTTGGCTTCAGGGGAACCACTCACTTCAGTAAGGTTTTACATYGTCTGGATTTTGGATTTAAGAAAAAAAAATACTTTCTTTTCTGCCAAATATACAGTAAGAGATAATCTTACTAAATTATTCTGAGCTTTGCAAATGTTAAAAATATATGTTCGTTTAATGTGCAGGAGTTTTGTTTACAATGGGCATTAAAYAGAGGGAATGTCAGTGCAAGAAGAGGTGGACTTAATGGGTTAAAAACTGTGTAAATGTTACTCTAGTTAAATTACAGCTTGTTGTTCAGATGAATACTCTCCACTTCTCATATAGCTTTAAATTATGGACAAATGCTTGCAATTGTGAACTACCTACATTGTGGCTGCCTGTTCCCAGGCTTCATCAACCCTAGCTGTCCAATGGGATTACTGTAAGCTTTCACGGCAGTCTGCCAGCCACTGATCAGAAATTCATATCCCTGGATGTTAGATTGCTCTCTTTATTCCATCCTTGTGATGGCTGTGATTGCTGTCATGGTGTTAGGTTAGAAATTAGCATTTTGTGGCCCAAATTTTGCCATCCAGAACATAATCAGAAAAAAAGAGAGGGGGGGTGGAAATCAAAGAATAGTAATTTCATCTGTCAGAGAAGGGAAATGCAGTGTTACCATGATACAGATGTCTACGAAACTTAGGTCAGGAAATGTTGTGGTATTTATGGTCCTATTTGGTGAATGCTTAGGCAGGTGGTGTTTTTCTGTTACTGCAGACCTCTGCTCATAGATTAATGCTTTACCTCTGATAAAACAAAAGAAAAAAAAGAAAAAAATGAAAAAAAGAAGATAAATAAAAAT
>NW_026623264.1:3590537-3606798 GCF_030028575.1 Malurus melanocephalus
AAAAAAAAAAACAAAAAAAAACCAACAAGGATCTCTAGCAGATACTTTCAAGGACATGCTGAATTAATCACAAGAGGCTGGTTAGCAGGAGGTCAGAGAAAGACTTCTTAGCATCATTTTGGGTCATATGTCTAGAGGCGATGGCAGTATGTATGTGCTGTATTGTAATATCCCCTTTCTACTTTTCTTGTCTCAGTCAGAAAAGGCTGAACACATATTGCACAGGGCTCTTGAAAGGAAAGAGACRCTGGCAAAAATCAGTAGTTAGGAGAATTTTCCTGTTCTTTAAAACTGAGTCTTGTCTGACTGGTTAATAAAAATGTGTCACTGCTTTTCATCAGATTTGTACTATATTAAGCATATTGCATCCTTTGCATCCTTTGCATTTCATTTTCTAAATGTGCTGTATCTGGTGATACAAAGGTGGTGATTTAACAACCCAGCAGTAGTCACTGATAGATTAAATGAACATTTATTATTGCTCTAAATAAAAATTCCTCTATTAATCTGTTTCAAAACAATTCATCAGGGCTTATTACAGAAAATTATGGAAAACAACTGTTCAAAATTTAGGTATTTGGTTAGGTCCTTAAAGGTAGCTTGTTATCCTTTTTAGGCAACTCACAGACATGGTAATTTTTTCTGTCATTAGCACTGAGCAAGCTGGAAGGATTCTGACATGCGAGGTGCACAGATTCTGTTAGGAGCCTTGATTTTTATCCACCCAAGCTTATCCGTCATCTTTAATCATGCAAAAAGCAGGATTACTTAATCATTTCATTTTATTGAAAAGAAAAAGAAAGATTTACATTAAAATGATGACATGCAAGAAAAAAATAAATTGAAAATGATTATGAAGAAAATGTAACATAGAGACTAAAGCTCCATTGGTTCTGTGATGCTCATTTAAAGCAATGATCTAGTAAAGCCAAAGTACAAAAGTAATGATAATATTAGCTGTGGAAATACAAGCATCTCTGCATTTTTACGTGCATTCTGACATGAGGTGTGTAKTTGATTAGAGCAGATAACTAAGGAAGGCACCCTTTTTCACCTGTGCTCTATTTATTCCTTGCATTAAGTTGCATCTTTGTCTGAACTAAGTGTGTTTTAGCACACAAATGTTAAGAGGTAAARCATGCTAACATTTTCACAAGCACTTCAGTATCCATGTGCCTGCMTGGTAATCTTCCTATATAGGATAGACAAAAATTATACTGATTTTTAGACTATCTATGAAAATAATTTATTTAATGCAAATACAAATTTTATTTTTGAAATTTAACGAATTATTCACAAGTGCCTTCTGTAGCTTTCAGATTTTAGACATTGAATTTTATTMTGTATCTTCTCCAGGTTTCACACACTTAATTTGATGCATTCCTTTCTTTCTTTGTTTGTTCTCTTTATAAATTTTGAATATTCTTTCAAGTTAATTAATTTTTTTCTCATAGAAACTTTATGTCCAGTCATATCAGAATTTACACAGTAAAAGAGATGGAGAATAATATACCTGCAAACTTTTGATGCCATGAAATATTTGTTTAGGAAACATATTACAGTTTCCGAAAGAAAGTTTATTAAAGGAGAAAACAAGAATGAATTTTTGTATGCAAATACATACAAGTGGTGTATTTCATCAAAGAAAATTTATTAAAAGCACCATACTTTTATGTTTTGGTCTGATATTTACATAAAATGGTGCATTAAACAAGTAATTACATTACTAATCAATGTTTACCAATTAGATCATTAATAATTCATTGTACTGTACTAAGTTGAGTGAATTTAAGGTTGAACACTCTGGTGTCAAATTGTCTTAGGTGCATAAACATTTAATGAAATCTGAAAAATATCCTATTTTTTCCTTTAATGCATAACATTTCTAGATCTTGAATAACCATTTCATTTAAAGCAGCAAAAAAGAGAAAACAAGATTTTTTTTTTCACCAGCGAGAGAACCAAGTATGGTTATTAGAGCAGAGAGTATAGAAATAAGAAATAAACCAGGAAAGATAAAAATAGGTGTGTAGATATTTATTTGTATTTAGTAATTCCCTTTCTGACATTAGCCCTGGACACTGCTGGCTGTGATAGCTGACTGTTTTGAGAGGTGTCCTTCTAGCAGGAGGGAAATGGTTAAAAATGTCACAGAGTAAAACCACAAGAGTGAAGAAAAGATGGGGAGTCCCTCACTGCAAGAACTAGTCTTGTTTTATGTTGTTTCTGAGTTCTGAAAGGATATATTTATGATTACAGGACAAAAAATATTGTTTATAAGGAATTTAACCTTTCTATAGATAGTTTCTGTTTGTATAAATACTCTCTCTGCTACCACAGACATTTTAAATATTTGAGATTTAAAATGCTGCATATAGGTAAAAAAACCAGCCAATTAACCAAGAAAAACAAGCCAGACCTCCCCCACTCGAAAACAAAGAAAGAATCAAACAAACAAACAATAAGAAAGGAAAAGAAGAACAAAACCACTTTTATTTTTTAAAATATATTCTATTTTTGCTGTTCCTGCRTGCATCCTTTGTAAAATTTCACAAATCTTAGAAAATGAACTGGACTCTTAGTGGAGATATTAATACAGGAAAAATATCAGCATTCTGCATAGTGATTCTGAACATTTTTGGGCACAAGAATAATGGATTTKTACTTTTTCTCCTAATAATAGAAGAGAATATAAGGGATTTCATACAATATGCTGCTACTTCCTTGTAGTGAAGAAGTAAAGTCAACTTATTTCACACATGCAGACTGGGTAATACACTGAGGATAAAAAAGAGCCTTTCAACAATAAATTTTCTTTCAAATTAAGTAATCTTTCTATATTTCTGTAAATTAACCCAGACAGTACTTACATAGTTTATATAACCAGTGTTATCTTCCTAATTGATTAATATGACTTTCCTTAGTATGATAAAACATATTTTTTTCACTTTTTTTTTTTTTTTTTAAGGAGTGAAAATAATTTTCTTTCTCTCTCTCTCTCTCTTTTTCCCCCCAAGCTGACAAAGGTTATTGTGGCATGATTGTTGTTCAGATGTGGAATTAGTGATCTTTTGATCGCTGTCCTGAAAAAAGAAATATTTACTCAAAAGAATTAAGTTTGATCTTGTATTGACTGATTTTCATGCTTCTAAAGCTGTGTCCCTAAAAGACCTGCAGATGTATATTCATAATGTGAGTRTTTGCGTACCCACTTGCAAAATGTTAACAAGTATTTTGTTATTTGGATTCTATCAGACAACTTAAAAAATARATTTGATTTTGCAATATTTACCATGCTATCGCCTGAAGAATCTTTTTGTTCCTTTTGTGGATGGAGCTTTTATTTGAAATTAATTTTTTAGCATTTTTTTGAAATTAATTTTATCGATATGGATAGTTCCTTAAGTTTTCATTGATTCCTGATGAATTATAGACCTAGTGCTGAAGGCAGGTGCTTATTATTTGTTGTGTGAAATAACATGAAAGTCTCATTCGGTGGTTAGAAATAATGAAAGCATAGTAAGCAAAACGGGCAATGATGAGTGACAAAAAGCTGGAGCAGATTTTAGCAACTATGACCTTTAAGCAATAGGTGGCAGTGTTACCTAAAAACTCTYTGCTTTGTATTGGAAAAGAATGGGAGTACTTGAGAAGGAACAGGACATTTGTTTTACTTGTACATAATTGCAGATTTGTACAAACAAATTTCACATCATTAAGGATGTTTTCAAAAAATTCTCCTAAAAATATCAATTCAGTATCCCCTATTACCTAAATGACCCACATTTTTGTGTTTTCTGATTTATTAATTATAACATGATATTGGAATCTAAAATATTCAACTTGTGTCTGAAAAGCAAGAACATTATCCTACAAAATGCTGTATTTGAAAATGTGATCCATCTTAACTTCATTACATATTTATAGTAATAAACACCAAGCACACTTAGAAAATATATTACAGAATATACTTTTCTGGTTTATTACCAATTTATAAATTTAGGACCTAGTTAATAAAGCTTATAGCACATASTGCTTCTGTAGAGGTTACAGGAGAAATTTTATGAATTCTTTTAGTATGTACAGCTCAGTAACGCAGAATAGACCTGCACCAATCTAGAAATACTTTTTCCCTCTTTATGTACAAGTAGCACTCCTTTCCACACCTTCTGAAAAGCATGCAGTAAGAAAAAAAAAAAAAAAAAAAAGAAAAACAAAAAAAAAAACCCCAAAGATGGCATGGTTTAGCAAAGTTGATGCCTTAATATAAATTTCTAAACTGAGTATGCCAATATACACATATTCACTTAAATATAAAATGTTTCACAAAATRCAACATTGTACATTACAATCGAAAACAATTCGTTTAAGCCATTTTGGTCCTCTGCGTGTTGCACATGTATATCTCATCATATAATAATTAAAACACATACTGACCAATGCAGCAGCCATGTTCCAGACCATGTGCTCTGTATCCTCAAGGATACAGCTCTCATACAGTAGCAGTTCCAAGGGATGTGCTCATCAGTGTGTCATAGAAACCCTATGCAGTACTTTTTTTGCAGTTTGAAGTGGGCTGGGGGGGACAAGACTTGTATAGTATGCAGTCTTAGTTGGATAATTACACCTTATCTATTTACTACTCTACATCTATCAATTTTTGAATCATCCTAAAAGTAAGATGTTGCTTGTAAGAAGGAGAAAGGTAAATGATAATCATGCTAGCGATAGAAGATAGTGATGGATAGAAGCAATGATGAAATGTGTCTGATCGGGTRGTTTTCTTCTGTACCACCATTTCGTTGCTGCTCTGGGATTACAGCAAAATGGTGGCTACTTATATTTTATGGAAAATGTAAATTTTATGGTAACCTTCCTATAGACTCCAAATTGCTTCTCCCCTCCATCCCTATTATACTGTTTTGTTAGAACGAGCATGTGGCTTGCTTTCTGAATCTTACAGTGCTACGGAAAAGGTAAAAGCTCAGTCCCAAAATTCTGCATTTACAGACTTTATTTACACGTGATTAAACCAAAGTGTAATCAAATGGGAAGATCATGTTTTCTTACAACTACAAGTAAGACACTAAATGGCCAYAGGTAAATAAGATTTGGAGTGTATTCTTGTTTTTCACAGCACAAAACTGCTTAGCTGAAGCAAACATTTGTGACAGACTCCTTTTTGTTTTTAATGGTAAAACTTAATCTGTGTTATTTAAAAAGAAAAAAAAGTTATTAAGTAGCAGATCTTAAGAAGGAGAAAAGAGATAAAGTCCTAAGGCTTTGCTTCCTAGCTTCGCTGTTCCTCTGTTCCCAGTTGTTGACATGGCATGAAGTGACTAAACTGTCTTGTAAAAGATCCCCTTATCTGCCTTCTTGGGCAGGGGTAAGGTGCTGAAACAGTGCCTTACTGAAACAGCTTTTGGGTTTTGTCACTTTCCAGAAGGATGCTACTTGTGTTAATATGATTTTCCACAAGAATCTAACTTGTAGAAATGGAAATGATTAGAAAAAGTGGCTCTAAATATGATTTTTTTGTTATCCACACTTGTTAAAATAGAGAGCATGMAGGAAAACAAAAAGCAAAGGCAAGTAGCAGAACAAAATTAAGAAAATTAAGTGAAAGGGTGAGATATGGAAGAGTGTTAAAAACCTGGCTTTTCCTTAAATTCTGAAGGGAAGATAACTTACAGAATACTTTTTTTCAGCAATTGCTCTATTATAGTTAMAGTGTATTATTAAAATATGGAGCATTTTTAAGGTGCAATTTAATCTCTCTCCAGACATATATTTAAAATTAAATCTATATAATATTATCTAAAATTTCCTTGCCTAATTTTATGATGTTCTTGTTGCAAGCTAACTTGGTTCTGAAGTTGTAAGATTTTAAACATTAGAAAAATAATCGAATATTTTTTTAAAAAAAAACAGCTTCCAGATTCTTGCAGCACTGTTTACTGGGTGGTAAGTAAAATAAAGTATCGAATTTAAAGCATGTCTTAAAAGACTATTGAGGCTACTTTTTTTTTTTTTTTGAATATTTGTACATCTTGCTGAATTTGGCATTGTGATGGGTGTGTACACGTGYACCCATATGAAGATATACCCTGTCTCCAGAAATACTGGTTGCCTACAAGCATAAGGGCTATTTGAGTTTATTTGAATGTACACGAACACCCTACCCTTGTTAGCACACCATGGCAGCTCAGGACAGAGGAAGAGTTTTGTTCCAGGTGCACCTCRAAATTCCCCCTCGCCCTCCACGCGTTTCACACATCAGAACCCGCTGCTGCTGCTCAGAGTGAAAGGCGAGCACAGTGAACATAACACTGCTCCCAATCCCTTCTGAGGGGTGCTGAAATTTAAACATCAGCAGCATTGTTTAAAAACTGTTTTTYCCTGAAATTCTCAAACTTGTTTGAACAGAGGTTTWAAATGTAAAGATAGTAATGATTTMAATATTGTTATGATACAGTCATAAGCTTTTAGTTGCAACGTGGCTTTTTGTTACTCCAGTTTCTTTCTTATAACTTGAAAACTGGCAACGATACTGGGAAGGATCAGGTTAGGAAACCATTCTATTTTATACCGAACAAAGCCACTGATCTCAAACTACATGACCTTGCTTTAAGTTGGATTGATTTTTTTCCTTTGTAATTTGTTTATTTTAGCTATGTATTTACATGCTAAGCTTAGAGTACTTTRAAGTTCTATACTAAATGAAATAATGCCCAGAGAGACCTAAAAATCCATTTCTTTTTTTTTTTTTACATTTTTAAAGGGAACTGATGTACACCATACCTTGATTTTAATTTAAAAGATCACAAACCTCACCCCACCTGTATCAGTCTTAATCTTTTAACATTAWAAGTCACATTCTAAAACATAATTTTACATGATAAAATAATCTATTTAAAACTGCTAAATAATAACATCAATATTTGTGTAATGTATTATGAATATTTCTGGTTTATAGAGGAGTTCTTTAGCAATTTGTTTTCAAAGTTCTTTGCCTTATATAGAAATACATATTTTGGTTTTTTTTAAAAATAAAGGACAGATATGTGATGAGCATAAGTTTTAATATAATCACTTGAATTTACATAATAAGAATAAGAAAAAATATATTCCAACCCCACCAAAGCCATAATGTGCTCTTGGCAAACCCAAACAAAAGTAAACTGAAAATTGTATAATCCTACAAAATCATAGCTGTGCAGGTTAACATTGGTTTGGTCCAAGTCTGTCAGAGTTGTTGCTGTGATTTCTGTTKTCACTGTAAATCTTACTGAAATCAWCTGTGTCAGAACATGTGATTAAAAAATAATTAGATGCAAGGGTTTATGGCATGTTGCTGTAAATTTGTGAGTAAAAGTAGGACTTTAAAGAAAAAAAAATCTTAATGAATTATAAACTGTTCATACATTGTAACACTAGTTTCAAAAAAATTATTCTAACATTTTTACAATTGATGATGTTAAAACCAAATCTGTTGATTATCTTGTTTTTTTGTATCAAAACATGTGATAGACATAAATATACAGAAATTATTCAGAGGATTTACATTTTCTCATTTCAATCACACACATTCAGTTAACACATTTTCTAAATTTTTCTGCAGACTTTGAATAACTCATAAGTTTTATCCTACCTAAAAAAGCCCAACACCAAGGGAACAGTCTAATTCTTTTTATTGAACAGGTATTGCTGTCTGGTCTGTATGGAAGAGCTTGTTTCATGTCTGAAAACTTACTATTAGCCTTAACTATTAGTTTATTTTCCAGTATGTTTAAAAGAAATGTAAAATAAAATTAAACCTCACAAACACATTTTGGTTGCCCGGATTACTTATCTTTAATAAACATAATGTTTTATATAATGTCTAGGAAAACACAGAGTTCAGAAGGATGCTAATTTGGATCTGAATATACAGAAATCATCATATTTGGATATGATTTTGAGGTATCTRTATGAGAGAATTTTGGCTTTTCTGCTTTCATTTCTTGTTACAGATTATCAATTAAAAAATTTACAAATTAAGTTCTTTTTAAGAAGCATTTTTAGTACAATTTTTGTTGCCTTAGTGTCAGTCAAGGAGCAGATTTTTTCTAGATAACTCAGATAATTCAGACGAACAAAATGAATGTCAATTAAGAAGAAAAGAAAACCCAAACCTCAAAACATAAACCAAACACTTTTCCTTTCTTTTTTTTCTTTTTCCCCTCATCTTCTGATGTTAGCAAAGATAAAAGCTGTGCAATTACATCTCAGCAGCCAGAATGCTGAATTTCACTAGATTTGTCAATCAGAAAGCACAATTTACTTGCTCACTTTCAAAAAATTTAGAAGTGGGGGGACCGAATGGTAACCTAGTCTTCTGTCTGTATGGTTGCAAAATTATTGCCAGTGTGTTTATTTGTTTGGTAGTGTTTTGGCCAGTTATTTTAAAATTGGCTAGCAGTGRTCTACTCTTTGCTCTCTGGGGAGTTTTTTCTATTGGTTAACTCACAGTCAGGTTTTTCTTTTTCCCTTACTGATATATTCCCTTTATTAATTTTCTCCCATTACTCCTAGTTATTCCTCCTTTTACTATGCTAAATAATTCCTTTTATGCTAAATAATTCCTTTTTTCCATTTTTGAGTTATCACACTGTAACATTGCTGTTCTCCTTTTTATGGAAACTGTCTCAAATTGGCAAGGTCTAAAATATGCTGAGTTAAATCTGCTATAAAAGACTTTATTGACAATTACTATAACTTAAACACAGCCCTGCTTTAATAAGCTCAGCTAAAACTGAAGTTTGAATAATTTTTGTTAACTSAAGCAAGAAATCTATTAAAAGGAGCCCTCTATTTTGAACTGTTTTGTAGTGATGTAATGGGGCCAAATGATTAAGCATAGCTTAGATAGCCAAAAKCCTCTGGGTCAAATTACCCTGTCTGCTGAGAAGCACAACAGGGTTGAAAGAAACACAGATGCCAGAGAAATGTTTCTGGTAAGAGGAAGAAAACTGTTACAAGCCTGTCTCCTTTTTCCAGGGTTGAACCTAATTTCAGTCTGCACTCCTTCCCTCTCTSCATTTTCCTGAAGGCTGGAGACTGCCTAGCATTGAAACCTCTGGATACCCTTTTCTAAAACACTGCCTTCTCCTTCTGTCTGAGGGAACYGGGCCTCGGTGCCCAAATTTGGTTTGACTCTGATCCCAGCTGGAGAAGGGCTGGACGGGCTCATTAGGGGATCGTGCCGGCGAAGCAGTGCGTCCTCATGCCCAGGGTCCTGCAAGTGACCGAGCCATTGATGAGGAAACACTTCACAGTGAGTAGCATCTGYAGAAAACATTTCTGACAGGCTTTGATCAAACTTCATACCTGGAACACCCCAGCTAGGGACAGGCACAGCAATTCTGGGCCGGCCAGCACTGCACAGGGAGATGATAACATAGGGTGAATGCGCAAAATCTAGATTTTCAAACGAGGTAACCGGTCCCCCAGCAAACTTCATGGCATGCTGGGAAAATTTGGATAGTAAACGTAGATAAACCATGTCTAGTTTTCTAAACTCTCTTCTATTTCTGCTTGYTTTCCCCAGAGAGACACCTAAATTTAGTTAGAGACTTTTCCACCAGCAGCCTGACAAGGATTGAGAAGCGCTGCAGTAAGGCTGCTGTGCTGATGCATGCCACCACCATGGTTACAGCGAGAGGCTKTGCTGCTCCCTGACACCCTGCATACGACATCAGTAACTCTCCATTTGCATCAGGGCCGCTTTTGCAAAATAGCAAGTGGATTCTACCCTGGCTGCTGTTAATAGAAACTGAGGGCTCATTCCCTTTGACAAGCCAGACATATTTTAAAACCACCTGTGTGTGCTTAAATGGGGACTAATTTTTTTTCCCTTCAGCTGGTTATCTTTGTAAAACTTTGGTTTCTGCATCTGAAAGGACTGTGCCCTCAGATATACGTTGATTTTATATTTTATTCTATTTAAGTCTCTAAACTGCTGTGAATTTTCACAGAACTTTCAGTGTCATAGCAATGGTTGTCTTTATTACATTATGTTTTCTGATCATCATATTAGTTCTGACAAACATTAAGTTTTCTGAGATTAATCTTATTTTAAATCATCTTTTTGAATATTTTGTCTTGCAAGATGCTCTCTTGCTGAGAATACCTGAAAACTGACAGATTAGGCAAAAATCCTAAAAGTACTGGAAAATATTTTGTTTCACAAAAAAAATCTAAATTTCTTTTTTATCTTGATATAATATCTTTAAAACTATTCTGCAATCCCTTGAAGCATGTAAAAGTGTTCCATGTAAACAGGTCCCTCTGCCCCTGTTCTTTAGACTGTAGTGAGGCTGCTGAAAGATTTGAGTGATGGTGCAATGCTTTAAATTAAATATAGATTTGGGGTTCTGAGCCTGCTGAGTTGAGTGCTGTAAACACTGGAGGACCAATCAAAACAAATGTAAGTGACACAAGTGATCTTCATTGAATCATTTGGCATTTCTCTTGACTTGTTTAGAGACAAATGCTTTTGTTTCCTTTGGTGTAATATTGTTTCTACATCTACTYTGAATTTTCATTTACAGAGAGCACATCAGAAGATAAATAGCATGCTTTTACCTTGAGCAGCTAGTTAAAAATGTAGAGCATGAAGCAAGGGAGCCGCGGCATTTGGAGGCTCTGTTTTCCTCGTGTGATGAGCTGTATTCCATCTGTGATCAACCGTGCTTTCTGTTTTACAATATCCTTACTCCATCGTGTGCTGTTTATGGGTAAAATTTCCAGCTTGAATTTGCTGTGGCTGAGAGGAAAGAAGTATAATGTGCACGTGTGTGTGTGTTTGTGCAAGTGTGTGTGTATTCATTAACATTTGGGGGAGCAGGTGCTGAGAGTTCTTTTTCCTTGGTGTGAATACATTTTGCATCWGTGGAAGGCACTGAGAGATCTTGTGCTGCAATCTTTTGTGAGCAGCACCTTAACATTCTTTTTATCGCTTCWCTAGAAGAGGAACAAGCCAAGGCACTTCTCTGGTACTAACAGCTCCAGAACATTGCTCAGCTAAGTGATGAACAGAGYTTATATACTGAAGGGATTTCAGGAGGAGAGTTATCAGAGAAAAACGGAACAAAAAGACCCCTAAATTTAAAAACAGTTTAATTCCTTGTGAAACAGGGATAAGAGAGACAAAACTTCACCATACAACTTAAATTTTTGAGGGCAAAATACTTGTTGGAAAGGCTGGACTTGAGTTGGAAGACTAAACAATTGTGTAAAGATATGTTTGTTTTTTTTTCACTTCTGTCATTGAAAAGCTGGGTCCACAGCAGGGCAGCCCATGAAAAAGTATTTATTTATTTATTATTTTTTTCTTTCTTGCTCTGTGCAAGAGCTTGACTTTTCCAGTGGTGTTGATCTAGTTGTCCTCATCTCAGTCCTTTCAGATGATTTTTGCATATGTACTCATCATGTTCACTATTAAAATGTGACTATGTAGAATTTCCTCTTTTAGCTGCAGCAGAAAATATGATCCTTTGTCATAAAGAGAGACTATGGAGGTAAAACAAAGATTAGGCCATTTTGACACCAGTCACTTATTTATGYAGCATAGACTATCAACACAGAAAAACAGGGAAATAATGAACAACCAATGCAGGGGTGACTTTAGGAGAGACTAGACTAAGATGTTAAAAATAAACAAACCAAGCCACTGATGAGAGCTATGCTTAATACAAAATGCATCCTTCCCCTTTGAAGGGCAACATCACACACCTAGAATGTCTCATACTGGCTGAGAAAAGAAAGACTAGTTAGTGGCCAAGAACACCCTGATGTTCTGTGCTACAAATTGAAAGTGAAGGTTACTTTATTGTAGACTTTATCTTAAAGCAGTAAAACGGGTAGCTGCAGCTACAACTGAAAGTATTGATTTTGTAATTTCAGCAAATTAAGAACAAGACAGGAAACCTATTAAACCTTTCCACTGATTGCCAGGGCACTTTTTGGTGATGCTGGTGCTGACATTAAAATTACATGCGCCTGTCTCTTTAAAGCCAAACATATACATTTTACAGAAGATACTGCGAGCTAACATGCTGAAAAGGGATCTTTATAAATCTGTGTAATTTCACATTTCAGATGTGAAACTTTTGAAGCCTGATGACATGAATGTCAAGCAGCACATCTAAAATTTTCATAAATTATGGTTCATGTTAGATGTGCTTTCATTACATTTTAATAAATTAAAATTTTCACAAAGCCAGAAGATTTTTTTATAATAATAGCAAAGATTGTAACGCTAGTAATAGCATTATCTGTCAGAACATTATGAGTAATGATTATGTAAAAATCTATGTAACAAAGGCTAACAGAAGAAATGATCAAATTATATTCTTCTGTATCTTGTATAAAACAAGTTATTTTATTATGGTAGCAAAAAACCAGCTTCTCTTAAAGCAATATTTAAATTACTTTTAAAAATCGGTATAATTAAATTCATGTGAATTGCAATAGTTAAGATCACTTGTTTCATAAAGGATTGTTTTAAAGCTTTTCTTTAAAATTACAAAGTATAAATTAAAAAGCTGTGTCTTCTAAAAATACAAGATTTTTAATAATCTTTAGGAAGAATAGAATAGAGCAAGGGAAATTATACCTGAGTCCACCCTGAACACCTTATAAAGCTGTTTCCAGTTTTTCCAATTCATAAATATTTTGTTTCATCTGAGCTGGTATTTGGCATCATTCCAGTGTGTAAACAAGCATGGTTTTTACACACCCAAATCTAATTTACAAGCAAGTCATCATCTGCATTTACTGTCATAGTCAGTGGTTTGTGATGTGCCTGTAACAGGAGCACACAGTGATAGAGGAGGCRGTGGGAATGCAAACTTAAAAAGAGATTGGATTTGTAACAACAAAGACACTCTTAAAAAGTGTGGGGGAACACTGCTGAGAGACTGTGAGCCACAAGTCTCCATCAGAATGGGCTTCAGGAACTTTTAGCAGGTGTTTACACCTAAATATGTGAATGAGACTGTGCAGCTTATGTTACCAGGGAAGCCACGAAATAGTGTATGAAAATGAGTATCAGGTGTGAAAATGTGCATCTAAAGATAAAGGTGAGGAAAGGCAAAGTGGATTTAATAGTCAGAGAGAACTGAAATAAGCAGGAGGGAAAACTTAAGAGGAATGCAGAGCTTCAAACAAATGAACAAAATCTTTTTTCTGTGCTGAAGGAGAAATGCACGTGGGGAATGCAGGAGCGCTCACCACCCCTGCAAGCCCCCCAGAAGCTGGGGCAGTGATGGTGACTCTGCAGCGTGTGCTCTTCAGCTTTCCAGGAATGCACACATGTGCCTGATTGTGAGGACCTATGTATTTCCCCTTTGTTTGCACAGCAGAGATTCCAAGCTATCGATCCTCCTAAACTGGATACTGCACCCTGCAWGTTACAAGTATATTCAGGTAACACCTATGACTCCAAGAAAGCGTTGGTGCTTTGTTCCACTGCAGAGGCTGAAAATTACAGACGCATTCACTTCCCACACACTTCATAATCTAGGACTCCTCTGAACCTGGAACAGAGACTGTGAAGAGGAGAAATGCAGTAACAGTAACCACAGGTGCATTCTTTAGTTATTCACTGTGGCCTATATATTTACAGGTGGCCACCAGRATAACCACTCTGAGAGCATGGTGATTTTTAGGAATAGAAACAAAAGGTACGATTTTAAGGCGGAGTTTAAAGGGATAAAAATCAGTTACTGCTTGAGAGCAGGATGCCTTTGATAACCCAAGGAGAAGMTTTAACTTAGCTTGCTGGAGTTCCTTCTGGCCATTTGACAGTGCTGAGATTTTATTAAACCTACTGTAAGTTTGCGTCTTCTGATTTTTTTCCTTTGAACAGCCTTTCTTTAAATTAAAGATTGTTTTTTTCTCTTGTCCACAGCATTTGCTCACCACCTGCCACTCTCCTACAGAGATATAATTTTGCCAGAATTGTGATTAGTGGTATTTCCACTTAAATTTTATTACAGTGTTTTARATTTTTTTTAGATTCATCAGAACTCTTAATTGTATTTCATTTTCAATGGAATGTACCAGTTTTGAACTGGAACATAGGCATGTATATGTTTTACTTATTCATATATGTACTTATAATACAAACATGAACCAAAATCTCCCATCTGTTCGGGAAGGTGAAAGAACAAAGAATGAGGAACTGCAACCTAAATTGTTCCAGTCCCTCCTTGACTTGATTTAAAGTGAAGATTAGAGCCTCAATCTTCAACGTCCAGAGAGCAGACCTAAAAATAAGGCCTAATAATCTTTTTCTTCAATACAAGAGATGGATGGAGACACGAACAGGAAGAACTAGTAGACAAGTAATGTGGTATAATTACTGSAAAACTGCACAAAAACTGTAACATGGAGTAGTGTGTAGGTCTCTCACAGTTCTGAGAAGTGCCCTCATTAAAAGCCTTTATGTTATGCTGCAGAACTTGCTTTCCATATGAAACTGAAACACTTGGAGAAACTGTGCTATGACCCAAGACAGAATGAGAGAAAGAATATAAAATATCCCAAAATGTTGTAGTGCAGGAGAATCAGGTCCTGCATGCCTTTACACTGGGAGCAATAGAATGATTTTTGTCACACATGAACCTGTACTCAAGAATGCACATGTGTACACTAGCAAACACTGATCTTTATTAAAATTTTGTTTTTASTTTGAAGCCTGTCCAGAAGCACCGAAGGAGAACTGTCCAAAGACCACTCAAAATTGTATCAACAAGGGACAAAGTCTTTGGCAGAAAAATGTTGACTTAGTGGAAGGTAATTCTGGACACCAATGTCTCAATTTCTTAGTATGTTGCACATGAAAAGAGCTATATTCTTTTCAGAGCATAGTCAAGATAAGGTTATGTGCCACTGATGGAAATATCAATTAGTTGAAAAATATGTCTGCTGATGTTCRGATATTTACATGAAGCTTTCAAGGGCTGATTTTCATACAATGCAAATAAGATTACATTTAAGTGTTAAGGAAGTCAATAAAGTTTAATTTAATAAGACTTGCTGATAATAGGACTGTGAGAAGTGAAATTGTAGGAAACGTTGAATACGCTTTGAATAAATGGTGTCATTTTAGATTTAGGCCTCAATTAAGCCTGGATTTCACCAAAATAGTGTAAAATAGCAAAAGAAAATAAATTCCTAGAAGTGTAAAATMGATAAAGAATTTAAACCATCTGAAACAAATGGCTGAACTGATTAAATCACTATTYTTGGATGATGTCACCAAAGTAGACACAGATCTATACAGATAGATAGATCGATATATCTGTCTAAAGATAGACAGATCAATACTAAACTTAGTATCAGTAATAGCTTTTGCACTAGAAATAGTGATATTTTTGTAGAAATTGAAATAAAATGTAATTTTAAATTGTGATGAGGAAAATAGGAAAARAGAAAAAATATTTTGTCACAATTTTAATTTCTTCTGAATACAGGGTACACTATTCACATATAATAATTACAGAAGGTACATGCTTGTTGGAGTCTGCACAGGAGTTTTATTGTATAAGGTCTGATTTTCCTTGGTTTATTCTTTCACCTAGGTAAGCAAACTGATAGGAAGCAAGTGTTCCTTTACAAAGAATTGACTTTTTCATTGAGAAATCATTGAGTGCTAAATACTATTTGATGACCTGAAAAATGTTTCTAAGGATAACAGAAGAGAGAAATCTTTTGAAGTTTAAAGACAATATTTCTTTTTTCTTTCACTGCTGTCAAACAAGGAGGGGGGAGAGACATGAGTGAGAAGAGAGAAAATATGTTTCCAGTTTATGGAATTCAGTGGTGTGTGAAATTCATAAAGGAATTTTGKTTTTATTTTCTTTGTTCCCTCCAAGTTTTCCTTATTGTTTAATCAATGTTTCTACTGGGGCAAATACATGAAAGGAATGATTTTGTCTCACAGTTGTGACTCMTAAAAATGTGGTTAAAGGTAGAAATGGTAAATTATTGTCTTGAATCAAACTTAGATATAGTCAAGAAAATATCAAATCTTTTCTAGAAATAAGTGAAATTTAAGTGAAAATCAGTACCTCTGTTTATCAGTGTCTTACTACTGTTTAATTTCTACCTGCTCTCTAAGAAGAAATTGGTATTGAATTTTGGTTTATGTTAAATCTCAGAATATTTCAATATTTTTCTGAATTTACTGAAAYTCCATTTCTAGCTTCTTAGA
>NW_026623264.1:3607016-3640300 GCF_030028575.1 Malurus melanocephalus
CTGCTGCCTGTTGCTCTTCTATACAGCACCATTTACATTTCTTTCCAGCTGCATTTTCATACACCTTAAGCAGGGTTATGTTCCCAGTTCTTGGGGTTCCTTCTCTGCTCACACACCTCTTTTCTTCCTTGTAGTGTCCTTCCCAAGTTGGTAAATATTGATTCTATTGACCATAAATCAACTGGGTGTGTTTGCTCAGCAGGTGCAAACAGTTTTTCATCTTCTGTTAATTAAGAGGATTTCCCCTCGTAAGCTACTGCTCYTCCAATCTGAGTGCCTGCTAGCATCACTCTTGGATCCTCCACTGGTCCTCCCCTCCAGTTCCATTTTTTCCAGGAAATGTCTCACAAAAGAGGAGGATTGTCTTCCTCCACAGCCCCCATTTTTTCCATACTGAGTGTGAAAGCTGAATGCAGCTTCACCTGTATCTGTTACATTCCCATGTTTCCCACTGAACTGAGAATCATCTCATAATTCCTGCAAACTGGGAGGAAAGATATCAGAAAAAAATTTCTGTGTGCTGTCTCTAACCTTCTCCTTACCTTTGAAGTGTCAGCTTTTGCAGTGGTGAGCACCTAAATGTGGAGCTATAGAGTAAATTGTATAAATGGAAATGTTATATTGTGATAAGGRAAATGGAATTAGTTTTAGGAATGGAATTCCTTCCTGGTTTGGGATGGGTTGGTTTTTCTTTTTTTCAAAAAGCTCAAAACTTTAAATGAGTTATGTAGAAAAAAACTGTTTGGCAACATTCCGCTGGAATATGATGGAGAAATGATACTCATTCTATCTCTTCAGAGAATTTGCAGCAAAAATATGCTTAAAACTTTTTCCCCCATTTCATTTAGTTCAATTAGGTTTTTAATTCAATTAGGTTTTCTTGGCTGCCTTGCTTTAGAGTCACCAAAATGTGTTAGATAATTCAATGGGAAAGTGTATCTTAAGCATATTATCAGCACCACACAGGGAAGAGGTTAAGACATTTTTGTATCATGCTTCCTTTGATTTCTTTGACAGGATGACCAGAAACTGGTTTAGAGTTCCAGCCTCAGCATGTCTGGAGAAAAGCTTGTACTTACATCTGTGAATATGAAGTATGATACCTTAACTGCTTTCTTACCTGCTAAATGGATTATGATGAAACTAAGACAAGGCAATATTTTAAGAACATGAAAGCAATCTTTTGTAATAAAGAATAATTTCTAAAGGGAAGAAAGAGATGCTTTAGCCTAGGATGTCTAAAACTCTTGTGTTCATAGTCCAAAATAGCTTATTCTTGCTGTCTGCTGTGTACAGYTTAGCTCTGGACTAGGTGATAAAGTCTTGTATGTTTCCTTGAAACTTCATGAGTTTGTTTGTTTGTTTTGTTTTGTTTTTTTTTCCAAAATCAGGAACAATATCTAACCTATCAATTAAGAAAGATTGAAGAATGAGAGAAGGTGACCAATATCCAGTCAGTTTAACTGGGGAGTAGTCCCAGGACTGTGGATACCGGGTTTAGCAGGAGGAAGGCTTCCCTCACCCCTTTAACAAATAACTTAACAAAGATGGTGTCTATGGAAAAGAGGGATAACAAAGATGGTGTCTATGGAAAAGAGGGACAGAGAAAGCAGCTGAAGAAGCATCAAAATGTCAGCCTGGAGCACAGAGCTGCTCTCCATCACATGCATCTCCACTGACTTCCAGGTGCCTCATACTGCATCTGCCAGAAAAGGTGATGATCCAGGAATGAGTACTCACAGCCTAAATACTCCTGCTGGAGTGGAAAGTGTTATCTACCCACCTYGTGTTTTTTTATAGAGCAGATGTTGATTTTCTGCTGGTTCAGAACTACAGTTCTTTAACGAATCACTCAAGGAGCATGAGGGCGAGAGGTTTCCCTTTGGTTTAGCAAACCATCCTCTCCTGAAGGGCTGTGAGAGGCAAGATAATTGGGAGAGAAAATGGGCAATACTTCGTACCTGAGCACTTTGTCCCATGTGCAATATAGGTCACATTTGCAATGTCTTTCCTGAAACCAAAGACGCAAATTTAGTGCACTGGATTCTCATTTTTGTTCTCTGCACAAACAATTCTGATTAAGTCTAATGAGGGAAAGTGTAATGTATTCATTCCTTCCAATCTGGCTTCTTGAACAGATTAGATACAAAATTTGCCCTTCTTCATGCTTGCAGAACATAAACATAGTCAAAAGGAAATCATAATACAATTTAATGTGAACCCAGTACTTAATATTTTAATCTTTAAAGAATAAAAGTTAATGCATCTATAGCAAATTAAGAAAATGACACCTTGGTCTATTTATATTAATGACTAATAATCAGCAGATTAACACTGATGCATACCAAGAGCAGGTTTATGCATGGACAGTAGGAGGTGATAACATCCTATTCAACCCAGATGTCTTTGAGTCTACCACAGGATTATGTCACCGAGTCAAATGGTTGTTAAAGGAATGGGCAGACAGAAATCTTAATACAGAAATGTAATAAAAAATAGAATAATGGGAACATTTTAGGAGATTATTTTCATTTGTAATTATTTTTGTGCATATACTTGCACAAATGTATGTTTTTCAAAGTTTATGAATACCTACAATACCTTGCAGATGCCCCATCTATAGTTGCATAAACATTCAGATAGGTTAGAGATAGCCATTATCACTTGTTAGGATAACTTAATTAAACTTGCTTATTAAAACCCTTTAATTCGTTAGTGATAAAATCTTGATTAGTACATTTTCCTGCTAGGTGACCTTCTAATTTAATAGAAAACGAATTTTTAAATGGAGAAAAATGCCTGTGGCAGAGATTTTGTGCAAGTGAATAGAGTTTGTAATACACATAGGGATATAATCGAGCCTAATTAGTGAGGGTGCAAATGAATTTTTATTTCATACACCAGAAGTGTCATTGATGAACCATGGTTCAGAGTTTGAAATGCATTCAGGCTGGCAGTATGGGACTGAAGTCTGTGGGAAAATCACAAGCTAATTCATTGATTGCCCCTTGGAAATTACTGCTGTTAATTGTTAGGTAATTAACATGGAGCTACAATTATACTGGCCTTAGGGGATGATTAATGTTTCAACATGTCACATTAGCAGCGGCTGGATTTTAAAAGCTTTTCTTTTCACATGGTTTAGAGACAGATGGTATATTGTCTATGGAAAATTGTTTTCTTTTACTGAAGTTTATACCAAGACTAAGTGAATGTTCTTGTGCTGCAGTGTATTTTTATGTAATTGAATTGTAAGCATCTTGCCTGATGCACCTTAAGAAATAATGTTTGTTTWWAAAAAAAATCCCCATTATACCTACTATGAATGCATAAAATATGCATATTGAAAGGAAATTATTTCTGTTCTTATTTTTTTGGGTAGAAAATAAAAAAAATAGRTAGTGTAAGATTGGACCACTTCATGGCAGCTCTTACATTATTTAGTGCTGATACAGGGAAAAGAATTGCACAATACRATACTTATTACAATCAATATAATTTAAGCAGAAACCAAATAAAACATGTTGAACAAATGCATTTAGTAACAGTTATAAACAGTATATTAATATCTCCACACTTCAATATTGTGCTTTGTTCTGTGTTAAGATTTTTTCCTCTTCTTCCATTTCCAATAGTCAGAGTAAGAGTGGCATGGACTTTTTAGGATCCCACTGTGTTCTGCTTTATCTGTTACAATGCAGAATTAAATCCTTAACATTTTCCATCAAAGATAGTAGTGCCTGCGTTACAAAGACTGTTAATGTACCCTGGAATTAGTTATTATATTTTCTCTCTTTTTTTTCTTTTTCCCTCTATATGCTGCTACACTAGATAGACATTTTGCAAACTGCTGGGTTATTGGTATTCACTGTGTAAATATTTTCTTGGTAATATTCCTAAAACATGGCAAATGTACGTTCCTGTTTGCAATAGTTTTGAAAGCATTTCAATTTCTTCTCATAAATTATAATGGCACAAAGTCTTGTGAAGGGAWATGTTTAAATGTCACACTTGAATTAGTTTCTATAAATTCTTTAGGTTTGTAAGATTACTTCTTTGTCTTCTATAGACAATGAAGTCACACAGTCCAAAAGATGTAATGGACTTCAGGTGGGTGAAAGGATTGGTTTCTATGACAGCATGTATCTTTCTCTTTTTCTTGTTTCATTTTTTTGTCTTCCTGTGATATTTCAAGTTGCAGTCTTTCTTAGTAGTTTTATACAATGGTCTTTCTTATGACTCCGGTCACTTGCGTTGGTATTGATTGATCCACTGCAACATATAACAGAAATCTTTTTTTTTTTCAGCCATGTCTGCTAATAATTTTTAATTTCTCCTAAAACACCTAAATCAGGAGGACAAGTTTTTACTTTATCAACAGCCCTTTTACAATGATAAAACCCCCCAAAGGGATATAGCAGAAGAGATACACAAATTTTGTAAATATTCTTCCATCTTTATGGTTTTAATTTCTACAGAGTTTTATGAACTATGAATCAGTATCCATTTAGGTTTCATTCAGCTGTGTTTTCTGGCCTTATCAGAGGAGCTTAGGTGTTACCTATATATGCAAAATGTCAGTGATTGAACTGGAAGAAGTGGGTTTTAGGAAGAAGTTAACAGAATGGAATGATTAAAATGATTATAATGCAGGAGATCACCTGCATTTGGTTAGTCATATGGGTTTTCCTGTGCTTTCATYTGAATGATCAGGAGCCAGAAAATCTCACTACATGGCTAGGTTTAACCAGAGATTTTGACCACTGGTTTTAAAGAGTAATAGTASTAAGCTGATACAATGCTTGGTCAGCAGAACCCTTAAGCATATGGTTAACTTTAAGCACATGAGTAGCTCTGTTGACACTACAATTAAGTCTCTCCTTACATGTTTTGTTATATTAGGGTCATTGCCCTAATGTGGGAAGACTCCACAGGGGAAGARCACTTGAATTGGCAGCCTTATGGAATTACTCCTGGCCCTGTGTCTTTGGAATAGTAGATTCATCTGTCCAAAACCCTCAAACACAAGTGCCTCTGGCTCAGGATATAATGTTCCAGAAGGATGGAGCTTCTGCAAAATCTCTGTGCCTTTGAGTAAAGTTTGTGGATGGTTTTTGTCTCTTCTACCTTTCACACYGCCGAAGTTGATTACTCAAACAGAACGCCTTCCACTCATTCCCTTCCTGCTCCTTACCATATCATCCAATGAGTTTGGTCATCTACCAGCTTCAAGGGCATATTGACCTCTCCCTCAGCAACATCAAAGGCAATTTGCTGGTAATATGTCTACATTTACACATAAAACATTAATAATCATTGGAAAAATGCTCTAAATCTCTAATAATAAAAATAAAGGGAAAAAAAACCCTCCCCACATTATTCTTTTTCTCAAGATTCTTTATTTGTGTAGGAGACACYTGTCTTAAAGAAAGCTATACCTGACAGATATGACTAGAAAGTATAAACCTGAAGGTATAGCAGATACAGACCAGAGAACATATTCAAAAATGTTTTATTTATTTAAAGAAAAACAACAAGTTGAGGAAATACAGARAAAGTGCTTGAATGGAAAGTTAAAGACATAAAAGCTGTTCTCTCTTTGAAATTTCACACCAATCAGGTGTTTAGTTTGTAGAGAAAATATGGGAATGTATGTTTACTTTAAACCCCTTTGAGAACACAGTCCACTGGTGGAGCCATTACCAAGAACCTCCATATCTGTCTTTGCCTGTGCTTGTATGCATAAGAATCAAATTTCAATCCAATTACTTCTGTGGAGAAAAATGTGAAGGAAAAATGTAAAAGGCTTTAAAACTCAAAGTACTGTCAAGTTGGTCAAGTTTTAGGAAAAGCAACTTTTAAGAAGGTCCTTTAAAATCCCTTATTTGACCTCTGCATGTTTTCCCACTGATTTCCTTGCAGTATTCTTCCCTATTAAATAAGGCTTTGCTTTTCTGGAAAGCCATTTAGAAATTAAATACTCCTTCTTGCTTTTACTTTTAAACTATTGCTTCTTATCCTTCATTTCCTGGTCATGCAGTTGGCAACATATCTGTAGTTATTACTTTYGTGTTTTGTTGTCTATTCTGGAACCCTCCTTTTTGAAATAAATCCTCTGACCTTCTCTTTCTAATGCCTAATGACCACAATGGTCTCCTCACCACCTTTGCTCATAATCTTATCTTTTCTGTCATTGACTGTAWAAATCTGTTTCTGTCACAAACTGACTGCAGTCCTGCTCTTCGAAAGAACATTTAAAGCTCACTGGCTTTGCATCATCCTGCGGAGTTCCCGTGTAAAATTGCTCACTTTCTGCATTCTCTTGCTCACAGTTCAAGCTTCRTCTTGTCCTGGCTCTTATGAGAAAGTAAAATAATTTTTCTCCCTGTTTTTGCAAATGTTCTAATTTTAGTTTGTGTTTTGATTAGTTTACTGGTTTTTTTTGTTTTTTTTTAATCTCTTCCTGATATTATTCATGGAGCTAGCTRTGCATATATGTTGATAGGTAATTTGAAAGATTAGAGATGAGTTGATACTCTGGTTCCTGGCTGAATCCAGAATCCAAAGAGGCTAGTTTTCTGGGGGGCTRCTGCTGAACTGTAGGTAATTGCATTCATTCTTGCCATGTACCCCTGATGTCTTCATAGGCATCTGTTCTCCTGCGCACCCTTTGAATTCTCTTAAATATTGTCATTATTACCCTGAGTAACTTGAGTGTATTGAGTGTATCTATGATTTTTAAAGCCATTTTTACAGATATGTAGTTCCTAAAGAAATCTATAGGGACCCTGAGTGCCTTGGGTCAGCAGATTTCTGTCTAGTCAGTGTGTTTCTTCATGCAATTCATATTATGACTGTTCCAGAAAAGTTTGCTAGCCAAATTAGACAAGACTCGCTTAACTCTATTTTCTGGCAAGTTTTATAACCAGGATGTGCATATGACCTAATTTAGACTACTGGATATTCAATGTCTTTTTAGGGTGATGCATGATATTCTGTGGTAGTGCTGCACACTGACTGCTCTTCAACAAGCTTTGACATAATTTGACTCTTTTCTCACCAGTAGTGAGCTTGTATATTCAAATTTGTTTGAGATCCAGGGCCTCTCATTTTGTTAGATCTTCTGATACTCATTGCTGCAAATTGAACAGTGTCACTGAAAAGCCTTGCCAGGCTCTCCTCATAATGTAAAACAAAATCCCTGAATAATTTCCACAAAGTCCTAGAAGTTTATTATAGCAGAATGGTGAGAAAATACTGCCAAATTTCTGTACATCCTGGGGCAAGAGGATGATATATATATATTGTATATGTACTGCAGTGCAGTAAGAAAGTAATCTTTACTCTCTCTCTATATTAATCTTCTACAGCCTTCAAAGATTTTAATTTCAGTCCTTCCAACTAATGGCATTAAGCCACACTTCATTTTTAAATGTGGCTTTCTGTACTAAGTGTAACATCTGGCATTCCCAAAATCTTTTTCACAATTTCATGTACATTTAGAATGTTATTCTCTAATCATTTTGTTTTTAAAAAGGATTTTAATATGGTCTAGTTCTAAAAAAAATTAAGAATAAATCAAAATATGTAGTAGGGATTAATACAAATGTGTATTAGAAGAGCAAAGAAATCACTGAGACAAGACTAATCATCATTTAGATTATCAGTAGAAGATGATTAAAAAACAAAGGATTGTATGACAAGTTATGTTGATGCCATGTTTGTGTAGCCAAATGTTTCAGCTTTATAAATGAAAAAGCCTAAGCAGCTTACAGTGAGACAAAGTAATCATTCAAATTACAAACTTAAGAATTTCAAATTACATACTTCATCAAGTTGAGTCTATTGTAACTTAAAATACATAGGGAATGATTCACTCTAGTTGAAAAACAGCATGTAATATTTCAGCCATTATGAAATTGCTGCTTGGCTTTATAAAAGTGTTAATGCCATTAAACCATCTCTTTTTGGGATGAATGCTCCGAACTCATACTGTTTATAATCCAACAGCTAGGAAGAACATTTTCTTATATTTAAATGGAGATTTATTTGGAGTATTTTTTGGTTTATTTAAATGTAAACAGTGTTGAACTCTCTGACTGTGTGCTATTGCTCTAATAATTAGATATTTTTGATCAAGAGCTCAATCTTCCAAATACTTAMGGGAAAGTAAAGTATTTGCTGTTCTTATTGCYCTTCTTSTCAGTGGGAGTTTTTATACTGTAAAGACTAAGCTGAATAGTAATTTTGGGCAAGCTGTATGCCTAACATTYATTTTTCTAGAATATTAKTGCAAAATTGGAGTGGTATGGATTCCACCTCTGTCATAATTATCTCAAAGAACAGACCTTGGGCTGGTAATCACAACCTTTTTTCATTCTTTTTGTCTTGGAACTTTCATTGAAGCTATTTCAGGTGAACGTGACAGGTAATTTTTTCTTACTGAAGGGTTCCTTCAAATATCTGTCCTGTATTCAACTTCTTTATCAGTGGTATTGATGAGACCACTAATTTGTTCTTAATTTTAGTGGATATTTCTCTTTCTGTCCCTTGACTGCTTCTTTTGATTGCTCTACTCACTGCTCTACATCTTATCCAAAAATATTAAAAAGGTAGTAAATATTTATCTTTTTTTTTTTTTTTTTTTTTTTTTTTTTTTTTTTTTTTTTTTTTTTTTTTTTTTTTTTTTTTTTTTTTTTTTTTTTTTTTTTTTTTTTNTCAGAATGTTAGTAAAACCTCATGACAGGATTCCAATAGGGCCTTTTCTTACTTCTCTAAATTTTCTATTTTTCTGAGAGGACACATGTATGTGTTACATGGATATCTGAAGGGCTTTTATCTGTAGCCTGTTTCTCTGTTTGCCTAGTGATTAATCAGAGTATTGATGTTGCAGCAATACCCTGAATGTCTTAACAGTTTTGTTCTGTCATAGTTTAATAACAAGAGCACAAACTTTTCAGTATTAATATATATTAATGATATTGAATATTATATTCCACTTGGGGTTGGCTGTGAATGAGTAAACATTGAGGAGAATCTAGGGGAATTCTGTTTTGCTTCCTCTTTCCTTTTTCTTTGGTACCAGACAGGACTATTTAAGTAGAAATTGATTCTACTAATGGTTTTTTCCCAAAAATTCTACCCAAATAAAATATATAYGTAATTTCTGATAAATTAAATCATTTAAGCATAACAAATAATATTAAAAACTGAAACAAATATCCATACTTGGAGCTCCTCCTCTGCCCTAAGAGTAACCAAATTAAAATGCAATCCAAAGCCTGACTCACTCTGAAAGTCTTAGTGACACATTTCTATTCTGGATGTCTCAGGTGATCAGTGAAGGCAAAATATGGATTTTCAGCTGAGAACTGATCTGGRCTAAAAAATATTAGGACCACATTCTGGTGAAGGTGAGAATTTGAACTAAGWGGAACAAAATATTATTCCATATTTTAGAGGTAAAATTGTCATGAAATATGYGGTTAACTTGACATCTTGTGCAGAATTCTGCTATAAAACTTCTATCAGAGATACGCTGGCATGTTTCTTATCTATCATCTGGAGTTTTTTTGCTCTTTGAGAGCTCCTTCAATTACATCTGTGAAACTTGAATAAAATGAGAATTCTTAGAAGCAACTTTTATGCTTTCTTGATGTCTTGCATTCCCATTGGCATGCCAAATTCTGGGGCAATCAGGGACTTAAAATCCTGGCAAAAGCAACCCTAAACAATGTCACCAGCCAGGCTCTACATCTTATCCTACGTTTCATGCAGACACGCTAACGGTCTATTTAATGATTTAAATTAATGATGAAAATTTAATGATAAAAATTTCCATTCTAAATATAAAGAACATCTGTGAAGTAGGTTCTGGAAGTGCTTTGTGTTGGAATGGCTGATACCAGAAAACCAAACAGCATTGTTATGACGGCATTTAGCTGTGTGCAAGGGCTGGGAGAACAGYTGATAGTCTGTTCCAGGGACAAGTCTGGTGTTACGTATTTCAGCCAAGTGCAGTGTCACACATCACTGCAGTGTTGCATGCACAGAGCCACTGCTATTAAGTGACTTTTCAAGTGCCCTGTATAAGTCAGCTCTCTTGGCTTCCAGTACATCAGCACCTCTTTCAGCTGTACCCCTCACCTCTTCTCTTTCTTAGGTATAAACATGCAAATGGCTGCTGTATCAGTTATGATACAAATGTGATTTTCTGGCACAGATTTGATGGTTTCTTTTCTGTGGCACTGAAGAGGTGACTACATCTAAATTGGAAAATATATAGTTGAAGATAAAAGAAGAAATATTTTGTCTCATAATCCCTTGGTCATAATGCTGAAGGAAAGCAATGTCATATTAACAATAGAGGCCTCATTTCTTATTAAAGAATAATTTTACTTTAATTAATCAGATTTAATAATTTTAATTTAAGAAGATGTAATTTTGTGTAATGAAAATGTATGCAGTAACCTGATATTTGATAATTAGTCTGATAAACAATGCCTGCCTTCTGATTAACTCTTAGGGTTTTTTTTCCTTTTAATTTTCTTTTCTTCTCTTTTTCCCCAAATCCAAACCCATGAACTACAAGGTAACAGTTTTTGTAGCTATTTGATCATTAATTAGTTATGTTTAAAATTTTTAACAGGAATGCTTAGCTAGATGACTGATTTTCAATAAATATTTTTTATGTTATATATTAATTTGTTTTTAGCACGAGTAATTTTTTGCAATATCTTTGAAGTCGCAACAATTAAGAAATAATTTTTTTTTAAAAAATAGTTTTAGCAAAATGAGACCAAATATCTTTCCCAACTCAAGGTCCCAGAAAAATTCACTTAATAATGTCCTATCCTTTCATACCTGGTTTAAACAATTTCTTACTGACTGAAGAATTCTTCTACAGCCTGTCTTCTGTGGATTAACTTACAGTTTCTTGTTCCGCACAATAGAAACTGCTTTGCTGAAGTCTAGAAGGACATTGACCTGCTGGAGCGAGTCCAGAAGAGGCCACAAAAATGATCAGAGGGCTGGCACATCTCTCTCCTATGAATGAGGCTGAGAGAGATGGGACTGCTCCGGCTGGAGAAGAGAAAGTTTCAGGGCGACCCAACTGAGACCTTCCAGGAACTAACAGGGGCCTATGGAAACCTGGAGGTGGACCTTTGACAAGGGCATGTACTGATAGAACAAGGAGCAAGGTTTTTAAACTGAAAGAGGATAGGTTTAGATGAGATGTTAGAATGAAATTCTTTACTGCAAGGGTGGTGAGGCACTGGCACAGGCTGCCCAGAGAAGCTGTGGCTGCCCCATCCCTGGAAGTGTTTGAGGCCAGGTTGGATGGAGCTCTGAGMAGCCTGGTCTAGTGGAAGATGTCCCTCCCTGTGGCAGAGGGGTTGGAACAAAATTATCTTYACAATCACCTCCAACCCAAACCATTCTGTGATTATGGCAGATTGCATCCACTGCATTTTCCAGAATTAGTATTTTCAAAGAAAAGAATCCAATTAAAGTGACATGATTTACTCTGAGTGCACTATGGCTGCATTCATTCATATTCATATTTTATCTATATGATTCTAATTCTATTCTTCCATGTGTTCCCTGGCTGTACATAGAGTTTAAGTTCTATTCCAGGTTTTATAGCTTCAAGATGCCTTTGCTTCCTCCTCCCAATAAGCATCCCATTTCCTATTTCTGGTCACAGGTACTGAATGTGATAGATTTATTAAACTTCTTTCTTCTTAAATTGCAATTTCATGTGCTAAATCTTTCAGTATTCTTCAATGGAGATTATCCAGTTCCATAAACATGTGTGTGTCAAGATTTTCCTGCTCAGATAGAAGGAAATGTTCATTATCTGCATCTTTTCTTGTTCCTTAGGCCCACCTGTTCTACATTATCACTCACATTGGAAACAGAGTGAAATGTTCATTTAGTTGAGGACTCTACTCAGATTATCATTAATGTCTCTTCTCCTGGCATAGCAATCCCATTTTTTTCTCTCATTCTCTTTATTATTAATATGGCTGCAAAACTTTTTGCTTTCTGTTTTAATTTTCTTTGGAAGTTTTAACTCATCATTCAGAGGAACTTGATTTTTGTTTATAATTTCTGACTCCCATGAAGTATTCATTATTGCTGACCACTCACTTTTTCCTTTTCTCAAAATTTTTTACTCTTACCAAACACAAACAGAAGAAAAAAGAAAATTTGTCTAGAATTTTTTTTTTCACAACTTTTCCAATATATCTTATCAAAAATATTTGGGTGTACTTCATTTTCTTATCAGTATGTGTAAACATTCACATTCACGCATATATTTTTCTACCATTACTTTTAATAAATATTTCTGTTAATGTAAATTAAATTGTCATGATACATGATAGTGACCAGACATACATATAACAAATACAAAGATGTTAGAAATAATAATCAAATATGTGAAAATTCAGAGAATCAAAGCAATTGAGCAAAAGGTACAAGTATATGAGAAGAATACTCAGAATACCCAGAAGCATGGAAAATGAGAATCTGCCCCACTGCTTAGAAATGATTTAATGTCTTCTTGAAACATTAATTAAAGAAATCTGGGTGTGCCTTAGGTTACAAAATGTCTTTGAATCATTATACAAACTCAGGTAACATAGTGGTGTTAGAAGAAGCCCTTGCACCTTTTTACTTTCCCTGATGTATCATTGCAGGTCATCTGCCTGGGTCTTGCTAAACAAAGTTTCTTCTGGGGAGGAGGTTTTACTGCTACATCCTGCAAATTATTCCCACTGTTCAAAAAATTAAAATAAGTGTCTACTCTGTACATCATTAATRATCAGTCTATGCATAAACAACAATAAAATAATGAAATGACTTTGATTTTTGTAGGTGTGGAGTAACCTCTGGTAAAGAAAGAATGGTTTGGTTTCTGAGGTACTGAAAATGGTACTCCTTAGACTCCAACACACTGATCATTTTAATTTCTGGATTGATGCCAGGAATARTGAGCATTATCTTCTGTGAACGACTTCTCCTTTTAGGAAATGTTTTCATGTAAGAGATCACACATTCGTGTCCCTTTTCAAATGACAAATCTGAATGGACTGCAGGGAGGGTCAAACTCHCCATGCCAGGTGCCTCAGCACTCACTGCAGCCGAAGGAGGCAGTGGATTCAGGATAACTGGGAAAGCCTGGAGTGCCAGTGGCTGAACTCCACTGAATCCTGTGCTGGAGTGCCTTGTGCCATCACACTATTCTGCAGTAGGACACCTAAACAGGGTTGACAGATATTTAATTTCTTCTATGAGGCTTTTGGAGTTGCAGCTGAGAGCCAGCAAGAATGCCCTAAATACTAAACAGCTCTTTTAAGATAAAATTGATTACACCAAAGTTAATGTGGAAATGAAGCCTACCTAAAGTGAAGGGTAACCCTAACAAATAATTTCTTAACATGTTTGAGTAAGACATGTTAAACTATTAAACTTATTCTGAATTCCAGTGAGGGGAAACTTTAATTTTCTTGTCTATTTTTTCTTTTTTTTAATGAACAGAGGAAGATGTCTTCACCTTATTGGAMGAAAGAGAGTAAAACACATCTTAGGAAACTAAAGTACTGGAGTTCATAATATGCAAAGCACAGCTTGTTATTACTATGTGACCAAATTGCTTGCAGGTGAAAGACCTGGGGATTTGAAGAAGGCGAGGCAAAGATCAGAAACAATAATGTTGGTAGTTTTTCTACTTCTGCATTCCAGCTGTCAAACCTGCATATACAACCCTAGCACTATACTGAATATTATCACCTAAATACTTTTCTGTGGACAGACTTCTCCTATGTGTATATATATATATATATACTTCTCCTAATGTATATTCATTCAATACATAAATAGGTCAGCTGTAACAATAAACTACAGATTTTCAGGCAGCTTTTTTCTTTCGTGCTATTTTCATCTTTTGATGCAGTAATTACATTTGGTATTTAGGGTGTTTAAAATCGGTAACACATAAATTTTAACTTCTTCTAAAAAAGTTCAGTTGTTTTTCAAGAGTGAATTATTCTTGGTTAGATCAACTGGGAAAAAAATATGCACAAGATTCAAACCACTCTGTTCTGAAGCACTGCTTCATTTCTTTTTGGTGAGATGCACCACCATTACAAATATTAAGGACAAGAAAATAAGACCCAGTGGTAAGGAGAGGTCAAAGTGGCCCTAAAGGTGTAAAGGATCGGTGGAGGGGAACAGAGAGTTGAAACAGGAAGAATTACAAAAGTTCAAAATCACTGGTGTAGAAAAGGCATAAGGATGTCATAATTTCTTGATATACATGGGTAAGTCTGCCAGAGTCAGCTCACTGGAACAAAATTGAGATTGCTTAGGGTTTCTAAAAAATTGTTCAAGTTTTCTGAGGCCTAGTCAATTCTATAAATTTAGGTTTTCAGACTTTTTGCTTCTATTTACTTCTTTTGGTGAATATTTCCCTGCTGGTTCAGAACTGGAATATAAGAACAGATCTTATAGGAAGTGTGTAGTCAGAAGAATATGGAGTAATTAGAAATTAAGAAGAGATTGAGTGGAATCTTCATAAATTACATAAGGGTACTTTTGGTTTCAAATAGCATTAGATRTATAGAAACAAAAAATATTATTAACCCCTGTGATAAGTCTGTGTCAGTTCCTATTTTCAGGATGATTTAAGTCTTTATACCTGGTATTTAGGTATCAGAAAGAGGAAAGAAATAATTTACTTTCAGGTGTTTTCCAATTCAGTGGATACTTTGAGGAAAAAAGGCAGTATAAATACCATACAGAATATCAAAATTATTTACAGGTCTTCCTTGGTATTCGAGTTTTACCATCCCGCCAAATACTTGCGACTACTTTCTGGTGTTAAATCCCTTCTAAAGGAATTTATTGCTTTGGCAAAGGCACCCAGACAAGACTATTGCTATTTCTTGTTCTCTGGTCATGCAAAATCGCTTTTCCATGCTGTTTCAGAAAACATATGGAAAAGGAAAGTTGAATTCCTCAGCTGAATGAAGCAGCTGTTTGTTGTTTAGTCTTAATCACTGTTGTTGAGTAGGCTTCTTCATTCACTGCCCTTATCAATGGAGTTTCCTTAAGGTCAGTGGGGTTCTTTTCCTTTCAGCCACAAATTTCTAATATATTATAGAAAATTCATAGAAAATAAAGGCATTCATGAAATTTTTGTAAAGTCTTAATTATTAAGGAAGTTAACCACAATGCATGTATTTAAAAATATATTAAAAATATATTTTAATACATATTTTTCATTGACCTTGGTAGTATATTCTGGGCTCTATGCCAAAAAGGTGTAATTAATAAGGTTATATACATATATATGTATATATAAAATGGTATTTTTAATCTCATCCCTACAGATGCATAAAATTTGCATTCATTTCCAGCATAYAGACTGTTACTCGAATTTACAAAGTTAGTTTATAATTATGTATTGGATGATCTAAATTTTGGATTTATTTTCCTCTTCCTGTTTTCAGATGTTAAAATGTTACTCCCAAAAAGCCTTTTGTAACACTAGCAAAAGGTTTTCCTTATCTACTTTGAGACTTCTGAGCATCTCATTTATTTGCAGAGTTTGATCAAACTTGATGACTTATTTATAGCAGACTGTTACTGTGCTTAGTGCTGTAAAAACCCTGGACTCAGTTCCAAAACCCCCTACTCTAAATCAGATCCAGTTAAACACATTGTACAATTGCTTCATCAGTTTCCATTGAATGATAAAATTTCTTTCATTATTTTCTCTTTATAACCCAAGAAATGTAAAATGTATGACTGTTTTCTAGTATTCATTCCATATCCTCCTTTCTGAAAATTGATATGAAGATTTGTTTAAACTGATAGCAGTAACTACCTCTTCTGTGAATAAATTACACTTCCCATTTCTGAGAGGTCCTACTCTTTTCCTCCTTGCTGACCTCTTCTTCTCCATGTACTTTAAAAAATTCTGATTTATCTCAAACCCTCATGCAATCTGCTTTTCATTTTCTACCCTTAATTTTCTTATCATTTTTTGCACTCTCTCTTAACTTCATTCTCTAATCTTCTCAGTACTGCTGTGTAGCTGATGTTTTATGCCTCATATTTCCTTTTTCCTTACTTTTGATTACATTTTGGACTTTCCAGCTCATCCTCATTGACTTTTTACTCCTTGTATATGTATTTCAAGATTGCACATGCAACCTTTGGGTATGCATTCATTTACCTTTTCACATTTTTCTTTTTTTTTTTTTTNTTTTTTTTTTTTTTCCTTCAGCTGTCAATATTTTTTCTTTAATGTTTTCATTGTGTTAATTTTTCATTTGACATGCTACATTTCCCTAAAATGACCAGTCTTAAACATTTTGAATTTTTTAACCAGTTCAAGTTTTGTCTTTCTAGTTTTGAAAACAATTCCGGTATTTTTGATTCTTTCATGAATAGTTTTTCATGCCTCTACTTAAATGATAATCTCAAAATTTTTTGCAATTTATTTTTTTTTTTTCTTTAAAGCATGCATTGAAAAATGGAAAACCTCTCTGGGAACAGGAACAGTCTTAATTTTGTAAAACAATCGCATTTCTAAAGATAAACAAATTAATCCTTTCATATAATAAGGAATCAGTTTTGCATTTTCTGTGCCAATCAAGGATTCCATTAAGCCAGAGGATCCTGAGATATCACATTAAAGGAATTTGGCTGCCCATCCCTGTCTGCAATATATTTTTTAAAGTTAGCAGASAGGTTTGTTCCCGCTGAAGGGTCTTCCCCTGGACTGATAATAAAATGGCAGTGGTGGCCCCGGAGATCAGTGGCCATAGATCTTATCAAGAAGTGTTTATGATGCCTAGGAGTTATAGATGCTGTGGTGCAAGCTCCAGAAGGAAGAATTAAAAGCAAAGATGCTAGAGGGTTAGGCAGAAATTTTTAGGTGCTGTACACAGTTAAATGGTATTTCAGTCTCTGTACCTCATTCACTTGCTGGATTGGGCTTTGCTATGTGCATGTGTTTGTGTATGTGCATGTATGTACGAAAACATATATGTTTATATGTCTACTTATTCTATCTTGGCAAGCTGGTGATAATTTTATAAGGTTGATGRTAATTTGAACATAGCTGGGATTTTTCAGGCTTGTGCTCACTAGAGATGAAAATATCACCAGACTAAAGGAAAGTAAGTTGCACATAAGTTAAATTCATGAATGTTTCAAASTAGATTAAAATAGTTGTTGTAGCCAGGCCTTTGCCCCACCTCCAACACTTCTGAGGCTGATGACTTAATTTTCTGCTGGTTAAGGAAAAGTAGAGGTGGGCAGTGAAAATCTCGAAGTGGCAGATAATGCAGGGGTCATGTTAAGGATTTCTTTTTAGGCTTCTCTCAAATGAAAGACGATTCCAAAATCTCTCTCTTATTTGAGATGTAGACTCAGAGTAGATTTTAGCCCTAAGTATTTATTAGATTTTCATCAAATTGATTCGAGTGCTTCTGGACTGTATGAAATAAATGAGGTTTAAGAGTTCCAGATTAAATTTTTACTTGTATTACAGCTTCAAATGGCTTCAGTATACAAAATGATAATTTTACAGGTGGTTAATCTGTAACATGGGCCAAAATTTTATTGCACAAAAATTAAAATAGAGAGACATCAAATACTGAAACAGATGTCATATCTGATTTATAGCTAGCTTTAAAAAATAATATGTTGAGCTGATCTATATCTGATTTAACATTGTTTCAGATTTTCATTAGCATCAGAAAGCAGAACAAATTATTTAGTATCAGTAGGACTCTTCACCTCAGAGAAATACAGAGGAATCAAGTGCTGAGCATTAACTTTACATGACAATCTATACCTAAACTAAGGTGAAAAGTGAAAGCTTTTTCTGATGCACTGTGCTGGGTGGGGGAAGGGAGAACTGAAAATGAGGAAAGGAACAAACTGGACCCTTAGTGCCGAGCAGCACAAAWTGGAGTTAAGATGAATAAGAAGAATCCAAGAGCTATTAATCGAAGCTCAGCACCTCCAGGGATAAATGATTCTTATGCCTGAAATAGATTTAACTCTCCCCAAACAGTAATCTCACTCCTGAACAGGAAATGAAAATAAAAGCCAGCTACCTACCAGGCAAGAGCAGTCTCTACCTTTTGAATATTGCAGTCACTCAAGAGCTGCTAAATGTCTCTCCCTAAGTCCCCTACTATAAAAATTTGTGAATGTGAATGCCTGCATAATAATCTTTAGCTATACAGGGATTTTTAAAAGGGCCCCTCCTTTCTGAACCCTCATTTCTTCCTTGTATCAGTGCTCTGTCATAATTATGTATTCACATGTGATATCTTTTGCACTGTACTTTCATATAATGTGGTACTTCCTTTTTCTCAAATAAAACTCTGCCAAGCAAAGAATCATTGTTTCAATTTTGATATGGAAGTATTCTTAAAAGTTGCTCTTCAAAAATTCTGRTGAATTATTTATTTGTTAAAGAATGTTAGACATGCTGCTATTAGTTTTCAGATGCATTTGATTCAGTTCACATGTTTTCCTCTTATTTTCTGATTTAAGCTACACCAAATATATTTTTAAAAGATGCAATACTCACGTTGGAATTTTTTAAGAATCTTTTGGCTCAGAGACAATGGATTTTTTCAAAAAGGAGCAGAGAATGCTGTGGCATTCTRCAAATCCAGCCCCGAAAGACGGTTTTTACTTTGCTCTTAAAAGGGGCAGAGAGGAAGCAAGGGTCTTCTACAACAGTTTTCTTTTATGCCAGAGTTCTTTTTTAAAAGGCTTCTACAACCTTTCCTYAAAAGTCTGTGGTTCATGTTTGGCTGTAATTCATATTACAGACATCTTTTCTTGATTTCTCTATTTCCACTGGGAWTTCATTACTTTGGATAAATCTAGCTGCAGTGGAGTCAGTGGCAAAATTTTGACTTCACTGGCATCAGGATTTAATCTTCCAGTTCATGTTCTYTAAACCAGTTCAGGTGCAGCTACTTCAGTAAAGTTACTATAGTTCACTGTAGCCTGATTCTTCCTTTTTCCTTTTCACTYGATATGCAAAGCTATTTTTTWATTGATTTGCTAGTTCATTCATGAATCAATATTATACAGAGAGGCACTGATTCTGCTTGAATTGAAGTTTCTGTGACTCTCTAATTTTGTATTTTGGAGTATGTAAAATCTATGAAGAGAAGTAAAATTTCTCTTCTCTCTGTGGGGTATCTAATGTGTTAATGAACTTGGAAGCAGATCTTAATTATTACATTTGAAAATCAAGGGCTTCTGAACTTTTGACACTTGTTTTCAATCACCCAACTATTTCAATCTCAAGACAAATTATTTCATATCATCTTCAGTTTTCTTTCTCTGAGCTGGGATATGTTTCCTCTTTTTCTGTACTGGGAGGAAGTATTAGACTTGCTAGAGAATTTTCTAAAKTTAATGCATTGTTGGCATTGTTCAGAATGCAGAAGCACTTCAGAAGTGATTTTTTGTTGTTTTAATTCTCTTACTTTCATAATACTTTCTTGACATTGTAGTGTTTTTATTTTTTCAATACTGATTCTGATATGCAAAATTTTGTTTTATAGAAATATCTGTTTAAAAAACTTGAGGTTTTGTTACTGAGCAGCAGTAATCAGATCAGACCTCTTCATGATGTGGAAAGTTATGGGGTTTTTCCATGTGCTTCAGACATTTTATTTCACTTTGGTCCTGGAAGATTTCTACAATCTAAAAAAAAACTCATTTTGTTAAATAATATCTCAAACAAACTTCATCCTCCCAACCTATCCAACCCTATTTCCAGATWATTTATTAATATATTGGGCTATCTACTCCTCTGCCCAGAAACCTACCAGAAACTTTTAACCTTTATTTATGGTGAGGGTGATTTTAAAAAAAATATTTATACATGTGAAGAGGGACTTTCTCATCCTGTGGCAGACATGGTTGATTTAGATCTTTTGTTGAGGGTCACACTAAAATGTTTTTTGAATACCAAATAATTTTCTAACATGGATCTGTCTTTTCCACAGCCTACTTACCCATCTTCAAAGGTTTACTTAAGGAATCCAAGACATTTCAATTGGCATGAGAGTTTCTAATATGGAGTATTCGTGTACAAGGATTGCACCTACAGATCTAGTCCATGCTCTCCACTGTGTGAATACTCCCTTAACTACTCACTAGCAGAAATGTTTTAAAAAGAAATATTATAATGACTATGCTATGTGCAGTAACCAGGACAGAATACTGAGATAGAGTATGTTAACTTTTGAAGGACTCAACACCTGCATGAAAAAAGACAGCTTTCCCTGAGGGACTTGGGACAGTTGCTAAAATGGTTGCTCCTGGRGCAGTACAGGGGAGAGGGATTTGTGGAGACAAAGCACTGAGAAGAAGGAAYGGCAGAGGACACAGCCTGCCTAGAGAGGTGTAATGAGAACTAGAATGTTTTGTATTGTTATCTTCAGTAAATACTCCCAGTGAACACACAAGAAAAATCCATGAATATATCCCATAGCAACCAATTTTCACTCCTGCCACACTCCCTCATTCACCACCTTTGGATGAAGCACCARTGCTCCCTTTAAGATATAGATACCTTATTTGCAAAATGGTGATCATGTTTCCAGGCAGTCTTACCTCTGATAGGAAATATCATTCTTTCTGTTAAGAAATAAGAACAGAGCAGCACARCTCGGATGCTGAATGCAGGTGAAGCTGAAAGTTGTGCTTGAGTACAGTTTAAAAGTGTGATGTACTTTCAGGAAAAACKGAACAATTTTCTGTATCCTGTGTGACTTAGATGCACATGCAAGTTTGTCTTCATATATCTCTTTACAGKAAATGTGAAATTTATGATGAATATCAAGAGATCCCCATTCTTTYTGGGAGTAGCCATTGGCTGGCTCTAACAACACACTTAGCAGAATTAAACTATACATTTAACTCATTCTCGTATGATGCTTTAAAAAGTGTTGGTTTATATTAAAAAGTACAGAAAAAAATTAAATTGCTATAAAGCCTATTGCTTCTTAATCCTAATATATTGTAAGAACTGCAAGCATTTTCTTTTATTAATAAATTAAAAATCTTATTTTTTTTCGACAGAAAGCCAGAAGTAGAAACTAATTTGAATGGAAATTGGAGTGAAACCATTTCTGGAAACAGCAAAGACAGAAAATTAAATGGCAGGTTACTGGGCAGTATGCAGCAATTCTTCAAGTAGGCATCGGGTGCTAACACCTTCCCAGACTGTTAAAAAGAAGAGTGTGCTGACTACAATTAGTATCTGAACAACTCAAAGATGATCATAGACACAGCTGTTGTTGTTTAAGGTAGCAGGCACATCAATGGCAAGGCAGTAGATATTGATTTGTTCAGTGACATCCTTCTAGCTATGTCATCTGAGTGAAAGAAGTCCCCAAATTAACCAATAATAAAGTGTTAGAAGTTGTAGTAGTTGCCTCCTGGGACTTGTTCTGGTTAAGGATAGATACCTCTCCTCTTCCCACAGCTATCAATCCTCCTTGAAGGATTGCATGCAGGTCTCCATTGGTCAAAAACAAAATGTGAAGTCCACAAGGACAAAATAGCAGATTGCTGGACTTTATATATATTGACAATTTCCTCACAGGACACTGGATCTCTTAATATGCAATTTAAAAAATGTTACAAACTGTGAATAAATTTTCCTCTTTAGGTATTTGAATACAGATGATTTAAATGTATAGTCCCATTTCCATCAAAATCAGATGTCAGAAATTGTTAGTTGTATCAACTTGATTTTCTTACTGTTCTGATTGTACAGTCCATTTTTGTCATGGGCCACTGGCTATATAGTACATCAGCTGACTGCATGTAATAAAGGGTAACAGGCCTGGACATTGTTGATGTTAGAGCAGTAAAAAGCAGTGACCATAAATACTTAATCCACATGAACATCAATGAGAAAGTCTGTATGTAAGTAATAATCATATGACATATAAAATGTTAATCAAAGAATTTAAGCTCTGATTTTGATTTAAACTGTCCCATATTATGGTGAGATTTCTGTTTATTTAGTAATATAAAACCTTGTAATCAAACTTTTTACAGTTCTTGAATTACCTTTTTATAAGGGTTATGTATTTTATAAAACATTATGACTGAATTTGTTCTCTTGCTGTTTTCAAGCAGATAGGCAAAAAAATTCTTTTGACACGTAAGCCAAGTTTTATTCAAACAAGTATTCAATTAAATTTGAAGAAGTAGACTTATATTACTGATTTTGAGATCCAGATGCCATTATAGAACAAGCTTTAGTTTAAAAAATGAAAGWATCTTTTCATATATGAGTTACATTAAAACTGCATATAGATTCATATTTTCAAAAACACATAATTGCAAATGTGGCTGAAAGTAAAATAAATATTTAACAAATATCTATTGTCTTAAAAAACAATAAAATAATTGTTTACATTTGTTATTTTCTATAAATATTCACTCCACAGAATGAAAGTTTACTTCTTTTTTCTTTACTTTTTTTTCTTGGAGCTAGAGGAAAAATTAGTATCTAGGCCATGGCTCTCAAYGTCATGCACAAATAATCCTGAACAGAAGAAGGAGATAAAAAAAATATTTTACATTTCTTAAAAAAAAATCCAAAGCTCTTCCAGCGTGTAGAGGGGTATGTAATCTTATCCTTTCTTCTAATTCTGCTGCAATCAAGGTATACTATGAGTAAAAACATGTTTTAAGTCTAAAGGATTTTAAAAATGCAACTGATCCCTATTAACACAATATAACAATTTTAAAGAAGTGCAACTGCCAAACATGATCATTTTTTTTCTGACATAGTGCTCATTCCTAGACTACGGGAGAATGCCGAGGGAGGTTGTCTTTACATCTCATTTTTTTGTATTTTTTTTTCTTAATAACCATTTATCCCAATTCTTTAAATGTTTCATTTTGTTGTAAAACTGCTTGGAAATCATAAAGAGATTTGGGGATTTCAGATTTAAAATCTTATTGATATATTCATTGTGTTAAAAGACTTTGAGTATGAAGATTATTTAAACACATTTGATGCTCCCTTTACAAGTAAATATTGAAATTAGAGTATTTTTTTTCCAGTTTTCCTCTTATACAGCAATGATTTCATGCAATTGTATCAAAGGAGAAATTCTTTGTATTGGAYGAAAACTGAAATGCATGTTTATCTTACTGGGGTCTATTTTTGAAAAAGGAAATAGGATTTCAATCTGCCTAAGGTAGTTTTGGTTTGATATTGCAGGAAGGGGGGGCTTTTGTTGACATTTTATTCTTTTCTCTCATTCCATATTATGAATCACAGACCAACTTTATAATTATTACAAATTTATATCTCTTATACAATCCCAGCATTTGACTCAGTGCCTTTTAGCAGCAYATACATAAAATCAGGAATTTGCATCTGAAATTGAGTACTCTAAGTTTTTTTTATTGTTCTTTACATTGTACAACACTCATTAGGAGGTAACAGAGTGGMTCAGCCATCTTACTGATCCAGTTTAGAATGTCAGCAACCACATTCCATAGACCTTACCACTGATGCTGAGCAAACTGAAATTATTAAATTCATTTCTGTGAAAGCATCACTTTGCTCATTTTTTAGATTCAGTTGTGGTTCTGAAACYAGAATTTGGAGTGGGCTGGGAATGGGCAGCTGATGCTCACAGGTTAGCTYAGAAGATGACTGAGCTCAGTGTAGCTTTGCAGACGACTGCTTGGATTTCTTATTGCTGCAACAAAAGCATTGTGTCTTCTAAAAGGTTGAAAACATGGATGGAGTAAGTTACTGCTGTCAGCAGAAAGCCACTGCAATTGAGGGAAAAGGGCATCTACTGGCCTTGTCTATCTTGCATAAAAACATCCCAAAACAGCTTAGGTAGAATAATAGTTGTCAAAGGGYAGAGAAATTTGAGATTTTAGGTTTTGGGTGACTTGGGGTTTTGTTCAAGTAAGATTTTTTTTTAATTTTTTTTTTTTTAAATGGCCTACTTATTTTGTAAATTTGTATTCTCTTTATACAAGCTGCAAATAACAGTATACAATAATAATTTTAGGTAGAAGCATTTAAAAAGTGCACTTAYGGTCATGCTTGAGTCTTGCCTAATCATTTGGTGATCATAGTAGGGTACGTATCTTGAAAATGATTTCGTTATAGTAAGGTACACTTTTGATTTTATGCTGAAGAAAAAATTACCCTGCACTCTCATTTTAAATTGGTTGCTGTCTGTTTTCACTCCATGCCCTGTTGCATGCAGAAAGTGAAATCCACAGGCCTGTAGTGGATGAAGCTAATATTGTCTGTGYCTTTCACTGCTGGCTGTTACAAAAATCAATACAAAAAACTTATGAGCATTCTCAGTACCCAATTCAATAGAAAATATGTCCCATTTCTGCAGCTTTTGCAGCATTGTTTGAGCTTCCAGGGCATGGAGGTCTGGACATACTTTTTATTGAATCAGATCCTCAGTAATGTCTTCATATATTTTTAAAGAAAGCTGAGAAGGTACACACTGAAATAAACAGTGAGAATCGTACAAGTTGATGGTTACACCAGAAAGCTTGAATCAGGAGGTGAAGACTGAAATCTGTTTGGCTAGCAGCAGTTTTTCCTGCAAAAATATTTTATTTCTAACAAAAGGTCTACTATATCTGGTTGTATCAACTTCAAAGAACACAAACATAGTGCCTTTGGCACGGCCTAATTTTAAAAATATATACCCACCAATAAAACAGCAAGAAATACTTATTGCAATAAAAAATCATCATGGCTAAAAGTTTTATTCTGCCAACTTTACTAGAACACGTTTCTCCTTCCTTTCCACCCTCCCCTTCCTTTCTGCTTGATGCATTCCTTAAATATTTAAAAGTATGTTTTAAACTATTCCTATTTCTAAAAGTCTGATTTGTGTCAGTTCTTCACTATATTGAAGTGCCTGGAAGATATATACAGTCTGAGAGAAAACAGTTGGCTCACGATAAACATAAGATGAAAGTGATGCTTCCAGGCAGAGACTTGAGGAAATTTCTGGAAGGCCATCCTCCCTGTCAGCTGAAGACATCAAAACGTTCAGCTGGGAAGGAAGTTCTTATTTCTTTTCATTGTCTTTAAATATACTTACCGTATTCAGCAAGTGGTGTTTTGTGAAAAATTGTCTTCTGCATCYTCATCTGCATGGACTGAGGCAAAAATTTGTAACACTTCTAATGGTTGGGTAGGAATAATACAGACTTCAAAGATATCCTCATGGGCAAACAGGTGGAAATTGATACTGAGTCCAGTCACAGCCATGACTGATGGGAGAGATGTATTGCTGGGATTTGTTGACATAAAATCTGGTGACTATATTAAGAAAACTGTAAATTTGTCTTGCATTTGCAGTAGCCAAGGAGCAGTTCTGAAGAAGCAGACACTGTGACTGTAGGCAGGCTGAGAACCCCAATTCTAGCTCCACTCCTCAGGATGTCCATTTTCTGTCTGCTTCATTGGATCGTGTTGWTGATGTATAAAAGAACTGTTTTGTTTCAAGAACTGAAGCAATTGTTTGACATATTCTACATTTATTTTAATGGTATTATTAATRCTATCAATAATTACATATTTTTGAAGGAAATATCTTTTTGACAGCATTAAAAAAATCATAGAATGTAAATGTTTYAAAGCTAGTAAGATCCTTCCTTGCTAACTGCTCAGAAAATATTTAGACATCCAGCAGTGAAGTAAATTTTTTTTTTTATTATTTTTATTACATTGTTTAACATGTTTAAGGAAATTGAAAAACATGTGTGTTATTTACAGATGGGGTGTGTGAGAGTGCGTGTATTATTTTTGCATCTTGGTGTGCTATTTTTTCCTTTTGTCCTGTTGATGTACTTGATCACTAATGCAAAGTCTGGTTGGATGGTCACAAACAGGGTAGTTAAATAGGGAAAGGGGCTGCCCAGAGATTTTGCTGAGACTCCTCCTGGCTGAAGAGAGTCCTGGGCAATCTGCTGTACAGACTGTGTGAGCAGGGTGACTGGATTAGGGGGCCTTTCTAACCTCAAACATTTCATGATTCTTTGATTTTTCTACTCAGTTTCCACAGAGGTCCAAACATAATTAATGCCAAAATCTATCAGATATTTAGTTATTCTGATTAAAAGAGAGCACATGTCAAGATCTCATATAATCTTCTCTACAGTTTTTGGAAATCAACTAAATAGGAATTATTTTATGTTCTGCATAAAATGAACTGTGATTGTTTCACCTGCAGCTAATGAATAAAGAGAGCTTGCTCTTTTGAGAAGATTTTTTTTATAAGAATCTGGGTGTTCATCTGGAATTTCTGAAGAGGTATACAAATAATTAACTTTATACACATGACTAATTTTGTACAGAAAGTTTTCATCTACAAAATTACATTACTTAACCTGGGTAATTAGCAAAATTAGCATCTTAATAGTTATTCCAGTAGGGATAATATAGTGAAGATAGGTCTTTCTTTGGAGAACTCATTCATTCTTTGTGGATCTGGGTCTTTAGATATAAAAACTCTTTTAGATACCGTAGGAATCACAGAAATGATCTCTTTAAAAACCTTTACTGTTTTTTTCCTATTTCCACTGCCGCCAATCATTCTCCATTATTCTTTCTCAGGGCTATCATTTCCAGAGCTTTTTCTGTCCCTGGCAATCCCTCTGTTTTATTTTCTCTGTTTCTCTCAGACAGTTACGCACAGAAAAATGTTGCAGAATTTCATGTTCTCTCTGTCAGTCCCCAGAAAACCTTTGCAAATGCTCTAAGACTGCTGACAGCTGTCTGTCTTCTGGGTGATGGTTGTTATTGTTTTCTCAATTCTCAATAAAGTGAAGGTAATTGTCCCATTGAGGTTGTTCATTAATGTCTACTCTAAGAAACCTGTGAGTACCCTGTGGTGACATCACAAAATGTGAATGTTTATAAGCCAGAAAGATTTTTTTATTCATAATCATACGTTTATAATGCAATATATTTCAAATGCACTAGATGAAGCACTCTGTACTAAATTTAGCTTTGTTTTGTTATGTGATGTTTCTTTTAGAGCTATTCAACCAAATTTGATGTGACTATATTTCAGCCACAAGATTTTTTGTGAACTGATTGTGGGGATTATCAAATTTTAAGTATAGGAAACTTGAGCTATTTTGATTGGTTGCATATGCCTTAGCTTTTGTTTCCATTAACAGACTGCATGAACAAAACTTGTAGAAACTTGAAATTATTTTGGTTTTGGATATACTTCATAATAATTTTGAATACTCTACTCAAAGGCAAACATCCTGAATATACTTGTGAAAATATTAACTTTTATTTTTAATTGTTACAGTAGACAAAAAAAGAATTTTTTTCATGATGGGCCTTAACAGAAATTGTTCATAAAGCAAACCATTACATTTTTGGTAAACATATATATTTGGGTTATTTTGTACAGACACTAATATGTATTTATATTCTATATAAGGATTTAAATAAAGTAATAATTTTTGGGTTTAATCATTGTTACTGCTCAGCCAACAGTGTTTTCATAGCTGAAACATGGCTCCAGTTCATGCAAACATTATTTCTAAAAAGCAAATTTTAGTAGTTGAAAAACCAATCATTTTCTAAAACAGACCAATATAGGAAAAGAACTTCTAAAAATACTTATCTGTGTGAATTATGCTATTTATTTTTCATATAGATGCTGCATGAATTCAGTCTTTTCCATGACTGTATTGTGTGCATTACCTGCAACAATAGCAAAAAAGGGAAAATCAACAGCTAAATATCAATACATTTCAGAAGCTATCAAAATACATTTCACTTTGTGTTTTACTTGTACATACATTATCTATGTATTTATGAGAATCTTATTGTGCATRTTATTGTGGTGTACTGGACAGCTACTTGCCTCTTCTCTAATATGAGACCATTGCCAAAATCCAGGCAGRTCTGAAGCTTGCCTGGTAGATTTGTGTATCCTCTACCTGTGGGAGTGTGCACACTGAAGTTACACTTGGTGAAACCGCCCTGCAGAGTGCAACCTGAAAMATCAAATTTTGTGGTGTGCCAGAGGAGGAAAGTGTGAACGAACTGAACAGTGTATCTCCTCCTGAGCAGTTTAGCATCTGCTCCTGAGGGATTATTTTGTTTGGAACTATTTTTTTTTGCAGCTTCTACAGTGGTTTTGCTGTCACTGATGATTCTTTTGTTTTAGCACGTCTGTACCTTATTGGCTTTACACCTTATCACTTATCACTGTGTCTTTCCACTTGCACACAGAAGTTAATCTAAAATTAACAAGGCTAAGGTGCTACTAAAATTGAAATTACTACACACCAAAAGGTAGCAGCAACTTTCACAAGATCCTCCGCATTAAACTCCAATTTTTRTCAAAGAAAAGCAATATGTTTATGGGAGAATTATTTTCAAGAACAAACTATGCAGTCAAGTTACCTAATTGATTGGAGGATTTTTCATTTCAATGATGACCTTGAAGTCAGTGATGCCTGGAATGCCCCTCAGACCATGTCATGGGTGCTCTAGTAAAGATCTATCGTTAGATCAATTACTGAAGCAATGGAACATCTGATCCTACCCTTGAAATTAACCAGGAAAAGTAGGTCAGCACACCTTCAGCTGACACAATGAAGTATTATGCTCTCAATGACCCAGGAAGGAAAGCACTAATGATTGATGGGAAGAGATATTTAAATGAGAAAGTTGAAGCACACCAGAATTAAGCAYGTCAGAATGATCAAGCAACTCTAGACAGCCAAGTGCCTTCAGATAACAGCAATTTTGGCTAAACCTCACATGAGTTTATCTCCCAAAAAAGTCATATTTATAATGAAATTTAAAAGGATTTAAGCTTCAAAGATCTAACACTCTTTCCAGATGGCAGGCTTTTCTTTCCTTGTTGTTCTATGTTTTCTATTAAAACTATTTGCTTTTCATTTGTTATCATACCTATATGTGTGATAGAAAGGCTGTTGCCATCTCTTCTGAGCAGCTAAAACTACCAAAAAAAAGGTGCCAGAAAAAATTTTGCAGGTTATCACTGATATGAGATTTAAGAAAACTTTTCTGGGTATGGTTCAGAGGCATTCTTCTTTGAGTAAAAAAAGCATGAAGAAAATCAACAAAATACTTGTGGTAATACAAGAATATCAGAATTATATGCAAGTAATTTTATATTATTCCATGGTCAAGAGCTCAGCATGTATTTAGAAACCACTTAGAATAGCTTTTTTGGTTGTATATCCGCAATGGCACAGATTAATTATGTAGGAAAGGCAACAGGGAAGCACTAATTTTTTTTTCCCTTTCCATTTTAAATTAAAACAAACTGTACTTGCAAGAAATAGACTTTGAGGGAAAACAATACAATGTTTAAATGTGTAGTTTGCATGTGAAGTGAGTCCAGTCAGTCTCATCTCAATCCATGGATAGGTGAGCGCCTCATTCTGGAGGCCACATCTACACACATGGAGGGCAAGATGAGGGTCAGGAGCAGTCAGCAAAGATTCACTAATGGCAAACTGTGATTAGCCAACCTGATTTCCTTCTGTGAAGACCCAACTATCTGGCTGGATAAGGGGAGAGCTGTGAATATCATCTGCCTTGACTTCAGGGTGGCTCTTGACACCATCTCTCACAACACACTCATAGTCAAACTCAGGAAGAGTGGGAYRGATGAGTGGACAGTGAGGTGGATTGAGWCTTGGCTGAAAGCAGATCCCAGAGGGCAATAATCAGTGGCACAGGGTCCAGCTGGAGGCCTGTCACAAGTAGTKTCCCCCAAGGTTCAATATTGGACCCATTATTGTTTAACTTATCCATCAGATGTGGATGAAGGGACAGATGTCTCCTCAGGAGTGTCACTGGTGACACAAAGCTGGCAGGAGTGGCCCAGACCCCATGGCCTGTACAGCCCTTCAGAAGAGGGCAACAAAGGTAATTAAGGGACATCTCTCTCACATCTCTCTTACAAGGACAGGCTAAAAGAGTTGGGCCTGTTCAGCCTGGAGAAGAGAGAAATGAGAAGGGACCTCATCAATGTCTGGAGATATCCACAGGGAGGGTGCCAAGAGGATGGAGCCAGGCTCTTTCTTCTCAGTCRTGCCAGGCAATAAGACAACAGACAATGAGCAGAAATTGATGCRAAGAAATTCCATCTGAATATGAGCAAGAACTTCCTTACTGTGCAGGTGACTGAGCACCAGAACAAATTGCCCAGAGAGGGTGTGGAGTCGCCCTCACTGGAGTTATTCAAGAACCATTTGGACAAAGTCCTGTGCCATGTGCTCTTGGATGACCCTGCTTGAGCAGGGAGGCTGGACCAGATTCACAGAATATTCATGGACTATTCATGGGATCAAGGACCCACAAGGATCATCAAGTCCAACTCTTTAGTGAATGGCCTATGCAGGGATAGAACCAGAACCTTGGTTTTATTAGCATCATGCTCTAACCAATGAATCACCCATTCTGTGAAATTATTGTTTAAAGACTGAGAAATGTWTATGAAGGCAGATTTCATTATTGCTTTCTAAATCAATAATGAGATACAAGGGTTTTGATGAAACGTGTTAGATATTATGCATTGCCTTTCCCAAAGTTTTGGGATGAAAACCTTAAGAAAAGAAAAGGTGAAAGATCTTCTTGGTCTCTTACCAGATTGAATTTTTTTTTTTGCCAAGTCTACAAAGGAGACTACACTTGCACTTGCCTTTTCTAGGACAAATCATTCAAAGACACAGCAAACCATAGTTTAAGTAGCCAGGGATTTGGGGTAGTTATTGTTATATTTACAAATTTGTGGCTCAATTGTTTTCAATTAAAAGGACCAAGTTTTTTCATTCAGTAATTAAAGACACACCTGTCACAGGATATTAATAATTTAGAACTAGAAGTTTACTGCATAAACTTTTTCTTAGATTACTAGAAAGAGAATTTACAATGTGCTGCTTTTTCTAAATAAACTTCTATTGAGGGAAACATTGCTTACTTCACTGAACATTTAAAATGGGTATATAAGAAATATGAAACACCTGTACTGAAGATTAAACTGAATGTCCTAGAGCTTGAATGACTCTGGGAGCTGAATGTACTTTTCTTTTCCTTGAATTTTATTTAAATGAAAATGTGTAACTTTGATGCTAGACCTTACAAGAGTGTGCACTGGAATTGTTCAAGTTTATGGTGCTACAGCAGCTGGAGTAGAGCAGACAGCGGRTACAAAGCATGAGCAATGAGGCTGCTTCAATGTATTTCAATGTTCAATGTAGACAAAAGTTGTAGCAATTATAACTAAATGTTCGTTACTGCATTTTTATCTATCCTTTAAGTATAATTGAGGGGCAAATGTTCCAATTGGGAAACAGATGGGGCAACTGATTCACTGTCTCAGTCAAGCCCTATTAACTGCAACCTCAAGAATAAATTGTTTTCTTAGACTATGATTTGGGTTCTGCCAGCTATAAGTAAAAAAAAATTGCAATTGTTTGTTTCCACCATTTTACTGCTTCTCCTTAGGTCCCTGGCCCTTAAGAAGGTAAAGGATGCATTATGTTATGCATTACGTGTATCACATTATGCAAACTTATTTTATGTTTCCAGAAAAAGTGTCAAAATTACTGGAAAATAATTCCAACTCTAATTGTCAGAAATTCTGAAATAGCTCATTGAAATATTTTTCCATATGCAGTGTATTATGATTTAATTTCTCTTTTAACTAGATTTTTATGCCCACTTACTTTCCTTTTTCTCAYATACTGATGAAAACTAGCAAAGCTTTTGATACCTGAACTAAAATAAAACAACAAAAAACCCCAGTGGTGCTGCTGCTGCATGTGTGAATGCACTGTGGTGATAAGCCTGATCTAATTCAGATATTTTATATAGGCCACATGGAATTCACTGCTCTATTTGAACAACATCCCATGAAATTTGCTTTACTTGTCACCCTTTAAAGATTCAGTGCCAGGTTATTGACTGACATTAATTATTATCTATTTTATAAAGTTATATGGTATTTATATCAGTAAATAAAACAAAATAGATTGCTAAAGGCAACAACTCCACCTGTTCATCACTGAGGGAAGCAGGAATATCCCTATATTTAACCAGATTGAAGCCTCTCATCTGAAAGGAAATTTGCCTATTTAAGGTGTAAAAGGCTCTTAGCTTTCACAGTTGGTATCTTCATRAAAAGAACAAGACACTATTTTAAGATAAGTATTTAGGCAACTGCAGTCTTTGATATTATTAGTGTGTGGGAGAAATGGACTTCAAAAACTTGACTTGCAAAGAGAGCTCAAAAATAGCTTATAGAAAAAGAACCTTCCAGAAGCAGGTATATTTTGGGATTAGAAAGGACTATTTCTGGGTAGTTTTTTGGTTTTTTTTAAGAAACTTGAAGCAAAACATAACTTTCTAGGGGAATTCTTATGTTCTGATTATTTGCCTGAATGCTTTGTGGAACACTTTCATTATGTATCATAAATGATACAATAAAAATGTCACCTGGAAGTTATGATTTGGTTTGAGGTTTGTCAGGTCATTTTTAAGAGCATTAGCAAATGGTGTAAGAAACACTGGAAAGATCAGTCTGTAATTAGGAGTGGTGTGTTTGTGGTGCTGATTAATTTCAGGCAATGATTTCTGAGTACACCAGGTATATAAGAGAGATTTTTGGTATAATTAGACTCTGAATGCCAAGGTTGTGATCAATAAGAATTAAAAGACCATTTGCGAAAGCTATATTTATACAACTTACACRATCACTTTTTCTTTCTTTTAAATATCTCCAAGCTTAAGGCATAAAAATCGTCAGGATTCTACGCAAGTAACATCAAAAACTATACTTTTCTTGCACTCTAGAATAGTCTATTAATCTTTTAATTTTCCCTGAAAAAATAAAATTTGTTGGTATTTAGTTCATTTGTATTTAGTTTAGCAGGTGTCAATTTAATTAATAATCAACCAAATGACATTCTAGATTTGCTTTGGATAGCAGTTCGATGCATTCTATCGATTTTTGTATTATTGGACTAGATGTTGTCATCATTATTACTGTGTCCATGCTTCAGGCAGGATTTGAATAAACCAGTAGTATTTCAGTATAGGGAGTTTTTGTTTTTCAGCATGGAAATTGCATTGTAGTTTTGCAATAAACTATTTTCTATATCCTTTTGGTTTGGGTTTTTTTTTTTGTTTGTTT
>NW_026623264.1:3640318-3662152 GCF_030028575.1 Malurus melanocephalus
TTTTTAATTTTAAACACATCATGGATTCAAAACAAAATGCTTCCTAATTTTTTTTTCTTATTCATACACTAGATATTTTGGGTGGTTGTTTTTTTTTAAGACTCTGATGCATTTTCTTCAGAATAGAATAATAATAATAGTAATAATAATAATAATAATAATGTGATGTTACCTAGCATTTTAATAGGAGGGCTGAGTTGAGACAGTTGTTCTGTGGATTTATGTTTACTTTTTCTACAGTAAAAGCAGCATACAATTCACAGTTAGGTAAGTTAAAGGAAGATATCTTGCACTGGTGAGCCAGGGGAACTCCTCTGCAAGGAAACCAGTCCTGACACGGACATGGGTTACAATGGAGGAATCCGTAAGTATGTTCAAAACCTCTATAACTCCAAGAAATTGGACATCTTGTACTACATTTTACATGCCTGTGATTCCCTTGGGAAAGAGTCTTTTCTTGCAGGAGTGACAGAATTTGAAAATAGTGTAGACTTCTCTCTGTTTTCTATCCCCAAAAAGTATGTTTCTGTGGAAACTAGCACTTCTTATGAATGTAGAAAGTTTTKTAAGGAGCACTGCAGCCTTAAACTTTCTGACTACTTGGCAAAATTAAAAGCCATAGATACTCAGATCTGAGCAGGGGTCTGTTCCATATCAGTCTGACTGTTCCGATGACTAATGAACTATTGTGAGTATGGAAGTGGMGTATCAGCTACATCTGTTTTTGCAATGGGGTTCAAATTAGACTCAGCTCTTTCAAATGTTTACAAAGGTTTTAGAAACAGATGGATACTCAAAGCTAAAGCTAGATTTTTTCACAGGGTTATGGGATGGTTGAGGTTGGATTGACCTCTGGCGGTCATCTTTTCCAATGCCCTGCTCAAGCAGGGTCACTTAGAGCATTATTCTAGAAGTGATAGYCATTTGTATATTTTTGAGACACTGGGGGAAAAAAAAACCTCGAACAAACTAATTTAAAAATTGCTTTCCAGACACAACAAGAAGGATGAGAGATTATGGAAGGAAAAGGACTTTCCCATACTCTTATGGGAAATATGTTTACTTTGAGAGAGTGTTCTCTGGCCAGGTGGCCATGTAAATGTGAACTACAATGCAAGGATGTGTGGCTAAATTAAGGGAAGACATTCTAAACACAAGTCCAAAGAGGTACTAATATAGAAAGACCTGCTTCTCAAAATGGAGTAAAATATGTAATTAAAGTAATAACATGTAGTCCCTTTTGAGGACTTTTTCCAAACTTTGCTTAATTTGAATTTCACATACTTGACATCTTGTTTTGACAATTCATCTGATTATATCAATATGTCACATTATGCAATAATAGTGAAACATGATGTATTTCAGCTCAATGAGTCATCCTGATGGCATGTCAGATCCAACATATTCYAAATCAAAGTTCCTTAAATCATGATGATTGAAATCTCTATTTAAAAGAGCTTTCCCTGCTCAGATTATTTGTATTTCGTATTACTTCTGTTAAGTTAAACTGGGTCTTTTACAGCCTGCCTCTCTTGACTCAGTTATCTTCCACTTAAAGTCAACACCTAAAAGAAAATAGTGATGTGCAAACCTCAAGGGTAACATGGAGAACAAAACAATCTTTTTTTTTTTTTCTTATGCTTTTGGCCAGGTTTGGAAATACACATCCAGAGGCTTAAAGTACAGTTTGTTCCAATAGTAGTTGAGTTCCTATGCCTCTCAATAATCAAGATATTCTACCCTTAAAAGCTGAGGCCAAGAAAAATGTTGGGGACATTTAATGAGTAAATCTTCTATTGCAAACTTTTGGCAAAAGTCTCATTATTGAGTGATGTCAAGAAACCCTGAAATAAAGTTTCATTTTCTCTTACTCCAAGAAAGCAAAGCTAAAGACAAAACATACACTTTTATTGCTCATAGTAATAAAAAGTAATAAATTTTTTTGAAGAAARAAAGATGCATTCTCTTTCCAGTTTTGTTACCTGAAGAAAAATTCCTGAGTGTTTTATGAGTTGCTTTTTCTGCCATGCTAGAATGTTTGGATATCAAATTAGTAAAAGAATTTTTTATATCATTTTATGCTTGTCCATGTGAAGGGACATGTGAATTGGTTTGTTTTTTTTTTTTTTTCCTTTATTTTCCACTGTTGCTAAAAAATACAGGAGACATGCTATTTATGGGAGATGATAYATTTCCTCAGATACCTGAGTTCTGTTGAATTYTGGATGGTTCATTCAATTTGATGATTAGTCTTTTTGCTGAAGTAGCTTAGGAGGGCCTCTGTTTGATGTCAGTGTCTTCCCTTGCTTCTTTGAGAAGGAATTTGTGACCTAGTTGTGGAAATGTTTAGAAAAAAGTCTCTTGAAGGGTTACATACCTTATTAGCTGCTTTTCCACTGCTGAACATCTCTGGCCTTAATCCTAATGGAAGTTTTATACAMACACCTTAGCAGACAAGTGGGTTACCCTGCTGAGTGGATTTCAGGCTCCTCAGAAAGTGATTCAACAGCAAAACCACTGCATTAACCAAAATAACTGCCAATGGTCATAACAAGTCCTRGCATTGGGTGGAAAGGGCAGGAATCCTGGCAACTTCCCTGTTTTCTCTGCTTCTTCAGCAGATTATCTTTTCCCAAGRCACTGCTTTATAGTGCGAGGAACCTCCTGTCCACTGCCAGACTTCAACTAAATATTAATTGTGAACCTAATGAAAAAATACAGCACTGAGTCTGTGAACTCTCTAATTTGAAATCCTTCTGTATGTGTGCAGAAGCAGGGAGGGACAAGTAAWTATAAAGGAGGACCATGAATGTGGAATGTGAGATTGTTTTTTTGCAAAATATACTTCTGAGTGTGCATGGGAACACACTGAATTGCAAGATGATAAACACTGATGAAAATCCTGCTATAGGGGATCATGGATCATTTTTTGTGCAGGTTATGAACTTAAATGATATATAGAAGCCTCACTTTCCCTTATATAAGTGGATAAACCTGGTAGCTATCAACTTTACCCACAAAATTGCATGCATAATTAGTTAAAATCCATGTCCTTTTAGAATAAAACCATCTAAAATAAACCATCTAAAATACTTCAATAGATAAGAATACTTTTTTTTTTTTTTGCTTCAGTAAACCAGTGTATTTTTGAGTAGAACTGCTAGCAGAAATAAAACATATTTTTCATTATTATCCATTGGATAAGTGACAATATTCCTGTCTTGATTTTATTACATGAAAAAATAACCCAGAAAAAAATCCAGACAGCACATATTAAAGTGAGATGTGTGTAAGTACCTTACACTTTGACAAGATGATCAAATAATATTCATTACAGATAGTCACAAAATATATCTGTAAAGGCTATTAGACATACGAATAATTATAACTCTCCCAGAAACAATGCAGTGTTTGATTTATTGTCCCTTCTGTAATTTCAATATGTTAGATGTTTCTGTGCATGTAGTTTGTGACTGAAATTTTGGGACAGTTCTTTYCTCTGTTGCTTGCAGATAGGATACATTTCAAGATACGTTTTTCTTCTCTTTGTATTGCTTGAGTTCTGATTTTTTGTGGGAGAAAAAGTATATTCTCTGATTCATTTTTTTAATATTATATTTTTACATGGCTATATTTGCTAGCCAACAGCTATATTTCAGTTTTTCACCAGACTTCCTTGCAAATGGAAGCACTTTATAAAACAAGTGAAATCACAATACCCAATCATTCAGAAATATTGGACTACTTCAAATTTTTATAAGCTCTTAAATTTTGAGGTGATCAGGGTTCTGAGCTCACATTGCACAGAATAATTTAAAATTATTGGAGCACTTCACATATTTTTAAAACCACTTCAGCTAGGAAATGATGGGGTTCCAGAAATATGTGGCCTATAAGGGTATAAAATTATCAGAGAGCTTAAGTGCTGCATTGTGAAAGTGATCAAGGTTCCTTGCTTGCACATTGCAAAGCAATTGAAAATTACTGRAGTGCTTCAAGTGGTTCATGTTTTTAGGATTTTAAGTCTCTCCTGCTAAAATACTCTTTAAATTTGTTAATGTTTCCAATATTTTCAAATTTTGAGTGTGCACCCGTTATCATGCTTTTCCTTATTTGGGGTTTTTCCTTTGTTGTTTTCTGTAGGTCCAAATATTTGTCTTTCAGAGGTCTCAGAGCTAACTAAGTCTTGAAATTCTTTAGCTTCTGAGCTAAAGGAAGCTTTGATGAACTTAACTGTGCTATTGTGGAGAAAACAGTTTAAGGAAAAGTTTTTATTAATTAACTGTGCTATTGTGAAGAAAACAGTTTAAAGAATACCTTTTATTAATATCCGTATTGAAAGCTGAAACCTGAAGTCRTGCCTATATCTTTTATTATTTATAGAGTATTTTCCATAGGTAGCTTATTTCATTTAAAATTTTATAAGGTGTACCCTTTTTGGTTTCAATTTTAATTAATTTAAAATTATTTATATTGCATCTAATATTACCATGTTTGGTTTTTTTTTTTTCAACTACCGTTAATACACTGGGGTTTTCCTTTGTGTGCCCTTCTTTCTCCTCCACTCCTTTCTGTCTTCAATACACACACTGCACAATCCACTGGTATATCATAATTCATTCTCTCACAGCTCATTCTCAGTACTATGTTTTGGTAGAACTCACACTGGGTAGAATTTTGAGCTGGATTTATCATCCACACAAGAGAATCATAATGTTCTATATTTTAAGAAGGSAAGAAAAAGGCCCTATAAAGTGCATCATTCTGCAATGCATTGTTTCTGTACATTGAATTTATGACTGTGAGAAGGAAATCRCTTTTGTTATACAGGTATTCTATTGTGTGTGTTTAAAAATTTAATTCAGTCCCTACTGTGCTATTTGTTTTACTTAACTGTTTTCATGAACTTTGCTTATTTCAGGTCTATATTTCTTTACCTTATCTTTATTATGAACTGTTTGCTTCACCCATTTTCCTCTTTCAAAAGTGTGAAGAAAAGACTCCAAGTGCCCTCTTTTTTTTTTTTCTTTTTTCATGTAAGTATAGTTGGATGACGAACTGTTTAAACTAAAAAGGATGTGTTAATTTTTATCTTCATGTTGTATGTGTGAACCGTATCAGTAATAAGTACTATTTTCTGAAAAATGAAATGCTTTCTTTAGAGAGGATTTAAAAGTGCTTGTGCAACAGGATGAAATTTTCTTTAAATAGGAGAGTACAATCACAGACTTAAGAGAACGCAACCAGAAAATACTTGCAATAAATAGATCAGGTTTTTTGATGATCAAAATGGAAATGYTACATTGTTTGACATAATATTGCATTCATTTTCATGTTACTGTTTCCACTTTTAAGATACCTAGAGAAGTCACAATTCCTAGGAATTGATGTGGCGTGTTGATGTGAATTGACTGTTTGTAAACTTTATTTATAATGCTTTTTATCATTCCTTTTTGAGAATTTTAAATTGTGAGCTGCCAAAAAGTGCTTACAATGTAGCAAAACTTGGAATTAAAAATTATCATCTTGTACATATTCTATACTTGCTGTCATGAAGAGTGTCCTCCAACAATTCATGACCCATAGAAAATTATAATAAATTATTTTTATCTTAGAAAAGCACATTAATATTGGCTGCAGATTTTTTCCTATCAATAGCCTCCATTAAAAGAGTGATATTGCAGTTTTCAAAAATGAAATGGCTATTACAGTTACAATTGTTGGAATAAAGAACATACATACCTATGGGGATTTAAAAGAGTGAAATCTGTAAACATTAGTATAGAAATTGTTTGCAGTGTTAACATTTACCACAGACTGAATTTTCTGTGTGTTACAATAAAKCATGTCTTATTGGGCAAGTGCCTGGCCTCTATTCCTCAAGTCAGTATTTTCAAGTATTAAATGTGGTCATAAGGAAAAATGTGTTTGTATCTTCAGTTCATTTTAATCAAACTGATTTTAGACAAGCAAAAAGAGAAAGCTTCAGTAGGCACAAAAATCTTTTCCCTGACGTTTCTCTCAGTTTTTGGTGACAGTAGAGAAGAATGTCTCCAAGTTTTGGAAGAAATCTTTTGGAGAAACATTGAAAAGACTGCCTAGAAAAGGATTATGATATCTTATCTTTCTAGTGCAGTGCTGTTGTCTTTCATGGCAGAGATATATTGATGAAAGAAACTGCTAAATGAAGGCAACAGATGTTTAGGTTTTCTTGGACTGAGTGTGTGCTGCATAAGCGCAGTGTTTATACTGTGCCGTGGGCAATAAGGTCAGAAGAATGAGTGTCTACAAAAGGGGTCCAAAATGGCCACCAAAGTGACATGGAAGAACTGCTGAGCTCAGACKGGCTAAATTCTCATTGTAGAAGCTGGAAGACAGTTTTTTGTTCTGCTGTCATCAAAGTAAGGACATTTCTCAGGGTAGATTTTTGGTCTTGGTTAAATCACCATCTTCAGGCAGTACTAACCAGAAAAATTTATAGTGCACAATCAATGCCTAAGACTTTTCCTTAGAACTTACTCATGAATTTGCTGCTGAAAACAATCTCTATTTCTCATATGTAGGCATGTGTTTCTTTAATTTTCATATACCAAAATGTTTAGATAACATGACCTAATTATTTGTTGCTCTTTTGTCATCTTCCTCTTATATTGATAATTTTAGAGTTACTTGGAGGGTCTGAAATAATATTTCTAGGGAAAAAAAAATTAATAAATACAGTCCATTTGACCTGCTTTTTGGAAAGGGGAAAATGCAAATTTTCACCTATTCTTACCAGGGCTGATGTGCAAATTTTTTTATGAGAAGTTAAATGCTTATAAATAAGTCAATATAAGTCAAATACTTATAAATATAAATATAAAAAATTATAAATATAAATATAAGTCAAATACTTATAAATTCTTCTAGTAGAGGAACCACAAGTATGTTGAGATTTTCCATTTGTGTGGTTTGAATTTTATTCTTTTCTTATTTCTAACCAGAAAATGTCACAGGTCTGGTTTTTTTCCCTCAAGTATTTTTATAATGGTTAYTCCTCCATATTGTAACTGAGGGGTATTAAGAAAATGTTCTTGAACAAACATTTATAAAAACATGTATATTRGTCAATATATATCTTTTTGGTAACACTGATGTGATTGATAATATATTGTATTTTTAAAGGATTTAGTATGTGTCAAAAAGAAAAAGATACTTGAATTAAACCAGGCTATTAAATTTTTTTTGACAAATAAAAAAGCTGCCCATTTAACTGTGCTTAACATATAGGAAAATGCAGTTCATAGTCAGTGCAATCTTCTACATGTCTATGCAGTTAAAAAATAATTTAAGCATAATGTCTTAAAAATATCTCTCAGTGGAGGGTTGTCACTGTGAAATTTAAGAAAGGATGGACCATTTACCTTCCTACAGAGTGAGTGTGTGTATCATAAATTAGCCCGATAACTAATACTAATAATTTTAGTTCTTGAGCAAGTGTTAAAGATTAGTCTGGAAATTTAAAGGCTGTGTTGAGTTAGTTGATTGTGTTTTAAGCATTTAGTTAGAGAATACCTTTTATTCTTATTGCAAATTGGAGAGAAATTGACCTCTTCCTGCTAATTCTCCATTTAACTTAAACTATCACAGGAATAAAATGATTGTTCTGTTAAATGAAATAAATAATATAGAGCTGATTGCTTTTCTTTTTTGTTTTTTTTTCTTTTTTTTTCTTTTGTTTTTTTTTGGTTGAATTTTGAGTCTGTTATTTTCATAGAAGGTTTTGGGGTTATTTTTTCAAATTCGCTGGGTTTGGGATTTTGTTTTGTTCTTTTGAAATAGTGACAGCTTTTTCTATCCTAAACCTTTGGTAAATGTGACTGTAATGAAGAAAAGAAACAAGACAATTTTTAATGTTCTTTCAATCTATTGCTAACATGATTTCCTATAAAAATTAGGTTTATGCAGTGATTCTCAGTCAACTACTCCTCTACTTGCCATAGATCCAAATCAACACARTGCTGGATAAACCGTTCTTTGAACACCAGTGAAACATCAGATTTTATCTCCTGTGTGACAGCRATTGTTCAATTGTTTACTCACAGTTTTTTCACATGCCACAAGAGTACTGTCACATGACTTAGGGGTAAAAGGGGCACAGCTGGGATTGTGACTAGGTGAAGGGTTGGGTAAAGCTTTTGAGGAGAAAAAGGCACAAATGAGCTAAAGAGTCAGGCTGCACCATGTCCTATGTTCTGCACGATATCTAATTCTGTCGGGATCCAGAGGCATCCAGCTGCACCTTCACAGAGCTGAGGTGTCTAGCACTGGCAGCACTGGCAAAATTTGGAATTACTGGAGCTTTAGAGTTTGTTAYATTTACACACAAGAGTCTGGTACCGGCCACAGAGCTGTGAGACCCTGCCTGGCACATAGCAAAGCCGCCAGCTGGTGGCTCTTATGTAAAAGCTGAGCCAAGTGGCCTTTCCTTGATAATTCACTCCATGACGTTGCTGATACTGTGTCTGCTAATTGAAAAACACTGATCTTTTGCCCAGAACAACCTGCAAATTCCGAGATAGTGGAAGTCATAGAGAMCTTGCCATTGGACCTTCAAGCTGTGTGGCTGATGGACAGCTGCTGTGCTTGGCACTTCTCACAGGAATACCAAACCAAACTGTTACCTTGCATCTGATGTTTGACCTTATAAATATTATTTTTTTCTGAACATCTGCTCAAAGAAGTGGGAACTGGTAATACCCATGAAGCCTTGTAACGCTTCATGCTCAAATTCTTGTAGGACCACTTTCTGACTCAAATAATTTAGTTATTTTCCTACTCTGGTGATACTAACTTAAAATGACTCCATGTTTTACTCTGTATTTAAATCAATTTATTTCCAGAATTGTTGCTTTTTATTAGATGAGTCATTAGCCTTAGTCCTTTCTTTTGTATTCCTCTTTGCAATGTATAAGTCATAGTAAATAGCATGCCTGGTGAAGACTGGGGCCATTGGCTTGCCTTTAACAAAAATTTGCGAGAGCTGTTTATTTTAAGTGTTTATCTAAAATGTCAGTCCCTGTGCAGTCTGGGAATCACTTCTAGAAGTAGGTGCTTCTCACCTACTTTTACTCTGTTTTGCCTGTGTCGCCCCATTCCTGTCTCTCCAGGGCCATCTGCAGGACATCTCTCAGGCTGAAGGACAGGTAACAGCACCTTCATCTTTCCCATGGGGCCTTGATTTCAGGAGCACTTTTCATCTCACAGCAGCCAATGACTGCTTAGATGGGGGCTCTTTGAAATCAGATCTACTTTAATGATATATTGATAGGTGGAAACCTGCATTAAATATTACCCCTTTCYAAAAATATCTGGTCTCATGTTCCACAGATTTTTTTTTTATTTTAATGATATTGTCCTTTATGCAGGAATACGCAGTGATAACCTGATCAAGAGTGCTTCAAGGTCAAAAGGTTCCAAGTGGCACAGATGCTTTTTTTCCACATGATCGGTTGTGTAAACAGCAATGGYGTAAGTTTCTAAGTGCATGAAACATATTATTTGATTTGTTTTTTTCATATCTTGGCTCCTTATCTTAGTATGGACATGGTTTGTCCAGTGCAGGCTATGTGACCACTGTGAGAAAACCATTGGGGTCATATTTCATGGGTTTTGGGGTCTTTTTTTGTGGCTGTTTTGTTTAGTTTGGTTTTGTTTCTGACTCTATTTGGGTTTTTTTCTGTAATCACTTCAGTAATTAAGAAGAGTTACACTTTTTATCTGTGTGGCTTTTGATGGTTTTCCAGTTCCTATGAATGAATGGACAGCAGGGATTTGCAGCCCTCTTCCTGGAGGGACATAACGTCACCTTATAAATTGTCTGGCTGGAAAGAAACCACTGGTGCTCACACTAAAGTGAACAGGGTGAAGGAATTCTCCTGGCATGGAGATGGTCAGGGGGAAGGTCCAGCGCAACCCGGCCAAAATCCTTCCTGAAAGCCCATGGCTTAGAGGACTTTACTTCAGAGTAAATTTGACCCTGTTAYTTCCAGATTGGTTCCTGAGGTCCGCTTTCTGCTTTTCAGTCAGTTCAGAGGAAGTTTCAGCAGTCTGGGTCCGGAGGTGTCAGGTCCTGCCTGCTGCCAGCGTGAGGAAGGGCAGGTGACACGTCAGCTCCCCAGCTGCTGTCCAGAGAAACGATGGGGTCAGTGGTCAGGCTGGCAAATGTCTGCTTCAAAAGGGCAGCTTTCAAGCTTAACCTTGAAAAGGAGCCTTCTGGGATTTGCATCTGCTCTTTTAAACCTAAGGAATCCCAATTTCAGCTTCCTAAAGATTATTCCCTCTGGCCAAGGAGCCACTGTCTCCAGTAAGAAGTACTGCAGGGCTTCACCAGACAGAAACTTCACTTATTTATTTGTAACTTTTGCATTTACTGCTGAGTGGCTTCTTAGTTTTATTTGAAAAGGAAATCGACTTCTCTCTCTCTTTGTCATTGCCTTGTTAACAAGGAGGAGGAAAAGCTGCCTAATCTCGACATTATGAGAGTTGTTAGAATTGATCCCAAGTGAACTCTGGAGAGCAGAAAGTCAGATCACCTCTTTGTTTTGTTCCAGGGGGTTACCGAAAGGGAATGACAGCCTTCAAGGGACCTATTTTCCACTAGCTGAAAGACTGCATTAAGCAAGCATGTTTAGTGAAGGGTAAAGAGAGTACCAGTGGGAATGAATGCGTGCACCACCATGGCAGGCACGGGGCTCAGAGCAGAGGAGGCAGATGTCTGCTGTGCAGAGCTCTCTAAAGAGGCCACGTGGGCCTTTCTGGGTAATTCAGTAATTCAGCATCGCACACTGGATCCTCTGCAGCATCCTCTGGGGTTCTTGGCAGAGAATGGCTACAGGCAGCCTCTTCTGGCCTCTCCTTACCTACAGGCAGAAGTACTGCTTGTTGATCCAGCTTGCTGACACCAGAGCTGTTGGGGAAGGGGGATTTCTGTTGCAGTGATTAGGTTCCCCCATCCAAGCTTGTGTAGAAAGTATCTGAAAAATTTTGCCATACTGCTTTTTGGGTGAGTTCTCAACATTGTTTCATGCACTCCTATTTGTTTAAATATGGCCAATGAAAATATTCCTTCTATATTAGTATATTTCCCAGTACCACAGACAAATACTGAATTGATTTCCAAGTTTTATTTTCATTTTCTGAGATTTGTCCCATGTACATAAGCAAAGCACTTTGAGTAGGCAATTTCCCATCCATGAGAGAGGATGTTACACTTCCATGCCAACAAGAATCCAGGAAGCGAGGTTAGAGGAGCCAGTAGTACAGTGTGTGATGCAAAACAGAAATATCAGACTTATCACTGAYACAAAGAGAACTGCAATGAGGATAATTTGGGCCAGTGCTATGGACCAAAAATCATTGAATCTCCTGTATTTGTTCCAGAGCAATATGTAATACATTTGTTTCAATCCTGTAGTTTCAACACGCAGGCAGAAAAATTTCTTACAAGACTAGGATAGCTGACCTCATATACTTGAGCTCACAGAAAATTACAAAAAGGCAAGTGTTTCCTATGAGGTTTAGTATCCTGATGAGATGTGCCACCAGTGAACCTCGTGCCCTACCTTGTTTACCTGCATCCTTACCAGGTGGATCCAGAGGGAAGGAACCTGCCTGCAAAAAGTCATACTACAACTCCCAGGACCCACTACAGCCTCAATGAATTTTACTTCTTAAACCAGACACGGAAAAACTTTTTTTTTCTTCCCCTCGGTGCCTAAATTCTAAGAGCAAACAGAAACTCATGTTGTTGGTATTTTGTCTTTACCAGACAACTTGTTAGTCAGACTTACCAATGTGCTTGGCTCTTTGAGGTTACTTCCAGCCACACAGGGAGAGTTTTTTCAGGGAGAGGATCGTAAGGCTTGCACTCCTTCCCCCTTGTTCTAAGGTCTACACTGAGCAGGCCCTTGGTGTGGCGTTCTCTGAATCTGAAGGAATAGGTGGTGTGGAAATACAAAGAGAAAGGTGCTGGAAGTTGAGCCAGTTGTTTCTTCAGTGAGGCATTTAGGGACTGCTTCAAAACTTGTTGGTGAATCAGATTTCTGATTGATTCTGTGTGGGTAGCATCTTCAAGTGAAAACACAGGGCACTGAGGTTTTTATTCCATAAGGTTTTCAAATGACGGCTGAGAGATCCAAGTCTGACCCACTTTCCACTGATTTAGCTCTTTTATTTTTGCTCTGTCCTTAGTTATGAGGAAGACTAGTCCACTTAAAAGGATGATGTAGGAAACAGAAGTTTCCATCTGGCAGAACAAGAGTGCCTGATGGTGGRAACAACAAATATTTTATACAAGGAGCTTATTTTTGGTGATCTCTAAACTTTAGTCCTCAACTTTTTTTCAGTTTTCTTCCTTTTCTCTCCTGTAACAAAAAAGTCAGGTAGTTTATCCTACTCAAGGAAATCTCTCTGGAAAGCTACAGAAAGCAGCAGGAAAGAGTTGATAAGATGGCAGTTAATTTTTTTTTTTAATTACACATAAAGTTTTTTACATTATAAGCATCTGTTACTATTACAGCTGTTWAAAAGTGTTTTTAATAAACATCAACAGCTGTTTAACACTTAAGGTGTAGCCATCTTTTCTGGCAAATGGTTAAARTAATTATGTAGCAGCTTAAATAGTTAAAACCTTTTTTTAAAAGCAACCAGTAGGCCCTTTTTCAGGTACAGCCTGTATCTACAACAAAGAGAATACTATGAAGGGGAACTTATTCTAAGACAGGATTTTTATCATGTTGGGACATTTCTTACCAGCATTATTTAAAAGCTTTTTTAAAAAATCCTCTCTCACACCTTTGTTCTTTCTGTGCCAGGAAATGTTGCTACATATTTAATACCATATTTTAAATGTTTCATATGTTTATGACATGAAATACATGTACAATATAATCAAGGCTCTTCAAATGCTGCTGTACCTATTTCACTTCACACAGCAGCCTGAGAGTTTGTGTGAGGAAATGCTTCTGACCACAAATGCTGTAAATTGAGAAATACATTTTATAACTATTTTTTATAGTTTTCATCTCTTTCCATTACAAGACAAAGTCAAAATGTGGGGCTGCTGGGAAGAGCGCTGCTTCTTTTACTCTCTCTCTTAAAATTATTCTTTTGATTCTGAAGGTTTTGTACCTAACTCTTCATAATTCTACTTGAATATGGGGAAACCATAAAAAAGGGACAGAACRAGGTTTGCTCATCATCCTGAACTAGATCAATACCATTGTCTATTTCTCAAATAAACCACCGAATAACGCACTGGCAGTAACTTCACACCRCTAAGAGGAGACCCAAACAATAACTCAGTTAAATCTGAAAGGCTCCTCATTTCCCTCAAATATGATTCATTTTCTAATTATATTTTCATGGATCTGACATGTACGTATTCATACAGATTTAGGAATCTAGTTCCTGCAGGTAATACAGGTTAGAATTTTCTTTCGTCTCATGGTTTTTGGGCATGGGTGAGAGCAAAACCAAGTTGGTTTTTTTTTGTTGTTTGTTTTTTTTTTTGTTTGTTTGTTTTCTTTTTTTGTTTGTTTGTTTGTTTGTTTTTGTTTGGTTTTTTTTTGGGGGGGGGGTGGCAATTGAGTATTTTTTGTAGTGTTTATGTGAAAAGGGAATAAAAAGAATATTACCAGATGGAACACTTGATCTACTTTATGACTTCTAAATTAAAATATTAAAGATAGCTTTCCCTCATGGAGAGTGATCTGTCCAAAGGTATTTTATTTGTTTATGTGGGGGTTTGTGTGGTTGATTGGTTTGGGGTTTTTTTGTTTTCTTTTCAGTGAGAGCTTTTAGTAAAAAAATAATTTCTTCTTCTTCTGTTATGACATTTCCTTAGATTCATCCTGGGAACCTCTAGAGTGCAAATTACTGATCACCAGGTTTACATGGATCTCCTGACCTGTGCTGGCAGTGGCTCAACTATTCCTCTCTCTAAATAAGTGAATAATAGAACTGAAAACACAGGCCTGATGTGAGACAAAGTGACTTTGAGCAGAAACAAACATTTACTGGGATTCATAAAGTAGAACAAGAAAAAAAAATTTAACAGGATTTTGGGGTCTGGTTTCTTTTTCATTAGATGATGCTGTAATTACTAATACTTCAGCTTGTGGTTTTCACCATAGAAGCAAGAACAGATTCTTTCATGTCTTCATAAATTAATGTAGCATACTTTGCAATACTGAACACTAACTGACTCTTCTTGTAAGTGTCAATGYACTGTGTGGTGTAATATAAAGATTGTAATGTTTCAATTTCCGTCCTGYTCTCTTTCCGTTGTTGCTTGTTTACTTTGGTTTCTTCATATAAATATTTGTGTGCATACTGGTTTATTGTGTTGCTCTGAAGACATGTGAATCTAATTACCAATGTGTTTAATTTGAATGTAGTGTTACATGGTTTTTAATCATGCTCCAAGTCACTTTTAATGGTTACAAGAAAAGTATTTCTGGAACACATACTTCTCAGGCTATAAGGATGTACTGTTCCCAGAAATAGTTGAGATTATTTAATTTATTAGCAAATGAAGGTTGTGCAAATACTTTTGGACGGGATCCCAATGTTAATTAACAGAAAGTAAAGTCAAGAGGTTAAAAATTAAACTTGAATTCTATTAGGTTTTGTGTATTTTTTTRATACATTTTAGCAACTCATACATCTTGCCCACCCCAAGTATGTATATTACATCCTTTATTTTGAGTTGCAGCRAAATTATATTTCGTGTATATTGATTTCTTGGTACTAGTCTGGCAGTAGCTGTGTTTTGGTTTATTTTCCAAAAATTTGTAAAGGTTGGAAAAGTGCCAGCAAAGGCAGTAGAAATGCAGTAACTTCTGCCCTTTGTTGCAGCAGTGATAGTGACAGTAAAATTTTCCCACARAACTTTTTCACTCTATTTTGCATTTGTTATTGAAGGACTTCTTGCTGGGATGAGAAATAGTTTGGGTCATCTAATCTACACATTATTTCAATAAAGATATATATTTTTTTGTTTACAATGGTGTGAATTCTTGAACTGATACTTTTATCCAGGTCATCARAAATTATAGGGTGGTCTAATACAGCCACCATTGATTTTTCTGATGAAAGCAGGTAGGACCTGTTAAAAAAATAAGCCACTTTGATGTGTGAATAGAGACTTAGGTGCAAAWTATATTCTGATTATTTTAATGATGTGTGTCCTTCTGTAGTTTGGACTGAAACAGATATTGAACCATCAGCTACATATTTATAATTACTAATTATTTTGCTCACACATAAGAGCCAGGAAGAGAAACAGGAAGCTACTTCCTCCATTGAAAATATTTTCCAGTTTATTAAACCATTTAATATGCCCATCAGCTGAAGGAGATTTACTAAAACAGTGGGAAGGTATGAATTAGGGAATTAAGGAAGAAAAAAAAAATTAACATCTGGAATAATTACAGCTAGTAGCAAAACTGATTCTGGTTTGCAATGKTCTCAGTTTCTTACATGTGATTCCATTGGTATGTCACTTCCATCACAGTGCTCTTATGTAGTGTGATTCAACATTGTTATCATTCAGTGTTTCATTGTTTGTTGTGTGGAATTTATTTAGCTGTTCATGCTGCTGTCTGATTTTTTGTGTTTCCTTTCAAGTGATTCCTTCCCTTCTCTTACATGAGGTGGATTTGCAAGTCATTCTTTACCTGTGTAGGCTACAACTTGGCTGAAATGCTTGATGTTGACATCCTGTTTTTTTCCTGTGTCAGCTTCCTCTTGTTTCTGCTGGAGCAATAGTGGGAGCCAAAGTTGCATTTGAATGTGTAAGCAGGTAAATATGTATTCCACAAACAGATTGTGTTATACATTCTTCTAAGATATTCATTCCATACCTTGTTTTCATGCTAATTTTTACAGTTTGTGATTTTATATGCTCACCATTTTGCAAACTATTACAATCACTGACTTTTGTTGAATTCTCAGAAAAGTTGATTTGTGCCAGTTTCCCATCTGTGACAGTGGCCAATAGCAAATTCTTCACAAGTAAAAGTGAAATGGTGATTATGGAGGCAGTATTTTTCTAGTTCCAGCATTCAGTCCCTCAGGGACMTCCTGGGTCAGCCTGTGAATCCCAGACAATGTTTATACTTTTGGACAGTACTCTTCTCTATAAATTAGTATTTTTTAGCCTATTTATTACATCTGCCTTTAAAAAATGCTGAGGCAATGATTTCTGCCTTTTAAAGACACATTGCATTTAAAAAAAAAGTTTGCTTTAAATCTCTTTTCTCCTGTTTTTCATCAGATGTTTTCTCATTCTTTTAGTTAATTKCTCCCTCTATATTTTCTCCAAACAGGCCTTCCTCATATTTTGACTCAGATCTGTTTTCCCAAATAAATTTATTTATTAAAGGCTATTTCTTCATTTTGAGCATTATTTTTCCCCTTTTCTATTTCTACTTTCTCCTTTTCAAGATTAAATTATAAATATTATGCAATCAATAAGAAACAAAGGAATTCAATGGCAGTTTTTATAAAGAAATTGTAAGAATGTTTTTTGTAGTTTTCCGCAATGGAAAATTTATCTCTGATTGTAATGTCATTTCTGGCTTAAACTGCCCRCTCTATCCTTATTTAGTGAATTTCCTCTGGCCATTATAACATTGTCTCAACATTTACTGTTTGTTTGGTCAGGCACCAAAGTCTCTCCAAGATACCTGTGTATGCAGAGCATCTCTGGAGTTTTTTCTTTGTAAGTGATCTTTTTCCAATTTTGTTTACCTCTACTCTTTGGGTTCGGCTTTAACCCAAATAAAATGAAAGAAAAAAAGCAACAGGTCTGATTCTTTTTTTCATATAGCACACATGGATCTTGAACTGGGGATAACTAGGGCTGTATCTCAACTCTTCTGCAAAACAAGCATTATTGTAAATATTGATGGTCAACACTCTTTTTCAGATTTGTTCTTATGGATATTCAACTTTTAGTTTGTGAGTTTGATGCAGAACTTGGTCTCTAAAAGCAGAGAGCTGTGTTTAAATGCCTCAGATTAATTGAGGGCTGTGATTTACAGCATCTCAACATCTGGCCTGAAACATTGGTTCGGAAAGGTTTCTGTAAATAAAAGAGAAGTTGATGACAGCACAACTTTTTTTTTCCTCCTTTAATTGTCATAAATATGGATTTTAGATACATTCACTCTGATGTATTTTGTGTTSCTATTGACATGAAAATGCAACCTGTGATACATTTATTTTCCCATATCAGAAACGGTACTGAGAACAGTGTTTCCCCTACACTATTAAAAAAAAAAAAAAACACTGTGGGTTTTGTATTTTTTTTTTATTATTATTTTAAATATACTTTGAATACACAACTTTTAAATGGCAGAACAGGATGAAGTAGTTTTAGGGAGCTGTTCAGAAGCAAGAATGGCTGTTTGTAATTTTTCACACCAAGGCATTTGGCTTTGCAATATCATTGCTTACCACTGTCATAGAAAACATTAGATATGATTAGCTGCAGGTATCCATGCCAGATGATATCCTAGTAAAGTCCTTTATATATTTCATCTTATAATTGTATTTGCAAGTTAATGTTTGAAGTGTCAGTCTTTGTAAAATTAGCTCATCTTGTTATGATTTAGAGCTTTGATGTGAGTGAAAGGCTTCAATTGCAATGCACAGTCACATCTGAGAGTAAACTGCATAGACAAAGAGCCTTACAAGACTAGTAAATCAAATACTCTGAACTGTCTATGTGGATTATGAGGTACTATTTGCATAACTTTGAAGTATTTATACTGATGAAATTACAATAATTAAAATCATTGCTGTGTCAATTGCTAGATGCCACAAGGCATAGCAATTACTAGCATGCAAATCAGACTTTGTGTAAGCATTTTAAAGAATAATTACCTTATTTGATTCAGATGTGCCTGAAAGGCATTAAGAATCATTTGAGCTATTTTGCCTTCAACAATTTTTAKGTCCCAGATAATATTGTTTTTATTATTGTTGTTGATGATAATACCTTTGTGTGGGCATATATGTTTCTGGTTTAGGTTTAAAGTGAAGCTTAGTGGTAGAACTTGCTGAAACAGTTAGGAAGGATTTATTTTATATTAGCTTGTCCTAGTCTCTATTTACAAATTATTTTGTATAAGAACCAATACAAGCATGCAAACTCTTCAGTCTGTCCRGGTTTTTGGGATTTTTTTTGTTACAGCTTGTTAAATCCTGCATTATGGGGGAAATATATAAATTATTTCTTAGAGAAAAATAAATCTATTATCTTTTCTTTTGATTTCTAATAGATGATTTGGGTTTCCACAACATGATTTTGAAATACGTATTCTAAAGGAAATAGACTGTAAAGATCTGCGCATTCACATAATTGCAGATATAAAATGTATTGCAGAAACATAATGCCCACGAGAAAATTACTTAAGCTCACCCAAACTTCGGCGCCATTTCTCCTTACAAATGCTGTGCAGTGAACAGTAGTGGAGGTCTGACAAACATAAGTGGCAGAGAGTGAAATAGGGGCTCCTTCTCAGACTGGGGCCATACTGCAGGGCAAAGTCACTTGAGAAGCACTGCTAAATCATTCAGGCCTTGAGGTTCATCGGTGCCATGAGTTTTCCTAGAAAAGATCCTGTTTGACAGAGCATATCCACATGTAGATGGGGCCCTGATATATAGMAGTTTTGAATATGAAAATCAGGAAGCATGGTATCCTCCCTCCTGGCTTTGTTTTACAAGTAACTTCATTCCCCATGCACACTGCAGTACTTGTTGCTGTTAAAACCCTCAACAGTTTAAGTAATATTAGCTAAGAATTTGACAAATGTGCAGATGCATATGAGAGTTGCTTTATCAGTTTCAATTTGTCAGTTTATCAAAYGAAACTCTTGTTTYATCAGTTTTATCCTGAATTTTGCARAGATTATGTAGAGCAGTCATTTAAAGGAATCAAATCCTCTATATGAAGAAATACCTACACAAAGACATCATTGTATTTGTTAACATAAATAATCTATAAARGACTAACCTTTTATCCCTGGAAACAAAGGTACAAATATTTTGGGATGGAAGAAGAGGTAAATTGGTATGAGATGAGCCTCAGCACATGATGCTATTACAGTGGAGTGCTGAGAGGCATTGAGTGCTGTAAAGAATCCACCTTGGCTACTCCACGTCTGTCTCTGTGTGGGAGTGTTGTTTATCTCCCCTCTTCCCTCTCTTGAAAAGTTTCAGTTGTGCTGCTCATCACTTCRTTGTCAGTAAAACATACTCTGTCCTCTCACTTGAGAAGAGGTTTGTGAGCCCTGTAAGCCTCCAGAACCGCAAGAACTTTTCAGAGGCACAAACTTCAAARCTCAGTTTTTGTAGCGACAGCAGAAGATAAGCCTCTGCTTATATTCTTGTTCCAGTATCCTCCGTATCTCTGTAAATTATAGCATCTTCTGAATAGGAAGCAAAACCCCTTATAGTCAATACTTCTTAATTCAAATAGCCTTATGTTTCTYGTCCACTTGTGTCACAAATTTGTTTTTTTATTTCACTCATCAATTTTTAACTAAATAACAGCATAGTTCTCATCTAGTTTTGAGACACAAGACCAAGGTTTCAGCTTTATATGCTGTTCAAATACCACCCACTGTTTAGTGTGCCCAAGCTCAAACATGACAACTCTGAAAAACTGACCTTSTGAAGTGGCTGGTTCTAATGCTGGGAGTTACTCTTTGCTATAACATGTTTCATTTAATATTTCCTCAGTTTTGTTCTCTTTTTTTTTCTTTTTCCTTGCTTTTAATTATTAAATTGGATATGCATTTTTGAGGATTCTTTTTCTGCTTCAAATTTAAACTGCCTTTATCTGGTTTCGAAGACATCTTTTAATTTGAGTTGTTTTTCAAATATTCATACCCAAGTATACCCAGATATGCCTATACATGTGCWACTCCATCCATTTTTCACAAAAGCAGTTCTTTCACCTTCCAGCTCCAGTTCCCTCCCATATGAGTCTAGTGCCATCACCATTCATCAYGTTCACATAATGGGTTGGAAGAAGAGCTATACTTGCTCTCCTTAAATGAACTGCTACTGTTATTACAGAGGTGTGATTGCTGCTGATATAATGTATTGTAACCATCCAATGTGAAATGCATTTTGTGATGGCTAATAAGTACATTAACAGCCTTTATGTTTGCATTATTAGGATTTAGTTAGAAACCTACTATTTTCGGAGGAGACAATCACCTAAGCCAAATCATTTTCAGTCTGACCCTTATGTGCAAGGGCATGAGTATAACTCATCCTAGTTTTTCCTCTATCAGGATCATAAATGGTCATGCTTTAGTTGTCATTAACATAGCTTGAACTGGCTCCTGAAAGAGGCCAGTATTGGCAGCATCTGTCACACTGCAACTCAACAGTTTTTCTTWTGTTTTTTTAATTCTTGTTACTGTTCATCTGAGCCTTCACTACATCCATGAAGACCACTGTAGTCTGTATCCCTGCATCTTTTCCCAGTTCACGTTTTTACTGATTTTGTTGAAGATTTTAAACATTTTTTTAAAAAAAATCTGCATATTTTGTGTGGAGCTCTTTCATTCTTACTCCCTTGTTTAGGTTCTGTTTCATCCTCTTTGGGAAATTTCAGTGGACGTCTTGAATCCTCACAGACATCTGCATTTTTATTTGGTTTGCTTCTTAGGAGTGGTATTCYTCAGGAAATTCAGGCTCTTTTTGATGCCTAAAAAGAAGCTATTGTGTATTGAGATACTATGGAAATCTTATTCCTTATTGATTATCTAGAAGGGTCCTTTTCAAAGAATTAAAAGTTTTTCTTGTGTTTCTCCAAAGGAAAAAATAGAGTGAATGGTAATTCTTTACTTATTACTGATGTACATTATCTGTTGTCCCAATGTTATTGAAACTTCTTATCTATGCAGAGAAAACAAATKAAAAGGAAAGCTGTGAAAATCGGTTTTTATAAAGACAATACACTTACCATTAATTTTTAATGCACTTGGTATGCAGTATTTTGCCCCACTTAAAAAGAAGATATCAGACTGGATGATTGAATACAGTCATGAAGCATTAAAATACAAAGWACTGCATCTGATTTTTCATTGATCCTGATGTCCCAACAAAAGCTTGTATACGGTCTTGCATTGCATTAGTGAATGCTACATATCATGCACAGAGGTAGATCTTGAAGTCTGAGGGCAAGAATCCTTTGGTCTTACTGGAGTGTTTCTAAGCCATGTTATGGTGGAGGAAAGAGAGGAGAGAGAAAATGAGAACAATTGTTGACTCACAGTAGGCTTTGAGGAKTTACTCCCTCAGAATAAAATATCATGAAAGTACTTTGGATATCAAATTTTGTTATRTGACTGTTTACTTTGTTGGAATATATCTCAAGGAGTGCAAATTATGACATTCGGTCAACCTACAACTAAAAGGAGTTGCAAGCGCTCTATAAAGTGAGCAAGTCTGACGGGTGTAACTACATTAAACCATTCATGTTTTGCTTTCCAAACAATAAAAAAAAATCAAACAAATTATAAGAATAGGTTGATTCAACCACAGACAGACAAATCATTTGGCATGTTTTGAAATGTGTTGATCTTGGGGTTTGCTTTTGAAAGTGACAAAAYCTGTGGCTACTGTCTCGCTCTGATTTGAGGGAACTTTCAAATGTCTGCTTTATTCTTGAAATTGAGTATCAGGAACTTTGCTGTAAAAATAATCTAAAAAATACAGGCCAATGGGGGTTGCTTAACACAGAACAATTTCAGAAAAATCTTGTGT
>NW_026623264.1:3662222-3665341 GCF_030028575.1 Malurus melanocephalus
TTTTTTTTTTTTTTTTTTTTTTTTTCTGTTGCATACACTGTGTATTCACTTTGAAATCTTAATACTGCCAGTTCAGCTTTGCTGAATTTGGGAGAAAAGGAGCAGCTTTTAATTAGTAACTTAGGTTTCACTGGAGTTGAAAGTAGACATATCATGTCTACACAAATTATCTTCATGAAGAAAATTAAGAGGGTTATTCCTTGGAGATTTTAGAAAAAAAMCCCAGGTGTTGGAGGAGAAAGGATTTCAATACTGTTCTGGTTTTTTACCCACCTACATTTTCAGATTTTGCAGTTACAATTCTTTCACTGACTTTAGTTGTGTTAAGTAAACAAATACATGTGGTGAACTATGCTCAAGCACCAGAACCTAAACAAAGTCAAGAGGCCTGCTGTTCCCTTCAGATTTGAGGAAAAAAATGATACGTTGACATCTTTTCATCTTTATCTAGCTGAAGAAAGGAAGAAATTTTATGCATGTTATAGCCAGGATTATTTCACTTCTCAAAAATACTTTTTGCATGAAASAGCTTCCCATTGCTGTAAGTAGTTACTGACTTACTGGTGCAGTTTCTATTTTTGGTGGTTTTTTACTTTTTTTTTGTTGTTTTTTATTTAAAAAACTTTCTTAAATAAAGAAAATAGACACCGGAAACTTCTGCAAGCTCAGAGTGCAAAGAGWAAAAATCCCACTATTTCTCATTACATTTAAATGGAAAAATGGCTCAAATCCAGCTGTTTCACCACTGGATTGCTGAAGGTTTCTGTAGTTCATACAGTTGATTGTTGTATTTGGCCCCTCTGCAAATACCCTGAATTTCATAAGTGGCTAAAACTGGCTCTACTCCCTCATGTAGTGCACACAGTAGCTGGAGGGATAGTTCTCRGAAAATTGTGAGTGTTGGCTCCAACCCTTTTTTAAAAATATGTGGAACAGAAGGATTTACACCTCTTAATTAGAAATTTTCTCCCTTTAAGCTAAAAAAAATCTACATTCTTTTTGGGTGTGCTGGGTTTTAAAATGGGATATCTAAGAACCGCATGAAAAGTGACATGAAGTAGCAGAGGGGTGGTGAATACAAGCTGAGATAAATACAAGACTTTGTGCTGTGACTCCAAATATTGTATAAAACTCTGTGTCAGATGGAAAGGTTGAGAACTGGCAGGTATGGTGTAGTGGAAAGCTGTACTTGTTCATTTACTAGACCTACAGCATAGAGTATTAGCCTGAGGTGACCACTTATCCTGGAAACTTATGAACCAGATYTGAATTAACAATGTAGCTACAGCTCATAAAATTAAGCAAATATTTCCTCAAACAGAAACATTTCCAGCTCTTGTGTGGAATGGATGTTGCCATTGTCCATCCTGTGGGTAGGAAAAAGAAAATATTTAGGTCACCCTAGCTCTCATGTAAATCTCCTTAAGGTACTCCAGTGATAAAATATGCAAGAATAATTTTAGGGGAAACTCACCGCAAATAAAATTTATTTTTAGAATAAATGTTTGGAAAAGCAGCTATCTTCACCAACGTATGTATTTCCTTGCTTTTTTTTTTCCCCATGATATTTCAAATTCCATGTTTACTGCGGTCTCCTAACAGTCATATTGCTCAGAAGAGTGTTCYGAAGTGTATATTTCGTATGAATATCCATTTGTTTTTCTGTGGAGGGAGATTTCCTTCATTGAACTGTGGCRTTTACATATCTAATGGATCACTTCAAATTTATAGTTTAAATGTGTCTGTTGTCTTAAACACTGGACTTGCACACAATCACATAACCCTTTATTCACAAAAACAGAAGAACACTGGAAAATAGGAAATCTCAAATCTCTTCCACTATCTGTGCAACCCAAACAATACAGGTTTGCTGGAACTTGGTTGAAATTTTTTATTAAATGTCTCAGTGAATGGTAGAATGCATGAAGGAATCCAATTTCCATGACTTGTGCCTAACAAATGTGGAAAGGACATGGAAAGATCCTTGCTGATGGCTCAGTCCATCGTTCAGTCCTTCCTGTGCTCCCTTGGCAGACAAGACAGAAGACACAGCAAGACCACCCAGGTTAGAGCAAAGAGATCACACCTGATGTGGCTTCCCCTCTAMAGAGATCTGCCCTAAAGGAAACGTGATAATGTGGTGTCATCTCTAACAAAGAATGAAAAACACATTTCAGGAGTAAGTTTTGGCTACGAGTAGGTTATTCTGCTACAGTGAGATCTCCAGAAGGACTTGGGTTTGATTTGAGGGCATTAAAAGAGAAATTAGTACACAAAGGTGTTGTAGAACATTACTGTGAGCATCTTAAAGTGCTATGTGAGGATGCAAACTCTGGGAGAAAACATGATTACAAGACATGCATCTTGAAAAAAAAGAGCTCTGCTGCTGAAACCTTCCTGCAAGAAGAAAGAGGAGTTGGAAGCCTTGAGGACAGACTAATTAAATTTTGCAGGAGGATTGAAAGTGACAAGGAAAAAGCAAAGAATTTAAGAATAAAAATTCGCGTTAAAAAATGCAGTGAATCTATTATTTGTGTTTTTCAAGGGTCTGATTTAAGTAAATAATTTGGTTCATGCCTGCAAAAAAATCCAAGTGAGGAAATTAGAGGGTTTCTGRATGTTGGCTGGCCATGCCAAAGGAAAGGCACATAACATCATGGAGAACTGAATCAAACAAAAAATCAAACATATAAATATGAAATTAAAAGTAAAATAATAGACAAAATTATGAAGAAATGAGAGTGTCTGAGACAGGGATTGGCTGAGTGTGTTGAATTTCAGATCATAGAAACTTTCTGAATTTTGAAAAAGGCATATAAAATGTGCCAGGTGCTGCGCTTCATTTTTGATAAATGAAAAAAAAAAAAAATAAAAGAGCCTAATTTTTACAAAGCAATAAAAAGAAGGAAGAAACCTGGCCTGAGTAATGGAGCATGCTTCAGAAAAATCAACATTATGTTGTTATCATGGTGGCCTAAAGCTTTACTGTGTTCTTAACAGGATATTTGTGCCAACCAACAGAGAGAGGGCTCAAAGTGCATAGTGAAACCTCCTCCATGATTTCACTGATGTCAGTATCACTTCTGGGCTTATGTTAATTCCAGTCATGATTATTTGGA
>NW_026623264.1:3665582-3708516 GCF_030028575.1 Malurus melanocephalus
GGAAAGGAAAGGAAAGGAAAGGAAAGGAAAGGAAAGGAAAGGAAAGGAAAGGAAAGGAAAGGAAAGGAAAGGAAAGGAAAGGAAAGGAAAGGAAAAGAAAAAAGAAAAGAAGAAAAAAGAAAGAAAAAAAAGGAAAAAAGTTACAATTTCTATAATAGAAGCAGAGTATTTTACAGAAAGAATTATAGGAGCTGTGCACCTTTGGTAGGCAGTCTGCAAAGACTGATGATTTTAGATGATTTCTTTGGTGTTTTTTCCATTAAAGCAAATTTTGAAGCACTGATAAAAAAGGGAGAGGGAACCTTTYATCAAATTAGGGATCTTATGTGATACTTTTACACTGCCTTGTCAAATTTGAGATGAATACACATGTATGTTTTCTTTCTGCAGTGATTTTGTTTACATCCAAATGTGAAAGTTGTCTTTATAATCTTGGCAATTACAGTTAATTGTCAAAAGGAGAGAAGAAGGTTAAAGAGGTAATAGATTTCAAGGSGTCAGTTGGTGCTATTAGGTATGTTTGTAAGTTAGTTTCATTTATTGACTTCATTGAAGCCTGCAGGACTGCATCACGAAGCATAATTTGGTCTACAATATAAACAAATGAAAATTAAACTCTTTTTAAAAATAGCTTTTGGTTTGGTTTGGTTTGGTTTTGTTAATCAGAGCTTTTTTGTTTTGTTTTCTTTTGSTAATAATCTGTGTGAATTACAATTTTAGGAATTTTACCTCCCATTTTAGGATTTATATCCTCAGCATGATTAAAAGSCTAACCTCCTTGTCCTCTTCCTTTTTTGGTCTCTAGACTTCTGTAGTAGTTGTTATTTTTATATCATTTCTCAGAAGATAATGCTTTCATTATAAATTGCAGAATTAATAGAATTAAAATTATGTTTACCAAAAATGGTATGAAAAGAGAAAAGAGAATTTGTATGGCACGAGATGCACTACAGGGATAACTTGTCTGTCTGTGGAAATTTATACTATGGGTTAGATTTTCTGTCTCAAATGTGGGCATGCAGTAATCTRAACATTACTCTTGGGAGGAAGAAATCAGGAAGAGAAAGCTAATTCCTAAGAAGAGAAGAAACATCAAATATATGTAACACGAATCCCTCTAGGAGAAATGGAAATGGAAAATTTGCTTTATTCATTTACTTTTTGTAATTTTAATTTTATTTGCTTGCTTAGTATAGATTGAGGGCAGCTAGAAAGACCAAAGGCTGTATCAGCAGAGAGAATGTCATTCTGCAAACTCTAGGAACACGAATTACAAATTTTGTCAGAAAATATGGTGATTTTCTTTGGCAATGTTTTACTGAACAGTTTGCATAATACACCTGGCATTTYTTGAGCATCTAGTGTTACTATTTTTCTTGCTTTACATGTTAGATTGTATCTATGGATTGAATATTGAAAACCCRTAAGCATGTCGATGTTTTATAAAGGAAGAGTGGAGGTGTTTGAATTCCCCCCACTGAACTGATGAAGAAAAACTTAAAAGACAATTTTGTAGTTCATGGTTTAGTCTGAATCCCTTTTAGAGAGACAATTGCCCTGTGGTTGTGTTTGTAAATAGCTGCTGGTTAAAATGTCTGCWGGTGTGGCTAAAGAATCTATAACACAGTTCCTTCCTGTTTAGGGTTTTGGTACATATCACAAGTGGGTTTTCTCGGCAAAGCATAAAAGYAAAGGTCAGTCAACCCCAAATCTAGAGCTGAAAAGGAATAAAAATGAAAGCTGAAAATCAAAAGAAAGGAATAGTAGCCTGGTAAATAAGCTTAGTTCTGCCAAGAAGAGAAACTCTGATGAAGCTCTTCAGTGCTACTGTTTAACCGCTTTAAATTACGCCATACAAGCAAAAAAAACACTGAAGTATCTTGAGAAATGAGGTTCAGCCACTGTTCCATATTGGAGTCTGTCAAGTCTACTTGTGAAGTGTAATACTCTGAAGATCYCAGCACTTGTTGAAGACAAGCCCTTAAACTTGTAACTATGTGGTAACAGATTGTTACATCTTGCTGATCACCAGGAGAAAAGGGCGCAAAGTGTTCTTTGAACATTTTTTTTTTTWWWAAATTCCCATCTCCAGATAGAGAGTTTTAATTACATAACGTGAACTTTTGTGTATAGTAATGTTATTCTTCCTTCTGATACAAAGTCAGAAGAACTCGGTATTCAGTAACATAAATGAAGTTGTGCCATAAACAAAAACTTGAAACCTCTACAAGTCTTGGGCTGAATCCCATCGTGTGAAGAGGGAGTGGGGACTGTTCCCTGTATGGCAACTGGGGACTATATCCTGCACAGTAATATGCTGGAAATACTGGTATTATGTGATGAAAATATAATAGCACAGATACAGATTTGCAGCTAGTGGCTGTAACACAGAGAATGATTTATAGATTAAGGAAGAGCACAGCACCATGTTTAATGGAAGGTGGAAAGAACCTTCCCTGTGATTTCAAGCATTTTTGCAACTACTAAATAGTGACCAGCATAAGCCAAAGTGAAAACATTAGAAGGAAAGACATGTCCATATGCCCAGTGGACATTTTATTATCTAGCCGGAGCACCAAGGTATACAGTACTGGAAATAAAAAAAATGGGCACATTTTGTTATGTTATGCTTGTAAATGTTAATGTTTTATTATTTTAGCTATGCTTTCACATCTTRGAATCTTMGAATTGTTTGGGTTGRAARGGACTTTAAAGGTCATCTAGTTCCAAACCCACTGCCATGSCYGGGAGCCCTCCATTAGATGAGAGCCCTGTCCARCCTGGCCTTGAATGCTGGRGAGTGCRGCAYCCACAATTTYTCTCARCARCCTGTTCAAATGCYTCACCATCTTCTGAGTAAGGAATTTTTTCTTAATATCTAATTTRAACCTRCCCTCATTCACATTAAATCCATTTTACTTTGTCCTGTCWCTACATGTCCTTCTTAAACAGTACTTTATTCCAGGACTGTCCACAGGACACCTCTGAGCCTGGTTTGATCTGAGGATRCTTTCTGCTTGGCCCTCAAATGGCTCTCCAGAAATTTTTAACTTAAATTTTATTTTTCTATCCAGTTACTGGGTATAATGTAATGTAGSTTGTCTACTTCACAAGAAGTTGGATATTTCTGTTGTATTTATAAATTCAGTTTTTGCAGTAGGAGAAAAATTTGACTTCCATAGATCACTAAGAAAGTTTTTTGTTTTGTTTTGTTTGGTTTTTTTTACCCATGTTTGGGCATGAGGGCTTGATGACAGATTTCTTTGATTCCTACAGGMACTCATAGACATCTCAGCAGGTCACTGCTGTTGCAAACTCTCTAAAGCTCAGTTAATGAACCTCAGGTTTGTTCACACGGAAAGATACATGTTAATTTTACCATTCCAGAAAGAAGAGTTCMAATTGAGAAGAAATCTGTGTATTGCTGAGAAGGAATTAGGTCTAATCTTCACAAATAAAATATTCTTGTGTTGATAATTTTTGTACAAGAATCTCTGCTCAATTCAGAAAACAGTGGTCCATAATGGCATGGCTACTACAATAAGAACTGTCAAAGCTACAGAATTTTAAAATTGCACTACACTCTGTTTAACTAAAGAAGTGACAAGAATGGATACAGAAACCAATTAATTCTTTTTTTAAAACAATTTAAATTTTAACTTCTTTGTGTCATTGTGATAAAAAAAAAGATTTTCTGACAGTCTCCTTCTCTTAAGTGTGTGTTTGTGTGCATATGTGTGATGTCATGTTTGATGCTTAGGATGCAGGAGATTAAGGCTAAGTTTTCATTCAGAGAACCACTGGGAGCTTTTAGATATTGTGTTCTTCATTAGCCTGAAAATCACTACCAAAGATTTTGTCACTGGTTTCCCAATAGCTGTCCTGGGTCTGGAGAGACATCTCAGCATTTRAGCATCGCAGTCTATCTCCTCTCAACAAGAGTTTGTGACCTAAACCATTATTCTGAATATTATCTTGAAATTGTCTTTGCACAAAATTATTGATCATGATCTTTTTGGCCTATTAAATAATGTTACAGTAGTTGAAAGTTGAAACATTTAATCTGAGAACGTACATCTGTGCAACTTTTGTCAGGAAATCCCCTATATATTGTGCTTGATAATACCCCTTCTTCAGCTTCAGCTGAACTGATCCATAYTAGGAGGGCCTGTGGGCTTCTTTAGAGATACTGAGGCTTGATAACATAAAGGAATCTTGTTAGGACATGACAAAGGCACTATGGGCATGTGAAAGGAAATAATTTCTTTGTGGTTTTCTACTTATGTGTGAAAACCCAAGACTTTATTAGKCTAAAAAGCAAATCAAAAAAGGGTCTCTGTGTTATATATGTATATGTAGAAAACCAGAGGATTTTAAAGATATTTGCAGATCTAGGACAACTTCTCATAACTGTTGTGTCTAATTTATTGTAAATTTGATAAAGCATTGTATCTTTAAAGCTGTTTGTAAATGTATTGATATGTAACTCTTCTAATGTTAGCAAAATCTGTCCAATATCATACACTGCATATTTAGTTTTATTTCTTTCAGGTAAAATTTTTGTGCATTTTCCAGTATCAAAGAGCATGCTCTTATTCTTTCAAGTGAAATATTTATGACTATATAGTGACATGTGCTTGCTAGGTCCATGATCAGTTTTGTGTTCACATTTAAACTTATAGCAACTTCTAGATTATTTTCAGCGTGACATGTGCATTCAATTAGCTTCAAAAGGCTACCATAGAAAAAGAAAAAAGAACTGAAGAAATGAAGTTAAAATATATATAGTGTGTTCTTCTGTTGCAGCAAGTAAAACAACAACACAAGATTTTCTGAGATTTCATTTAAGGTTTTAAGCTTCTTTGAGCACAGAAAAGAGATTGTGGAGAGTTCATGACAGCAGTGATGTGTGGAAGGSCCCCACTTATTAAATTGCTGAAACAAGAGTCATTAGTACAATATGAGCATGTGGTCTCTGTCTAGTCTTTGGAATCACTGGTGTCACAGACTATGAATTTGTAAAAAAATATTTGTCCTGGCTGCTGTCTGTAGAGGAAAAATACAGCCAAGAGTAAAACTTGGTATGGCTTCAAACACAGAAACATTTGAGGCAGTCCACCTTTTCATGGGCCAGTTTCTAAGATATTATTGTTTGTCCTAACCTTAACCTTCCTTGACAAAACACTATTTAAGTCACATAAACAAAATTGTATTGTTGAGTCCAAATTCACTTGACTTTTAAAATAAGAAAATTTCTTTAAAATGTAATGTATCAACTTACAAGCTCATGGGAAAGATAATTTCTACCCATTTAAAAATATTTTATATTTTCTCCTGTGATTATGTAGTTGTTTTATTTCCAGAATCCCTTTCTCCTTCATGACAATTTTTTCCCTGGTTTCAAAATTTGTGCATCTATTAGGAATTAAAAGTTAAATAATTAATGACTTTAATTTCTTAAATCTTTATTTTTCTCTTTGGCTGGTATTGGTGGTATTTTCCATGGCACTTTCCATGCAAAACAGATACATGTWGTATTTTATTGTCAAAATAATGTTTCAAGTAGTAAAATGGCAAGGGAATACTGGCTGAGCTATTAATAAAACACACCAGCTTTTAGCTGGCAAAGCAGCCTTCTTTCCATCAAATATGTCTCAGCCTTTAATAAAGAAACTCAAGTGGTGTAGGTGAAAAATTACTTTTCTCACCCGGTCATCTGTCTGTCATGTATTATTCAGGTCACCAATGTTTGTCCTGAACTGTATCATTCTGTAGTTGTGTCAGGTATGAAATATGTTCAGTGTAATTCCATCAGACTTCACGAAGTTGATTAGAACAGATCACCTTTCGGCATGGGCACAAGTTATCTCAGCAGATTGAATGAAAAAGACTTATTTATCTTTGCCTGATAATAAAGAAAGAGATGAGCAAATTTATCCATTAACTTGAAAAGAGTCTCATATTTTGTGTGAAAACAAACTGAAGGCAGTCATTCTGTTCAAAATACTTTAATACATGAATGTTTCTTTGAAAACATGTTTATGTTTGAAACTAGAAAATATAAACCTTGAGCCACATGCATTATATAACAAGCTTTTAAATGTGTTTTTTTGTTTTTTGTTTTTTGTTTTCCCCTTGAACACAATCTACAGAAACATTCAGAAACATTTAAATTGGTGTTGCTCTATTTTTGATAGGTTCTTAAGGCTGTAGTGGTGTTTTCTTTCCTAAAAATTAAAATGTTGGTGAAGCTCTAAATACAGGTGGTGTTATAAATGTTTTGTTCTAATTAGTAAGAATAAAAAAATAAATATGAAATACATGTCAGCAGTATCTATTAAAGCAGATTATTATTTTTTTTTAAGGATAATGGCTAAACCGCCATTCTGCAATAATTTGGTATAGCAATTTTTTTAAAATTATTTTTACATTGTTTATTCCCTTTTGTGGAGAATAAGAGAATAACTCTGTGTGGCTACTGAGATGACATTAATGACCTGAGMAACCTTTTTAAAATCTGTGATAATACAATGCAATCCTATTTCCAATACCCTTTCTAGCTGAAAATATTCATGCCTGGTGTGCAGCTCCTGTAGATATTCAATGCTTTTCTTGTGATGCAACTTCCTAAAGCATTGCATCTCAGCAACAGAAAATCCAGAATATGCTGTAAAACAGGCCAAGATTATCCTGTTTTCCTGTGAACTTTTATACTGCCTGAATGGTAAATCATAATCTGTGAAATATGCAACTTACCGGTATTTATTTCATTCTGAATTAATAGAAATGGTAGTGTAATAAAAATGGCAAAACAAGCTGGGTGGGTTTTGATAACCAGCAACTGCTGTAGGGCCACTGGGTCACCATGAAGGCTCATCTTTTTCCTGGCAAGGAGTGGAAGAGTCTTTGCTGCCAGGCTGCTTTCCCTGCTTGAGCACTCTCCAAATGCAGCAGTGATCATTGAATCAAAGCCACACCCCAGCACTTCCTGATCCATCTCTCTTTTGCAAGAAAATGCAGCCTTAGGAGTTTGCGTCTGGAAAAATTTGGGAGACAATGAACCCTGAGAGGGGAGATAAAGACATAAACCCATACTGGGTGGTTTTGATAGGGTCCCCTGTTTCTTGGGGTTTATTGTTTCCCTTTTTGGCCATCCATTTGGATGAGCAGGGACAAGTTTTTTCGGTCAGGTCTCAGAAATAATTCACTGTGTCACAATATGAATGCACAAGTTAATTTATTGCTCCAAGATTTAGTGGTTTAAAGGCTTGACCCAAGAATAGGTGAGAGGGAATTTTGTGAAACATTTTCCCACAATTGCCTATTTGTCTTCCTGGTGACCCATGAGGGATCAAATCATGGAACACATCTGAGGTTTAAGCAGGTTATCCAAATGTCCCTCTTGAACACCTTCAGAATTTTCAGTCTGGGTTCATGATTGTAACCTGTTCTCTAGATTTTACAGTGCTTAGCTTTTCAGAAGAGTAAAGYGCACAAAATGTGCCATTATTCTTTTAATGTTTTATTGGGGCAATCTCCTTGCAAGAAACTGGTTTAAACTATCCCAGATTGCACACAATATAACTCACCTCTCTTAGAAACCTGGATCCATTAAGCTACCTATTTTTTGTCAAAACCTTATGTTAAAGATATTTTTATTTTATATGGAACAGTTAAACTTATCTTTGAATTTTAATTTTGAATCCTTACAAGGTTTAGTAACTGCAGCACATGCTGGCTATTTTACTTTAAATAAATAGAACCAAATCCATCAAGGCTAGATGATAAGTATCAAATAGATGATCTTTAAACTCCCTTCCAATCCAAACCATTCTGATAATAAACCCAATGTTGCCAAAAAAAAATTCCTAACCTCATTGAAATTTTTTCCCTGAGTATATAATAGTAATAAAATAAGACAAAATAATTATTTTTAGGTTCCAAAATATTGACTATGAGAAGTGCATTMCTAACCTTTCAAATATTTAAGCATTTTTCTGCATCTTTTTTCAAGCTGTTGTTGTGTTCAGTTTCCCAGCTCATCAGAAACCTTTAAGAACCTCAGGTTTTTTGCTTTCATTCTCCATCCATTAATCTGTGTCTTTCCTCCCCAAATTGATAAACAGCTATACAGACTAAGGCCAGTTAATGGATGCACTGGGTCACATTCTGCCCTCAGATACAAATCTGAGATCAGCTCCCATTGAATCAACAGACACTGCAGCCAATAAAAGTTTTGGTTGTGTATTTGAGGGTGCAATTTSGCCTACGTCGTTTAAGGAGGTCATGTAATTCATTAATGGCTGCACAGTTTGTACTCTGGAAAAGAACACTAAAGCTGTTTATAAACGCTCAGGAAAATGTGTGTGCCACTGTGGAAGGTGCAGGCAGAATATACAGCATGCTAACAATTGGTTTAAAGACCAAGGCTGCAACTTTTATTGAAAAAAGAATAGCTTAAAGTGCAATGTTACTTGACAAATAATAGTCTCTGCAGACATAAGTAACCATAAAACCCGAGGGCACCAATCACGTGCTCCAGATCCCATGAAGATGTGATCTCCAAGCTGTACCAATGCCAGGGACAAAGATAATTTCTCAAGGGTGCCAGTGAGCACTGTGAAATTTTGTGGCTTGTTAAAATCAGATGCTGGGGTAAAGAGATCAGGTGAATAATTTTCCTTTTATTTTTTTGCTTTAAGAGGGTGGGGGGAAGAGGAACTGCTTTAATGTTTATCAAGAAAATGTGCTTTACATATAAACATGCAGCAGTACAAAGATTTTAATCAAGGCACCAAATGAAGGATACTAGTGTCTGTTATTTTTATTTAAATTTTGACTAAATCTTCTCATGTTTTTTTTTCCACTCATTATGCTTTAAGTGTAGCCATATTGCAGTAAAAGTGTGCAAGGCTTTATTATGCAGGTGACCTAAAGACGCAATTGGAAAGTTCCAAGGGAATTCATTGTGCATTAGTGTGATCGGAGTTTCTCTGCTTCCCAAACAATATTTTACATGGATTTGGGAGCAGGTTATATGATGCTAYATGGCAATAGGGTATGGTAGCAATTTCTACCTCATGACTTTCATGCCTGACAAATATCAACTAAATATAAACCGTGCCTGGTAATAAAAATCTATTTAATTAAATATAGAGGTTATACTTTTTGGGGGCTATATAACCAGATTGATTCTCTGTGTACTTTGTTAGGTTTTCCTGCAATTTTTTACATCTGTAGTGGAATCCAAACACAGATTWAGACATGTAAATTCAAGTGTCTGAGTGAGAAATATTCTTCAAGAAGGATGAAAAGGAAGATTTGGGGGCTAGTCAACCCCCTCAGCTGCTGGGAAGGTGACAGAACAATTAATCCTTGAAAYCATCTGCAAACACATGAAGGACAAGAAGATAATCTGGCATAGTCAGCATGGATTTACAAATAGGAAATCATGTTTAACCAATATTCTACAATTAAGTGATTAACTTGGAGGACAACAGGAKTGCAGTAAGTGTTCCTTACATTGATTCTAGTAAAACCTTTGACCCTGTTTCCAATGAAATCCTTATAGACAAGATGACAAATCACAGGTTAGATAGGTGGACAGTGATGTAGATTGAAAACTGGCTTAGCAGCTGGGTCCAGAAGGTTATGATAAGTTGCACAAAGTCCAGTTGGAGGCAAGTAGCTAGTAGTGTACCCCAGGGACTGGTATGGGACCAATGCTATTTGATACCTTCATTAATGAGCTGAACAGTAGGACAGAATGAATCCCCAGCAAGTTCACAGGTGATAAACAAGTGTGAGAATTGTCTGATACAACAAAGCTCATGCTGCTCCTTGGAGGGGTCTTGACAGGATGAAAAATTGAGATGAGGGGAATCTCATGATGTTCAACAAAGGGAAGTGCAAAGTCCTGCACCTGGAGAATAAYAATCCCAGGTACCTGCGTAAAACCAGCTGGAAAGTAGCTCTTCAGGGAAAGACCTTGGAGTCCTGGTAAACAGCAGGCTGGCCAGAAGYCAGCCCTGCACCCTTGCAGCAAAAAAGGGTGACTGTGCTGGGCTGCATTTTGTGCAGCACTGCCAGCAAGAAGGATGGTGAACCTTCCCTCTACTCAGCGCCGGTGAGATGTATCTCAAATGCTGTGTTCAGTTCTGGGCTCTTCAGTGCAAAGATTAAGGGATTGAAACCTCCCTCTCATGAGAGGAGCATGAATGAAATGGGACTATTCAGCCTGGGGAAGAGGTGTCTCAGGAGGATCTTATTAATACGTATAGATGCTGTACAATAAAGAAGAGACAGCCAGACACTTGTCAGTAGAGCCCACAACAGGACAAGAGACAATGGGCACAACTGAAAATACATAAAATTTCACTTAAATGTGGGAAAAAGCTTTCTGCTGTGAGGACTCAAACAYCAGAGCATGTTGCCCTGATAGGCTGTGAAATTTCCATTTGTGGAAATACTCCAAACCAACCTGGACATGATTCTGGGCAACCTACTCTAGATCACCCTTTGTGAACACAAGGGTTGGACTAGGTGATCTCTCAAGGCACCTTCCAACCAAATCAATTCTGTAATTCTGTGAKGCCCTTTATTATTTGAGTTATCCAGGCCACAGTAAAGCAGACACTGTCATTTGAGAAGCTGAATTGCTATTTGAACTCAGTTGAATTTGTTCAAGTTGCTCATGTGTCTACCTGGCTCCATTTCGCAGGTATGACAGTGTCTCTGATATGCAGGGCTTATAGATATGGCAAAGGATAGATGMAAATCTTACACTACTGTGAAGTTACTTATCATGTTACTTTAGGGTTTCTCAGACTGTGATGGCTCAGAAATCCCCTGYTGTAAAAACAGGCTGGTGAATAGCAGGAATTAGACACACTAGATATATATTTAGTATGTTTTGACACTACAACTCTATTTTCACTGGTGTGGAAGTACATGAAGTTGTTTCCCATTCAGCTCTAGGTCTTACAGTTGAAAAATTGTGTATAACCATCTAGAACTTCTTCCTTGGCAGGAAGAGTATTTGATGGTCCCTTCTTCTGCTGAACTGAAATAAAATTATAAAAGGAAACTGGCACACATTTTTTAGGACAAACTGGGAAGTGTTAAAATTAATCAGTGTTGATAATTTATGTTGTTAAATTTCCATTTCTATTCTCCCAAACCAACAGAATTCGATAAACAAGCTAATGAGGATTTGATCATGGTCTTTGCACGTTGTGGATTTAGAGATTAAATCTACTGTAGATTTCTTTGATCAAGATTTGTGGACTTCTAGAATATCTCACGTCTCTCTTGCAACTGTGCAGCCTTTTCTGTTTTGGGCAAGTTAGGTTTTCAAAAGAAGACTTCAAGACTATATTTCAAAATCAGGTTATGATGGATAGTCTATCATATTTCGTTGGGGTTTTCTTATGTAAAGAGGAGAAAAAAGTCTSTTTTACAACCCAAAGTATTAGTTGTACAAGACAAATTGTAGAAATATTTGTCATCATTTTTTTTAAAAATTGGTTTTTGCTAGTGTAGCCCAWAGCAATTTGTTGTCAGTGCTTTATAAGCATAAGTGTGTCAAAACCTATATTGAGAAAACATCAGTTTCCACAGTTGTAGCTGTTTTCATAATGGAATAAACAGCTCAAAAAAACTTGAGAAAATAAAATATACTGCTATTATTTCTAATGAGCTAACATGATAATTAAAATAGTTGATTAAATGGTATTTATTACACTGTGAGGAAAACTTTAACCTGACTATTGTGCTAAATTCAGACCTTATGAGYTTGTCGTGAGTCAAGTGGTTAGTTTACCCCTGTTAAATTCCTGCTCCTTTGATGAGGACATATTTACATTAAATGCAGAAAGCATCTTACCAGAGATCTTGCAAACATTTAACAATGCTGATTTTTTCCATTTAAACATGTCTGCTCAGCGAGAATTCCACCGGCATTCATGTGACTCTGCCAGATGTGTCAGTAGGCTGTTCAAGGATAGACATCTTTAAAAAGAGTCAGCTTTGAAAAAAACATGAATCAACATTTAGCTTCAAACAGAATTAGAGTGGAGTTAAACTGATATCAAAGAAGTCAGGAAGTTTGCCTTGYCATGATGTGAAATATAGTCACAGAGTATGTCGCAACAAGCAAGTTTGCAAGCAGCATTTTGAAAATCAGTGCCCTTATTAAAGTGTATATGGATTTTTTTATGTTTATATAATAATTTTTAATTTATTTTACATTACATAAATTTATTTTAAATATAACTTTTACACTGAAGGTTTAATTTAAGGGTCTTATGTTTATTGTGTTGTGTACTTCACTTCTGATAAACACTGYTTTCATCTGTAAAAGCCAGAGCTTGGTTGGCATCCCCTCCTTCTACCTCCTTTCTTCATTAATAAATATGCTAGTGCCTAAAAATTAAATCTGACCTTAATAGGTTAATTTCAGTCAAGAAATAATTATTGTTGACAATAGTGGGAAATAATTTGTTGTAYATAGAATGTTCTACCAAATTTAAATAAACATTTTGGATAAAAATACCAGTCCTGTATCCAGTTTCCATTCCTTGTATCTGTAAGCACTGATTTGTTAAATTAAGGTGACCTAGATAAAATTCAAGGTAATGTGGTACAACTCAGCAAAACAAGCCCCAATCAAATGTCATGTATTGTAAGGCTTCTTTCAAGTTGTACCAAGTCCACAAATTATACAAGATTTCTTATCCCAGAAACTCTGAAAGTCACCCAGAGATACTAAATCAGGAGAGCATTTTCCCAATTTTAGTCACGTTTTAAGTGTTTGCTCTAATAATGAGAAGTATCTGGTTTTGTAGGAAAAAAAAAAAAAAAAAGCCTTGAGAGTTTCTCAGCAAAACAGCTGTTGGCACACATTTTGAAAGTTTGAAGAAGAAGACATAGACTGGTTCAGTGAGAATGTGCAGCTCATAATTTTACAGAAATAACACTGCACAAATCATTACCCTGTCATGTTTAATACATGAGAAACACCATGCGGAGAATATGCTTTCTTACATTATAATGGAATACTTCTATCTGTGAGAGTTCAAATATGAGTATTTCCTAATGGTCAGAACATAACTTATTGTCTGGAGCATTCTTCATTAGAGGTCTTATCCACCAAGAATTTGCAGCTCCCACAGAGATCAAAGAATTTCGAATTTGCTTAATTTCTTTCAAGCTTTTCCCTTGAGTTCAGCACTTTGAGCTGACCTTTAGTGTACTAAACGATGACTTCCTTGTTTGTTTGGTTCTTTTAAGGAAGTTGTTTCTTGCCTTTCCTGAACGAGTCTGTGGGGGCCCAGTTTTATTTTCTTTTAGGAATGTCAGTGACTAATTTTTTATATTTATTTGGTATTACCAAAAGATATCATGGTAAAATGTATAAAACAAAATGAATTGCAAAGATGCCTATTGCCATCTGGGCTTTTGTAGCACCCCATGGAACTTACAAAATAATTATTTGATCCCATGTGGCTACAATATTTTACATAATAATGCAGCAGATGAAATTTTCTAAATGCAATTAGAAGCAGAATTTTTCTTTTAGGAATTCCATTCTGTCATCTTTTTACTGAATAAAATTTTGTATTTTGAATTGAATTAATAAAAATCTAAAAAAAATACTTCAGAATGGTGAGAGGAGAAAACATATCTCTCCTTTTTTTTTAAGATGTAAATTTTATCAAGAAACAGGTCAAATCTAGAGGTCATCAGGTCCATAAAACAATTTTAATTTCTCTTTTATGAGACTTTTCTGAGTCGTAGAGCTGCTTTATATAATTCCAAACTTCTTATGGAATGAACAAATAAGCAATACTCTTTCCATATTGCTTCATTTTGTGCAATTTTCCATCTTCATTATGTTTTAGTTTAACTGTTCTTCTGTCATTTTGCACATTTAATGGTATTATATAGTAATATTGATGAGGTGTTAGGTACTAAGACTGTGGTGTTTACTTATTGAAAAAAACAATGTCTCTAATACTACTCACTGTATCAAGTTTACTTTGAAGAAGTGTTTTCAAGGTAATTTCACAAGCTTTTATTTCTATTCTGGACACTGCATACCATGATTCAGTGTGTGTATATTTTCAGAACTGATATTAGTTGATTGTAGTCATAGTAATGTTAAACTGAAATAAGATATGCACAGAGTATAGTTATGAAAATACCTGTCTAGTAAATAGTGCACTTATTGAGTCCTAAATGTGTGTATGGTTTCCAGTGTTATGGTTGTATAAGATAGCTTGAGCGTGTCCCATTTTCACCCCATAAATTAAAGCTGGCCAGGGTCAACTGTAAGTTATGTTTATTTTTTTCTCAATGAAAGTATTTGCTTTTTAAATTTATTTAACTTTTTTCTTTTTTTCTTTTTTTTTTTTTTTTTTTTTTTTTTTTTTTTTTTTTTTTTTTTTTTTTTTTCTTCCTCTTGGAACTGCCACTCCTTTATGTATTTCTCCCTTCCTTTGAAAGATGCATACCCTGTGTCACGTAACTGGAAACTTTCCTGCAATGCATGCAATTTCATATACATGTGTTACCACAGTCCACATTCTTTTAAAAATAACCACATCTCAAATTAAGCAAACTTTTGATATCTCAGACAGTAATGGAGTGTATGCATGCCACCACAGATATGTATGCCACCACAGGCCATGGAATTGGTTATTAATCAGTRAGCTGAAAAGAGGGAGAAAGGACATATCCCAGGTTGGCAAAAATATCTGGGAATGGCATTGCACAAAAAGAMTTTTGTCTGTTAACCTTACAGAAAAAAATAAAAATAGTTGTGTGCTATTTAGGTTAACGTCTGTTTTCTCTTAGCATATAAGCAAATAGAAACTGTTATGTTGCTTAAAAAAATTGGAAGAAAAAAAAAAAGGAAACAAAAACCAGAACTGATTCCAGTAAAAAAATTACATACATCTATTTTATTTCTTCATATAGTGGTATTGAAATATATCACCTGTGCCTTGCTTATGAGGATTCTTTAGTGTCATTTTTAATAGAAATGTATCTTTTTACTTGTTCAAGGGTCTGGACTTTGTTAGGGGTTAAATCCAGTGATGAAAACACTGAACATAATGAATTTTCTTTATATTTAGTTGAAGTATGCTAAAATCCGATGTTTTCATAACTTTTATGATAACAGTAAGACATCCAACTTAGCCATATTTATATTTTAAATGCTTTCTCTGAGGAGACCAGGATTMCATTTCCAAAACTGGTCTTTTCAGTATGTTCATACTTCCTTTGCACAGCAGATATTAGAATTAATGATAGATTTTTCATAATTAATCTGAGAAGAAAATTCTATAGCTTCACCCCTTTTCTTCTCTCACATAATGGAGAAACACCACTAGGCTATCTACCACTACTATTGCTGCAAAATTTCTTTAGTGGCTTACTGTCATCATGCGAGTCAAAAACTGTTTTGTGCATTCCACACGGCAGTACTCTTATTAGAAATAGAGATTTTAGATCATGGACTGTGCAGCTGCTACGCTATGATCTTTATCTCATATTCACAATAGARACGGCAAGGGAAATTCCTATTGCAATCAGTGGCGTAATGAGGACTGAATCCAAAATTCGTGCAAGTGAAAGGTGGTAGTGAGAATTGAAAACTGTAATAGATGCAGTTCTGTGGTACTGGAAATAACTGCAGATTCCTGCTTGCAGCACTTTCAAGTATCTTGCAGTGCACCCRGGATAATTTGCTAAGCAAGCATTTAGTGCTACCAGACCTGCAAGWGTCACAGGACAATATCTGAAAAGTGGGGAACTAGAGAAAGCAGGAAAAAGAAGGAGCAAAAAGGAATGGCTATGAACTTCCTATGAAATTCCATATTGTTGCTATTTTTTTTAGCCCAGCAAATTGGTGTTTACATTATGTGCAAATTATTGGCCTTGCAGAGTTCTATTTTAGTGAATTTTTATGAAGTASGGATAAAAGAAGATGCAATGCAGATGGAAATGAAAACATCTACAAAAGCAGTTGATGCTCATAAATAAATTAAGCAGTTTGGTATACAATGGCTGTACTCAGGAAAAATACATATTAGCAATTCTTTATTGTATTGATCCTTTAAACTAAGGCATGTGTGCCACTATTGAAGACTTTTGTGTATTTTAAAGCTGTCATTTGTAAGTTTGAACAGAGTACAATAGTTTTTAAGGGAAGCTGACTAACAGGCAGACCTGCAGTCAGCGTTCAGTGTATTTTTTTCATCTTTAATTTCTTTCTAAGTAGGAAATGAGGGTTCCATTTGTACTTGCCACTGGACAGTTGCATTTCATAGAGCGGGCTTTGTTGTCTGGACTTGCCATGCACAGCATGTGTGCAGCTATGAAGCCCTTTTTCCCTGAGTATTAGGTGAGTCACTGTCAGATGAGAGGTGGTCCATGTTGATACAGCACCTTGACAATCTGATTTTGCTTTATAGATATATGTTGCCTCTYATACATTTTTTTTTCACAGCATCTGGTACCTAAAATATTTCCTGACCACATTATCCTTCTCTCAGACTAGAAAGCACAAGTTTGTTTCATGCTTACTTTCTGTGTGAAAAATGTGTGTGAATGCACACGAGCGCATGAGTTAAAGATTTATTGCTTTCTTAACTTCTTTGAAGGAGTCTTTACTAAAAGCAACTAACTACAGTTAAATTATCATGGACTTAGCATGAAAAATAATGTGTGTACATAAAATGATAATTTAAAGAAACTGGAAAAACTTGGCTGTGTCATGACTCTTTTCAGTGCAATGCTGAAAGCAAAACAGAAGAAAACCCTGCACAAAATATATGATAAAACAGCACATGATATTTTATGTAGATTCATAGAATTTCAGTAAGATTTTAGTTGTAAAGAACCTTTCAAGATCATCTAGTTCCTACCTGACCCCAGTCTGTCATGGGCAGGGATGCCTTTTTCTCCATCAGGTTGCTTAAAGCCTTATCTAACCTGACCTTTGCCGCAATGGAAAGAACATCCACAACTTCTCTGGGAAGCCTATCCTGGTGTCTCATCAGCCTCAATGTGAAAAAATGCTTCCTCATACTTTATCTAAATTTACCCTTTTTCAGTTTAAAAAACAGCTACCAATAACAATTGGAACTGGAATTGGGATTCCTTCTCTGTAAGAACACCCAGCCCATACATCARTTTGCCTTGACCCAGCTCCAGACCTTGCACTTGTTCTTGTATTTCCCAAAGTTTACACAGGCCCAATCCTCAATCTGTCATGGTCCCTAAGGATGGCATCCCTTCCCTTGAGTGTACCAACAGCACCACTTAGCTTGGGGTCATCTGGATGCTGTGGATGCTCTCTCTCACTGTCTGACAGGGCAAACGTGGATCCCTGGGGGACATCACTTGTTACTGATCTCCCTTTGGAGATTAAGCCATTGATTGCAACTCTTTGTATGCCTCCATCCACCCAATTTCTTATCTGTTCAATAGCACATCCATCAAACCAATTCCATACCAAAYCAAACCATATCTCTCCAATTTAGCAGAGTTGTGTAGGATTGTGCCAAAAGTKTTATAGAAGACAAAACACTTGTTATTCTTCCCTTTACCCACCAACATGGCCACTCCATYGTAGAAGGCCATAGTTTAGGCATAACTTTTGCTCCTTGAAGACATGCTGTCACTTCCTTGTCATTCTCATGCCCCAACAGCTTCCAGGAGGATCTCTTCCATGACCTCATTGGGCACAGAGGCTAATCGGTCAGTAACTCCTAGGGTCTTAATTTTTACCCTTTTTAGAAAGGCGTGTGATGTTTCTCTTTTTCTAGTCATGGGGGACTTCACCTGATCAATTCTCAGGTTCCTCAGAATCCTAAAGGAATACAGTATCATTTATAAGTGAGGAGCTGAATGGAAAAAAAAAACATATTACTTTTGTAGTGGTCAAATTAAATTAAAACATGGCAAAAATTATGACAAAATGTTGATGAGATTCACTACAAATATCTCACTCTAATGGGTGAAATACACTATTGGATATGGCATGCAATAATTTTCCATGTTACTTTGGAAAATGTATGGAAATACGTTGGTGTTTGAGAGGAGAAAGGTATCTTTTTAAGCACAGTTTGTGAGGAGCAAAAAAATTACTTGTATAGTAACAGGTASCACCTTGCTGCTGTTTACTGTCTTCAGCTAAAGAATTGTTGATTAAACAACTTGGTCATCCAGATTCTTGATTACATTTCTATATAGAATTGTGTTTACATGCAAGTGCAGAACACTTTGATAGAGAGAATGGTTATATATTYTGAAAAATATTTTACGTACCTTTTTAATTATTTCAGAAATTTGTTAGTGGGGTTTTTTTATGCCATGGTGAAACTGCTTGTGCCTTGTAGTGAACTTTGCAGGTGGTTTTATTACATTTCTGTGTTATAATATGCAGGTTATTCATATAATCTACCAAACTAGTTTTTAATTGGTATCCCAAGTGCTAACTAAAATTTACCTCCTCTGTGGAGGCCCTGATTGTTACAAGCATGTGGGAATAGATAAATTTTATTATTTTACTTAAAAACTTGAACACCCACACCCACAGTAGATGTCATTAAAACTTTTCTTTAAATAAAGCTATATAATTGTTGGGGTTCAGCCTTATAGGCAGCTCAGCACCATCTGATCACTCACTGCCTTCCCAGTGGAATGTGGGAGAGGATCAGAAGGGTAAGAATGAGAATATTCATGGGTTGARATACAGTTTAATAGGTAAAGAGAAGCTTTCAGACAAAAGCAAACCAAAATAAAGAATCAATTTTCTGCTTTCCAGATGTTTAGCCGATTCCAGGAAAGCAGGACTTCATCATGTGTAATGGTTCCTTTGAAAGAAAAGTGCTCTATCCCAGATGTTTCTCTCTTTCTCCTTCTTCCCCTGGATTTTATTGGAGAGCATAATGTCGTGTGGTGTGGAATACCCTTTGGTCAGTAGGAGTCAGCTTTCCCAGATGTGTMCCCTCCCAAGTGGTTGTGCACCCCAGCCTCCTTGCCGGTGGAGTGGTGCAGAAAAGACCTTGAYGCTGTGAAAGCTCAGCAACAATTAAAATATCTCTGAGCTATTGAGTCGGTTTTGGCTGGGGTAGAGTTWATTTTCTACACAGTAGCCAGTATGGGGCTCTGCTTTAAATTTGTTCTGGAAACAGTGTCGATAATTAAGGGATGTTTTCGTTCTGCTTTTGACTCCAACAGACCAAATTTATGTCCCACCTCGTATGGTGTCATGCTCAGCATATAAAACCGGGGGAAGAAGGCAGAAGTGGGGGATGTTCAGCATGATTGTGTTTGTCTTCCCAAGTCTCTCTTATGTGTGATGGAGCCCTGCTCTCCTGAGGGTGGCTGAGCACCYTYTTACCAATGGAAAGTGGTGAATGAATTCCTTGTTGTCTTTTGCTTGTGGACGTGGCTTTTGTTTTCCCTATTAAACTATTTTTCTTTCTCAGTCTATTATCTTTCTCACTATTAATCTTTTTGATTCTCTCCCCTGTCCCACTTGAGGGGAGTGAGCMAGTTGCCATCTTGGGTCAAATCATGACAGTTATCAACACTGTTTTAGTCCCAGATCCAAAACACAGTACCCTACAAGCTGCTATGATGAACATTTACTCTATCACAGCCAAAACCCGTACATTGTGAAGGTAATTTACGCAGTAGATAGAATAGAAAGGAAGCATCACGAGCCACTTGAACACAAAACACAGGCCTACTGCTAGGGGYTGTAATCCAGGAAGAGTTTGAGCACAATTAACTTTTTGGCAGCTGTGCAGACCTGTCAAGTCAAAAGAGCAGAGGTTCAGGGTGGAGACWCAGTCTTGTTGCCATCAACTGCAAGGCTTCCAAGGCAACTCTCATTTACTGCTCCATAAGGGTTACTTCAGACAGACAAAATAATAAATTAAAAGCAGAGGCTCCAGATGCTAAATCCAATTCAGGGATCAGAGTACTACAAAAGAAATTTTGGAAAAGCTGGAGACTTGTAAAATTGGAATTTGTAGCTAGCTACTGGCTGTGATACCAGCCCCTGTCTGGTAAGCTAACACCTGCCATGAAAGATTAGGACCTCCATCCATGATTACTTTTGCCTTTCATGCTCTTGTAAAAAAAATGCATTGTAAAGGACTCCCAAACACTAATGAGATATGTTCTTTGTGTGATTTTTTTTTTTACTTCCACTACATTTGGAAAACTTTTTTTTTTTCAGTTATTCGTTATTTTGTTTTGGCTTTTATTTAGTTTTTTGTTTCTGACTTTTTTAATGTCTCCAGAAAGGGAAGCAGTACCAAATTATTTCTACTGTTTGAGTGTGTTAGGTTTTTTTACTGTGCCTTCAGGCAAAATTTTCCTAAGATTGTAAGCCCAGGCTATTCAAGTGGCTGATTGACTGCAAGGCGCAGAGGTTTGAAGAATTTCTGGCAGCAAGTCAACTTGCAGTAATAAGAGCAATTTTTTTCTCTAAGACCATTAGTTCCCATTACATGGACACCATGAAGCCCCAAAAGATAAAATAAGCTGCAAAAAGTATTCACTTAATAAGTGAGTATTCTCACTTATTCTGGAAGTTAATTTTGCAAACAGTTTTTTTGCCAACTGCTTTTTCAGAAATAATGCTGCATCTGGAACCGGAACATTATCCTTGACTTCCTTCCCCTCCACTTTCAATCCCCATCGAGCTSCTTCATAAAGAGATTGCTCAAAGCAAGCCATGAGCAATAAAGAGACTATAGGAGTTAAATTGCTGCAAGAAATATTGCAGCAATGTGGATTCAGCTTAAGCATGGAAGAAGAGAATCCTTTGCAAAGGAAGTGCTAAAAGGTGTGAAAGGGAGCATTTGCATGCAATTTTGAAGCAAAGCTTTCTGCTTCAAGGCCCTCTTACCTCCACATAGATTTGAATGGTTTTCATTTTCTCCTTTCCAAATTTGAAATTTTTTTGTGTTTAGAAGTAAAAAGGAGGGTAAAAACTCATTTCATATGAGTAYTATTGTACTCATTTCAAACTCAGTTTTTCATCATAGCCCACTCTATTTTTTTCAGAAAACATGAATGTCTCTTATCAGTTAAAATTAAAAAATGTAATTTTATAAATTAATATCTTCAAAGCACACGTGGGATCTATGGAAGCCAAGTCGGAATATTGATGACAATAATAGCAACTTTTAAAAATAAGACAATTTCCAACTCAAAAGTTCTTCAAACATAAGGCCTCTTTCTGGAATTAATTTTAAACATTTATTATCACTGAATTATCAAATTGATCTATCACATTTTAAATAAACTCCATATACCTTTCTATTATATTTACATTATGATTTTTAAGGCATGCTAAAGATTCCTAATGTAACATTCCTGGTATTCATCCTGGTATGCATGGTATTTAATTTGATAAATAAAAGTCAGTATTGAGAATACTTTCTGGGACTAAAAGCATTAAGCCATGTCTTGTAACACTTAGGAGGCAAGAATTGCTGCTCTTGTTCAAGTAAAATTATCATGGATATTGCTCTGTAGAGCGTGTTTAGGAAAAGGACATAAAACCCAAGATAAGAATAGAATTTTCTTTATCCCTGGTAGAGCTTCCTCACTTCCAGTGACCTTGAATTTAGACATGGAATTTTCAGAGCTGCAGATTTAACGCACAATTTTCAGAGCTGCAGATTTAACTGTACTATTGTGCTCACCCTTCATTCATGTCCCCATCTCCATGACTTTGTAAAAGATTTTCCTATGTCTAATTATATTGATTTCTTCAAGTCACACTGAGAATGGTTTCCACTACTTATGGGAATAGTGAAAATGTTCTAATTTTGCCTGACTTTAGGCCCATAGTCTGATAATTCCAACTCTATTTTCTTTATGAGATATTTAATAATAGTACATTTCAGTCAGAATTTATGAGACACACAAGAAAAGGTATTTTTGCTGGTTTATACGCTTGCCAGTCAGGTATAAAATGAGAGATAATAATTCATCTCAYTGGCAGATCCAACCAAAGAACTGGGGTTAGTATTTAATCTGAAAATTATTTTATGTGGAATTTGTGAAAGGAAAAACTGTGCAGAGGAGGGGGAAGATTATACCTGTTGTGCAAAATGTCGCCATTTCCTAAGCACAGAAAGAAGAGAGGCTAAGAGTACTGAGATATGTTCCATTTTGTATGCAATAGTTAGGGTGTGGTGCCTGTGAGTGAAAGGGTCTGGTTGGGAGAACCAAAATCTCTCACATCAAAGTCATTTCAATAATTAGTGTTATTAATTTGGTATTAATGGGTATTAGAACAGTGTATGTAGACAACAGCAAAATTTCACCTCTGCTTTCTCAACACACCTGAAAGAACAGAACACTTCATATAGTAATGTTGAAATTTGCTATTTCGCCCCCTTTCTGTATAACAGATAAAATAAATTTTTGTTTAGGAAGAATTTGGAAGGAAAGGATCACAGATTTCAAGTTTCCATAAATATGTCATTGTCAGTATAAAAGTCTGTGATATAGAKAAATTAAATTTAAATATGATAGAGAGAAGGTGCTAGAGTTTATCCTATCTCCTCTATTATGTCAGCTGTCTTAAAAAAATATTATTATGTCAAATATTCAAAATATAGCATTTTGGTGTCTAATAAAATAAAAGGCACCAAAACCCACTAAAAAATAAAATTAAAATTTAAGGAGAAAAAGCGGTGCATCACAATTTTTGAATTTCTTCATTTTAAATGGTTAAAAGTCTGAATAGTAAAAAAGAAATGCTTCCATATTTTTGTTTTCAGAAATGTAGTTAATGCTACTCTCTGCAGTTTTGAGGGATAGAAAACACCATGAAGTACTGAGATATCTGGGAAACTGAGTTTAAACAGTCCTCATCTGTAACAAGGAATATTTAGACACTGCTCTCAGGTGCAAGGCATGGTTTTTGGGGTTGTTCTCTCAGACACCTGGTGTGACTTTTTAATTGTCCTGCACAGAACCAGGATTTGGATACGATGATTCTTGAAGGTACCTTTCAGCTCAGGATATCATATATTCTATGAGAACAGTATGACTGTTCCTTGCCCAGATTTTGGCTCAAARGCCACTGAAATTGTAGAAGTGACTGAAAAACTTCAGAGGCCCTTCAGTACCACTACATCAAAATTCTTATTCTATTTCTACCATTTTATTTTTACTTATTTAAATTAAACATGCATAGATTAGAAATGAAGTCTTGAGTATGAAGGACTTGAGTGTGAGTCCTTGTATTTGACTTTACTGGATGGAAGTTTTGGCATGAAATCAAAAGAGTGGCTTTAGTACATTAATGATTTAATATTCTACTTTATTTACAGAGTGATTCTGAAAAAAAACTCAAAGTGAATTTTAGTCATAGGTGCTATTTATAGTTCTATCTGTGGAACTTGAAAGAAAAAAGCTTATTATGTATTCCTGAAAATATATCTGCTTGGTCTTTAGTAACAAATGCATTCAGTAATTGACTGGATATGTGGAGTTTCCTGAGTTTCAAGTATAATCACAGCAACTTAGTTAATGCAAGTTAAGATTTAAAGATTTAATGGAGGCTTAGAAATCCCATAATTGGAGATTATATTCCTTTTCTGTCAGTGAATTTATCCTGTTCATTGATTATTTTCCTATTTTTCTTGTGCTCATGGARGTTCATCAAGATGAATATTTACTTGATAGTAGATTCCCAATGTATTTTATTTTCAGATTAAACCTTTTTATTGTAAAAATTGAACACAATTGCACTAACTCAAACTCTGTCATTATTAACTTATTTAAAGATATGCATTATAAATTCTAGAATAGTAAATTGTACCATACAAAATGGCATATGGTCTTAAGTTGCTGTATTCTCTCTTGCRCATTTATCAGCTCTGTTATGCAGCCATTAGTCTTTGCAAAAATCCCATTATTTCCATGGCACCAACAAATGAGCAAGGGAATTTTCAAGCTCGTGCAAAACCTTTCAGCCATCTTGAAGTTTCTCAGAAGTGTTTTGACTGCGTTTTGTATATTTGCTATATATATGAACCCACCCATGTCYAGACTGTTGCACTGTAAAATCTGACTAATTGTAATTCTGTAAAGTATCATTTTAAATGTTTAAGCTTTTAGAGTTGCCTGAATGTAAATGAGATCAGAATCTGCCTCTAGCTTTTCTATTTTTTTTTTATTTTTTTTTTTATTTTGACTGGGACTGGTATGTGATGCTTTTAGGGGGTGGTTGACATGTTTTCTAAGAGTATAAGGAGTTATTTAATCTGTGGTTTCTGTTGTAGAAAGTTCTCAGACTCTCAAGAATGCTGTCCCACAACCACATACCTGCAGCTGGGCTGTCTGAAGAGGTTTGCTGCCTCATCAGCTATGCCAGCAGAAATGTTTGTATGRTTTCTTCCTAATCSRTTTYGATCCAAATTTGATGGGCAAGTACRGAGTCACTATTTAAACTCTCTGAGCTAAACCAACCTATTTTAATTGAAATGAGTGAGGAATGAAGAAAGCCTATGCACAGCTCAGCAGTAAAACACCAGTCTGTAGTAATCTCTACAAGGAGGATATGGTACCAAAGTGTCAAGGGGAAAGTAAAGTAAGAGGAACTTTCTTATCTGACAAAGTTGCTATCAGAAGAGGATACATCTTCATCTCTGTGTCTTTAGATATACATAATAACACAGAGGAAGAAATTATAACTAATTTAGATTGCTGTATAAATCACAGTTAACTCAACATTAGCATGTTTCCTAAGAACATTTATCTTCAAAGGCTTTATTTTGCAGGAAGATACGGTTTTCAAAATGTGAGCAACATGACATGCCATAGAATGACTGGACAAGATGAGTCAGGGCATAAAAGCCAGTAAAGCAAACAATAATACTTTCTGTTGAAGCTTCAAAAAACCATAGAACAGATATATTGTGTTGCTTACTTTACTGATCCAGATAGGCAAAAAAAAAAAAAAAAAAAAAAAAAATTCTGGGAGAATTTTATCTTTAGTGTAGGATGAGAAATTTAGAAAAGGCAATAAGTTCTTGTTATTAAGTTATTGATGAGTATTGGGTGGCTGAGGTAGAGAAGACACATTTAAAATAACCTTTTCTTGGTCATAAAAAAATTAAAAGAGATGTTGGCTAATAAAGTCAAAGAATTGTTTTTCACCTCATCTCTTTCTATAAGGTGTATGAATCTATAAGAACCTCAGCTTTTTTTTATGGCATCTTTTATCTATTTATGGTTGAAAGGTATTTGATTGAGTTGAATATCTTTCTCCAAGAATTTCAAAGGTGTTCTCAAGACATCCATTGGAAATTGATCACACTACAGGAATTATACATGTTTGATATTTCCTTTATTTTTCATTTAGAAATATTGATAAGATCATTGGTGGTTATGAGTTGTCCTGTTTAGGGGGGTTTTGGACGGTTTGGGTTAGGAGTCCACAGAGAAAACTGGAAGGAATAGGAATGTCTATGAAAAAATATTTTCTGGGTGATTTCTATCAGAATGGTGAAAATAATTTAAAGTACTTTCCTTTCAAGTTTATGTCTTCTGTTCACACTGTAGCACATTTCCAGATGATGCTGTCTAGGGAGATGACTTTCGTTTACAGTATAACATAAACATGTACAAATATACTCCAAGCACAGAGCTAGCCTTGAGACTGTTTCTGCATTCTTTCTATTTTGTCTCTGATTTGCATTTTAATATAGCAGCTSATGCATTCTTTCTTAATACTGAACTCTGAGCCTTTGGAAATGATACAGAGTAATATAGGCTACAAGGTCTCATCAAGTCTTTTTGCCTAAAGACTGCCAGCAGGTACAACAACCACAGCAACAAAAACAATGTTTAAAACTTATCCCCCCCCCCCCCAATATTACTGTTCATGACAATTTCATCCTAGTAATTTTTTCTATGTTTTTAATGAGCTGTAGTTGTTTAAATTCAGTTTGTATCTTATAGTGATTGGAATCTTATAACATTTATTCAATGCAAATTAAATTTCCTGGCTGCATAAAGTAACTGAAGGCTTGAAGATAATGATCAGTCATAGAATTTTGGTTTGTTCTAATTCTGACTATTCTAATCTAGYCAAATAATTTGAATTCTTCTGTTACTTCATATTTCTGTTTAATGGATGTGTACAGATACGATTCCAAATGGTTAACCTTACATCATCATTTTCTTCTAAAATTTGATCAGCAGATACTGTAAAGGCTGAAAACCTTTTGGTTTTCTGATTTTGATTTGGAAGGGGAGAGTTTTTGTTGCTGTTTTGTTTTCTGTTATCTTGCTTTTAGATTGAAAATTAATAGATATTCTTCTGGATAGGCTGGAAATATTGATGATTGCTGTAAATTTGACCCTTAGAAAAAGTGATTTATAATATGCATGAGCATTTCAGAAAAGAGCAAAGAATGACCCAAGCCTGGGGACCTGGTGACAACCTGTACAACAGATGGAGCATTACCCAAGGTGTAACATTGTAACCCAAGGTGAAATATTGTCACCGTGGATGGAGAAGTTGCTTTATAGAGGTTCTTATTAAACATTTCTTAAAGATGTTAGAACACAAATATATCTAGCAAGAAAGTCAGGAGCATTGCAGAKTCACATCTTCCTCAAATKTTCTATCCTCTAGTTTGTTGATTTTATATGGCTGAGAAAGGCCAAATATTCTGGTTTTCTCACAGAACGTGTAAATACATTTTGCTATTTAACTTATCAAATTGTAGTATTCTTTGATGGATCCTGTCTCCAAGGAATGATTGTCTGTCTTGTGTAGGCAGTTTTATGAGGACTAAGAATTTAATGTTGAGAATTTACCTTCCTCTGCTTTCTTTCATTGATTTTATAAGTGTTTATATTTAATTTAGTAGCAATGAAGGTCTGAATTCTTTGCTTCTCCATCACACCTGTTAGACACACAGGCTTTGAACTAAGTTAGAGACTTTAGCAACTGATTTTTTTAGGACATTTAATGCAGAGAAGTGCCTAGATCATCAGCTGCATGCAACATTTTTGCTAGAAGTGTACAGTGTACAGTGTACATGTGTCAGTGTACACATGCTGAGGAGGAAGGGAAAAAGGGTTATGTGATTCTACCTCCACCCAGATTCTCCRTCTCACCCATAACAGGAAACAGCTAATTAATGCATTTTTTAATGCCAGCAAATAAATGGAGAACTTCTAGGATTTTGAACTGTTGCTGTTGCCAACTTAAGTAGCAGCTGATTTATATTTATGAACTGTACTTTGAAGGAACACTGACTAGGGGCAGTGGTAAGGTTGCCTCTGAGCCCCTGGCCTAGAAATGTGTCCAAAGGTCCTGAAAAAGCAGTGATTTTCAGCCAGCTGCTCAGTGCTCCATGAACTATTCTTGGCAGTATTCCTGCTGGCTCGTAWGTCTATAATGCTTGCCTTCACAGCTTATTTCACCTTTATTGGATCATGGATAACAAAGCTGTGCTTGTTCTTGATCTTTTATTTTGAACCTTCATCTATTAAACTACTGTATTGGGGCATGGATGTCACATGATTAGGATTTTTCTTTTTTTTCCTGCTACTGATACAGTTTTATATTCACAATTACAATAAAATTGTGAGTGATATTAAAAGTACTTTTCAACTTCTATGTTTATAAATTGTGTTCACTGTTAGGGAAAAAGACTCACAGACTTAGAGATAGAAAATGTGAAGCATTCAATAAAATCAAACTGAATTCAGAAATACAAATAATGTTTAAAAGCGGGTATGAACACAGCCTTCAGAAAGCTGATTCTCAATTATGTYGGGTAGCACAGTTCACATAACTGTCAAGAACAAATGAGTGTACAGCAAAAAAGAAGAGATATTAAAAAAAAAAAAAATTCTTCTCTGAGAATTATAATTTCCTTAATACAAGTGTTCTCTTACTACATAGATACTACTTAAATATTTATATGCAATAAAAGTGCTTAAGCTATTAATTTTATACTTTTTCACTGCAGCTTTACTACTTTTTGGTCCACCTCAAATTCCCCATTATTCTAGATCYGTTAAATGGAGATAGAGAACATACTTGTTCTCTAACTTCTTCAACAAGTCTATTATATGCTACAGAAACAAAAGTGTGAGAACACAGATGGAGTTGCAGTGGAGATTCAGACTGAAATCCTTGAGGTTTTTTGGGGAGGTTACCTTTTTTATATATTTGTTTTGACTAGCCTTACACTTTTTTTCAAGTAGGGTTTATCATAAATTGTTTAGCCCCAGCTATATTTACAGTTTACTGTGACATCTCAGCTATATTATGGAATCATCATTTCATTGGGAATCTTCACARAACTTGATCTAATTGCTATGCTGCATAACCAATTGATTATTCATTTTCCTACCAATTCCCAAATTCAACTTGTGCTGAAAAATGTGCACTGGAATGCAAGTTCCTTAAAGGGCAGCAYAGATTCCTTTCTAAGAAATATGGACATGAGAAAATTGCCCCTTCTTAAACATAAAAGGAGTTTTACATAGGTCTTATGAGGGATTTGTGCAGTTTCCTTATGTTCAAACAGATAATATGGTCACATTTCTCAAGTCAAAATCTAATTTAATTCAGAAAGAAACTGAAAGGAGAAGATCTTTCATAGCTTGGCATCTGGACCCTGTGATTACCTTCCAAAGACGAGGAGAAGCAGAATGAAGTCATGTGTAAATTGAACTCTGCTTCAAAAAAAAAAATATAAGCCATATTTTTGTCAAATAGAAATAAAACATTCTTAAAAGGAATGTTTGGGCCTCTCTTGGTGTTTTGTGAGTCCTTTTTCATGGTAACAGTCTCAAAAAAAAAAAAAAAGAAGAAGAAAGCAAAGTTATTTTTATTATATGTTTGACCAAGCAGAAAGTAATGGAATATGAAATGTGGAATATAGCTATTTGGTATGCTTACCTTTATAATGACTYGCAGTGATGAGTTGTACTGGTAAGAACATACCCCTTTGTAATGTCAGGTAGAATTTTAGAAGATTCATAAATTTGATTTTAGTAATCAGAATCTGAGAATAATATTCAAATTTAATTGTTTAGCTGGTTCTAACTCAGAAGGGAGCAGGAGGCAGAAACTATGGAAAGCTGGTTTGTAAAGGATTGTTCAGTTTTTCATGGGCATGCCCATATAGCTTTTTGAATATATATACTTATATATGTACACAGAAGGGATTCAGCCACCACAACAGAATTGCAGACATTATTTGTGTTATCCATGATTGGGTGTGTCTGCATCCTGTTAGTATTTGCACATTCATCCTGGAGCCCTAAAATGTAGCAAGTCCTTAATCACCACACCTCACTGGCTTTGTCTACAGCAGTAACTGGCTTTTTTTTTTCTTTTTTTCTTCTAGCATTGCTGTCTTTGTTTCCTTTTTTTCCTCTCCATTGCTTAATCCTAAAACAGATATGATCAGGTCACACTAATTGGAASGGAACACGTAAACAATGTTCTTTTGTAGAAGAGACTAAATTTTAACTAACTTTCCATGTCACACTTCACTGAGACATTCTTTGAAAAGACAGTGTCGGATAATAAACAGTCTGGATTCTCCATCATGTTTCTCAAAGGAGCTGCAAATAGCCTATTCTATATTTTTATATTCTGAATGCAAAAAGATTGAGCATTAAAATCACATAAGAAAAAAAATTCTTTTCAAAATAATGCCTGTTGTGATTAAAGTTGCCTGTAGTTATATTTTTATTTCAATTACATCTTGTAGACTGAAGAACAAATAGTGGTTTGCAGATAGTCTTAATGGTGCATGGCTGACTAGAAAATGAACAGTCTCTTCACATCCCTTCTGTGATACATCTGATTAACAGATGCTAAAGAAAATCTCCAAAAGCGAGTTTTATAAACTTTAGCTTGAAACATTTGAAGTCAAAGTGATTAATTAGAAACTCGTATTTCAATTGATTAATGCTTCCTTCTTCCTCTCAATTTTTTTAAATCTATCTTTTTTTGCATGTATTTGCTTGAATTATTCTGATCAAGCCACAAAAAGGCATAAAAGATAAAAATGTGAAGAAACTTTTGCCATTCTACTTCTTCCTTAACTTGTCTTTCTTATGACCCATTTCTTTAATAAGAAACAAAGTCTTTTTCYCTGCTTTCTTCATCCCAGCATGCAAAGTATCTGGAGGTGGTTACCAGCTATATGTTGTGCAAGGAAGAGAGACAGGAGGAGAGGCTTTGGGAGGGAAGATATAAAAGAATCTTAGAAGAGTGTTTCATCCCAAAGATTTGGAAAATGGCAGTTGTGTTTCTGTGCTCCTGCCAGAATAATACAAACGTAGGGGATCCATAATACAATTCTCAGCTATAAACTGCATAACTCTGCTGGCATTAGGAGGAAGACAACTATTTGTCTGTTGTTTCATTGATTTCCCAGAATATCACTTTAACATTAATTTTGGAGGAGGAGACGAGGCATCACTTAGTGCATCAGCTGGCATATACTTGATTATACTTGAATATCAGTTTGATTCCCTAAATTTACACAATGAGTTTGTCTGCTGTACATAGCAACTCTTGGTATTTATAGCAAAGGTAATTTTGACAAGGCCATTGTTGACATGATGAAATGACTGAATTTGAAAACAGTAGTGAATCCTGCCATCTGCAACCACGTTAGTAAGTTGCAGCTCACTTTTTAGATTACTACTCCTGAAAAATGGTTTGGCACRCTCTTTAAAATAATGAATATGATCATGTCAGATCACATTCATTGCAAATTTAATGAAAATAGAGTGATTATTTATGACAGTAGGTGAAAAGATCAAAGGGTTTTCCAAAATTTAGCTATTYATAATAGTCTTTGGAATCCCTGTGGAAATGCATACGTAACTTCCTTTCTGTTACGTAGTGGTGTCTTTGTATAAGGAGTTCAACACCAGTGCCGGATGTTCATCATTATGCACCAATTTTGTATGTTGCCTTAACGGTCAAGGCTGCTCAAACTTGGGTGCTCTCTCTTTTGCTACTTCCACCCAGGAAAATGAGAAGGACTGATTCTTTGCTGTGTGCTTCAGAATTGAAAACCTCATTGGGTTAACAGGGTTACCGTTCCCAACCCAACTGTCAATCTCAGTCCCTTGGAACGTCAGGTTTCACAGGTCAACCCATAGCTTGTTAAGCCATTTCAACAATCTAGAAGTAGTAGTTTAGTTAAAATCTTTAAAATCTTTATGCTGGGCAACTTTCATTACATTTTATCTGTTTCCCTACATTCCTTCTTAATATTACTGCCCTCTAACAGAATACATTGCTCTAAGAATGATTAGAAATACCCTTTACTCTCCCCACTGCAACCAATTGACCTCCAAACAGCAACAAGAGAGATCTGGAAAATAACCTCTCTCAAATTTAAACTCTTATTGTAAGTCTGAGTTCTTCCTGGAGCTAGGAGTCACAGTAAAAGGTCAGTGCATTGATACAGGGTATATTAGTGAACTGTACCTCACGTTAGCCCAAAACCTGTAGTGCTTGAGGTAAAAGGAGTGATAAAACGGCTATGAAAACTTTCCTATCAGTATACTCGTTATGTGGGAAGGATGCTTTTGTGATGATACAGGGAATCAAAGTAGTTATTCACAGATTCATTTTTGGTCTAACAATCAATTAATGACCCCAGGTCACAGAACTCTATTTTTTAATACCTCCTTATCTCTAAGCAGCTTAGGATAGTGATGGCCTCTTGGTCTTTTTCTTTCCTTCATTTTTTTTTCTAAAATGTCAAATGTCAAGGAAATTTATATTTGGGATTTGAAAAAGCTCTGCATCTTGCACAAGAAATGGAATGCTTTGATTAATTTTGATTTGTTTTCATTGACAACAATTTAAAAATTATTGCCTATAGTAACGAGTCTAAGATGCTTGCAGCAGCCTGGTAACTGGACAAGTAATTTACCATTTCTGTATTATTTAGAGCTGAAGTCCAGCAGAAGGTCTCAGTGGAAAAACACTTTGYGTTTAACATAAGATGTGAATTTTGGGTTTGATTTGGCACTGGACATTTATGCCCTTGCAAAATACTGTCAACATCTGCTGGCATTTTCATCCTATGACACTTATGTTTGTTGAATTCTAAAGATATATTGGAATCAGAAATAAGTGGAAAGTTTGGTTTGGCCAACAAGGAATTCCGCCTGACCCCARATTTAAACTCACTCTGCTTAATAAATGAGCAAATATTTTTATTATGTCAATTTCACTTTTAGTTTTTTAGTTGATATTCATGTTTGAAAAATCTTACCTGTAGATTAGCAGTGTTCCAAATTAGTAAATGAATTTACAATTATGTATCYATCAGAGATTTTAAGGATTAGTTTTGAAATTTTTTTTATTTCTGACATTTTCTTTGTGGGGGTTTTTTCCTAAAGTGGAAGTGAGACACTATCCTCTAGGTGCCTTTTAAGAGATGGCCTAGTAAAGATTCTTTGTTCCTTATAGATTTACTTGTGGTGGTTATTGTAAAAATATTTCTCTTCTCCAAATGGATAAAATTCATTAGTTAATGTTTTAATTGAGAGCTTTTCTTTTAATTTAAATATCATAAATTCATAAAGTTACAAATAATACCCTTRAATATTGGTACTGCTATTAAAAGTAATTCCTGAAAGGAGGTACAGTCTCCACTTTAAGTATAAATCATTTGTATGTTTTATGGAATTATTTGTAATTACTTTGTTCATAGTAACACCATTATATTAAATTTCAAATCAGAATATATGTGACCAAATTAAAATTTGTGCTGGATTTTGATGTTCTTGTTCTTCCAGACTTATATTTGACACAACACTGGATAGTCTTATTTGAATATGACCTATCAATTGCAGTGGTTGAATCAGATCTTAATTTTACTTTGCCTGATAGAATCAGCTAATTATTTCTGAGTAGTGTCATTTTATCTGATAACAGCTTTGTTGACTAGAATTTTAAAAGCTTTGTCTTAAGAAGTGAACAACAGCAGGAGAACATCACTGTTTTCAGTGATAATATAAAAACTTTCAACTTCAGTTCTATGTCCATGTGCTCTAACTATGTGTTACCACTTCACAAGGTTCACATTATTTCATTCTACTCCCTGGACTTCAAATAAGCTGAAATAATTCTGCTGTATTGACTAGCCCTAAATTTCAACTACAAGTTTTTTCCAGGATAGATACAAAGTTCACAAAATATTTCTACTACATAGTTTACAGTTCCCTATCTAAGGTAGCAAGCATTGTTTTTAGCCATTTTCGTCGGAACTTGGACATTCCAAAATGCCACGTTATCATTTCCAGGCACTGCATGCCAACCCTGCCTGAAGCAAAGGTTGGTCAGAAGAATGGTCAGAATAAGATAATGTTCTGATTCTTGTTGCCTTTAAATTATTACAAAGGCTGCACGTTCAGTTGCCTGAATCATATGAAAATRTTATATTTCTCCTACAACTTAAAACAGCAGTCTCAAGGATGACATAAAATGTTATTATATTTGTCACTTTAGATTGTCCCTATCTATTACATCCCAGTTCTCCAGGAATTCTTAGAGCTTCAAATTTGATTTTTTCAAAATGTTGCATATTTACATTGATAATTTTGAGTAGCTGCAGTCTCTAGCTCAAGGATTCTTGTTGCTGACATTTAAATTTGGTGACTAAAACTCTTGAGTGATGATTTGGCTGGAGTACTGGAAAAACTACTCATGATAGATAGGCCAAAGACCTTTGAAAATGAGAACCAGACCATAAATTGTAGCTGATATTTCATGGGCCACTTGAATACTAAGGGACAGATGTCTCTTATCCTACCTTGTTTAGCTTTGAAGACACRCAGCCAGCCAAATGATTTTCCAGTCAATTAGCATTGCCTCTTAATTGACTATATTTTTGCTGCATACTTGGTGCAGGATGGATAGCTGTGTACATTTGGTCTGATGTGCCACAGTTGTTTCAGTGTCCTTGATGATAATCTCAGCTCGCACAATGACAGTTGTTGATAGGTGATACAACCCTTTAAATATAAAGCTATTTTTGATTGTAGTTCTAAATTTTAAGCAATAGAATTTGCATTTATAGACTGAGAGGAGAAGCACATCAATATTTTTTTTATTAACTTCTTTATAATAATACTTTTTTTTCTCTGTTCCCTTGAGTAATGCCTGCACAGTCCTACATCTATTGAGGCTCTTCACCCTGCAGGCAACTGTCACACAGAAGACAGACACMTAACACTTACATGCTAAATGACTGGATATATTCTTTTCAGGAAAAATATCTCTTCCAAAGCAAATACTGCTGTGGATTATGTGATCATTTGTTTTTATCTTTCCTCATGATTTTTTTTTAATTCAGGGAAATTTTTTTAAAAATAATTTATCCTAGTACTTTCAACCTTTTAATCTGAAAATTATTTTACGTAATGAATGACTAAATACAAATTTCATGTTAATATGCATGTTGTAATTTCTGTTTAGGACTGATTATTTAGAGTCCCAAACAACATTTCGTGCTTTAAAAAAGATCCAAATACACAATTGCTATAAAAAATACAAAAGTCCTTAGAGGAAATGTATTGTAAGAGACAAGCCTATCTAAAACTTTATTCATAGCACTAAAAAATATTCATCAGTAAAATATGTTAAAAGTTCACACTTACCAATATAGTCCATCTAAATTCCTCACTTCATTGCCTAATAAAATGCAGAATGCCAGCTGTCTAGTTTATCTGACATGTGACTGATAATATATAGAATATATTTMTTTGAACATTTTTATAACAAAGCTTTGAGATGCTTTGCTAATTTCCAAGATGTATTTATTATATCTGTATGTATTAYGTTTATCTGTATACTTATTTTTGAAAAAAAAAAGTAGTTCTTAATCTACTGCTGAGAAGCTCTGAATGTCAAGTATTAAAATTGCAACTTAATTGAAGTCTTCATAACATAACAAAAAAACAGTGGGAGACTTACAGCAGGTAAATATTTTGATATTAAAAAAAAAAAAATCTGGTGGTATTTTATTACAGCTCTTACAGCTCTGTTGAAAACAGTGCTCCTTTATTTTTGTGTATGTCATTTGTAACCATTTTGAATCCTAATCAGAGATCCATAGAATATACAAATAAGTGGAAGAATTTGGGCATCATTTATTAAGTTTCAATATTTTAGGACATGTGAACTACACAAACTTTACTAAGATGAGGAAGAACAGAGCTGTAGTAAATTCTTTGCATTTCAGAAAATGATACAGTGCATTAATTATCTTGTATGAAAAAAATATTTATTTCAAAATACCTGATGAGGTCTCTTTTGTCTCATCTTCATCATTTATAAACACTAAAGAAAGTGTTCCATCTTGTTACTATGGGATAACCTGTCTYTTTCCGTCTACTTTGAGCTTTGAGTCATATTTAAATAAAAAATTTGAACTTGCTTGACATGTAATTCTATCTTAAGTAGACGACAATATTTTAAACACATTTCCAAAATTCTCTGTTACATAACATTGCAACTCAAATACCATGCTTGAAAAGAATTTTGGAAACTTTGACATTGTCATGTGACCAAACAAACCATGTTTGAAATTGTTATCACTACTGYGTTTGTAAGCGAGCTCAAAGCTCAGTGCAGACAACCTGACAGGCAGCTTCTTGGAAGTATTGTGTCTCAGTAACCTTAAACATGGCTTTTCCTTTTGAACACTTTAGTAGTTAAGATAGAGTGGAAGCATTTTGGCAGTCCTACAGCCTTTGATCCAGTCTGTGAGAAAAATAGTACTGAAATGCCCCTGCTCCTGAATTCTATAAACCATGCTAGGATGGCAGTTATCTGTCCTTTCCCCCTTTCCCCCTCCACAGTTAGTACAAGGGTTGCATTTGAAATGCAAACTTCATGAGGATAAGAAACACACTAAAGGCATCAAAATTTAACTGGGTTTCACTGGATGTGAGTAAACTGGAACCAGCATAGAAATGTTCTCATTACATCACTCCTAACAAAATCCTGAAGGTGTCGAGCCTATTCTCAACAGAGCAATTAAGACTTAGATTGATTAATCTATGAGCTAGATAAAGTACTATGAGCAGCTGAAAGCTCATGTTTCTTGACAAATATCTAACTTTTTAYAGAAATATTAATAAGACTTCCATCATGCACGTGTACCTCTGTTGGTTTGGATGATCTGGCAGCAGTTCTTCACCCATGAACAGATCTGTGCTTTGCTTACAGGACTTGCAAGGACCGTTTATCAGGAAGGCTCTTTGGTGTGAGTTGCTGCTGCACAACCATAGCCTTTCTCTCCCTTAAACCCCACTATGCAAATAAAAACTCTGTGACAGAAGGCAAAAGGCCAGACATTTGCCAGAAATGGAGGTGAGAAAGCAAGCCAAGGAACCCCAGTCAGAGTGGAGAAAACTGACCTCCAGCCTGGTGCTTTTTTTCTCCCAGGCAACGGAGGAGAACCCCCTATTAATATTCCCAGACAGACACTATCAAAAAAGGTTAGGAGAGTATTATATATTTATGCTGGTCTTTATAACGTATTCTTGATTTTCAGGTTTATTGTTTTTAATTACAATGTAAATTACAACATTTTAAAATATATTAGAGTATCTCAACAACATCCTCAAATTACATTTTATTTATTATAWGGAAATTACTGTAACATTAAATTAWCCCCTCTATAGCAACCTGTGGTGCAGACCATTTGCTTACTTTTTCTTTCCAGTATAGCACCTAACAGCCTGAAATATCTGATTTTCACAAGCAATGAAGAATCTCCCCCCATGTGTTACAAATTTTTCACGTTTACCATTAAAGCCATGAAAAAAAAAAAAAAAAAAAAAAAAAAGCTCAGTTATTAATATCAATGTGTATTTTGGTTTTGGCAGACAATAGAGATGTTGACTCTTTATCTGTAAAAATAAGGCTGAAAGGCAAGCACCACTTCAATTTATGGCTGACTGGACAGCTACAGTATCTGAATTTTTAAGTTTTTTGACCACAATAGRTACCATGGATGGAGTTGATACAATGAAAACTTTGATCATGAGTAATGATCTTTTGGAAGTCTTGTCACCCCAACATTCAATCAAAAACTTTATAAAGGTATTTGAACTAAGAGTTCTTGAGATCACAGCACTAAGTTTCTTTCCAATGCATTTGTGTTAAATTCGAAGCTTCCATGCTCTGTGAGATTTAAATTTCCTGAGAGACTGCTTCTCCCTACGTGGTCATAAGCATTTGTACAGCTGTTAAAAGTTTTTGGCAGCTGCCCACAACTGTGGAACCACATCTGGACTAGATCTGAGTGGTCGTAAATTTCAGTACCTTCAGAACAAATCAGAGAAACCTGCTTCTCTCACCTAGCGGTACCAAAGCCAAGAAAATAAGCCAATCAATTCCTGCTGTCAGGAAGGATGGAAAGAGAAAAACAGAGACCTTTTTGTCTTCTCTTTAGCAGATATGTAAGATGCCTTAATAATCTGATAAAGGGACAGAATGTAAATCTAGAATATAAATTTAGCTAGATAAAGCCTAATCTGAAATATGAGCCAAAAACAAAGGCGTTAATTCTATTTTAGGGATTCAGAAAATAAAACCTTACTTGATTGAACTCTTAAGGGCAAACTTTGAAATTAGATTCTTCTTTAATGAAATTTCTTTATTCACAATAATATTTCCTTAAGGAGAATCTTGCCTCCTAAAGAAAGTACTCAAATGATCATCGCATTTTTAATTGGACAACTATATAAACTCAGGAACAATAGCATGGTTTGCTATGCAGTTTGCTCTTTAATAACTCAAAATTTGGGAAATAATTAAAATTTAAACTTCTAAAGTGAATTTTAATCCCATATSTATGAAATACATAATTTTATATATTTCATGAGACTTTTTTTTATTAGGTTGACATTATACTATTGTTTGAAATGGGCCTCATAAGGTGAAATTGAGATGCTGAGAATAAGAGGAAATGTATAATTTATAAACTCTACTTAATAAAGCATATGTTAAGTACAGCTCTATGTGGAAAAGACTTTTAAGGTTATTTATAGTTTGATTTATTATATTAGAGTTCTTCTTAATAATAGAGTTATCTTACCAGTGTAATTGAGCCTATCTGTCAAGACTACAGCGGACATTTTACATATCTGAAGGAAGATGGCAAGGCAGAGCTACGAATCAGCAGCAAGTACCAAAGTTAGGATGGCAATCAATATTATTGAACCACAACATTTTCTTAACTGAAATTTTCCAAATCATTTGAGCCTGGATATTTGTTTTATGTTTGCCCAAATCAGAATTGCCAATCAGATAGGAATGACCAGCAACCTTGATTGCTTGGGTTTTTTGGTTTTTTTGAAATAAGGATTTCAAAATYGAGCTATTGACTTAGACAAGAGAACATGAAAGAACCCAATACTTGTGTACTGCTTCATATAGAGAGCAGATACCTGAAGAACAATATATCTCTGCATAAATAATCTCTGTGTTATTCAGAGTGAAGCAAGGAATGAGGTCATATGATCTACTGATTGGTAGTAGAAGTGTTTTCAGACAGGCYCTGAGATAATCTCTCTTCGCTCCCAATAAGCCCCAGCTCTTATAGATGCCATACTTCAGCTTCTTTTTCTTCATCAAAAGCTTTGATCCCCAAACAGTAGTACCATCTCCTCCCTATCTCAGCTTCTACTGGAACCATTTTAAAGTTTGGAAGCTGAGCTGTAAAGAACTTTAAAAAGAGATTTTCAAAGGTGTTTAGTCACTAACTCATTTAATCCATAGAAAGCAGACTTTCATATCCACACAATTATTTAAGAAATTCTTCAAAAATTAAGTGCAACTTTGCTGTCTTGTCAAACTTCATGTTGGTACATAAGCATTATACTCAGCCATGATGAAATATTTACCCACTAGTAAAATAAAAACAAACAAAAAAAAATATACGGTCAAAAAATTTGACAAATAGTGTAGGAGAGAGAGAAGACATAAACTTGGTGCGTAAGAGATAAACAGGACATATATGTTTCTTGCTTCCCTGTTTGTTCTGGAGTGATATAATCAGCTTTAAAAGTGAAAAGAATGAGGAGAAAGTAAGGAGACAAGATACGAAAAGCAGCCCACAACTTTGTTCAGATTTTGGAGAGCAGAAGACAAGAGTTGAATTTTCCAAGAAATCATTCCAGGCATATTTCAATTACTTCAATAGGTACAAATTTGTTGGAGCGGCCATTTGCAAGGAGACGGGGAGAGACACATAAACAACCGCGTAGACTTGGTTGTACGTGCTGTCTCATCCGCTTTATTAACGGAAGCCGAGGCTTTTTATACCCTTGGCTCGTAATGGCGGCGGCAGTTAGACGTAACGCTTTTTGTAACAGGAATAACGGTAACTTAACGTACAGAAGCTCTTACTAACACTATAAATTTCCTTATAAGATAGCTCTGCCATTGCAGGGGGCTCGCGCTGACTACCCTCGCCATAGGGTTATATTGTGGCTTCTCACGGCCTCGCGGGCACTAGAGATAGACCCGACTGGAACTGTTACAGCGCCTGCCGGCTGTCGGCCAACGGTGGCCAACGGCACCGAATATTCCAGATCCTTCACGGACCTTCTCTGCCCTTACCAGGCCTAGGCCCCATAATGGCTTACCACACAAATATTCAATATGTATCAGAAGTGAATTNTCATGTATTTGATGTTTTCTTTGCCCGTAACAAAGTCCTGTCACATTAGTCCCCATACTCCTAATCTACAGTATTTTTCATTATGTGAAATTGCATTTTGTCTACTTAACATGTCCTTCAGTTTTAATTGAATGAAAAGCAGAAAGCAGTTAAAGCATTACTATTCTTCCATGCTTGTAGTGAAATAATTCAGAAAAATTCTTGAAAGTTCTTGTGAAAAAAGRCTTGTGCATGTGAGATGTTATCTGATAAAACAGTAGTAAAAGTCATTTAAAATTTGTGAGAAAACAAATTTTGTGTTTTTATTGTCACTCTAGATTATCTTTTTACTTTTGGTTATGGGATGACTTATTCTTTTACTCTTTGTAATTTACTGACGTCCCTTAACAACACTACTACAACTTAATACTGAATGCATGATTTAAATGAGTGAATAATTTTAAATGAATATTTGGGAAGTGAGATAAAACTTCTCAGGTCTTATCTAAATCTTAGTGAAATTGAAAAGCTACGGAAAAGACTTATATGAAAAAGATTTATGGAAGTGAGTGTCAAATTTTTCATCTTTCTTCTTGAGTCTGGCACAAATTAACTTCATTAGAAAGGGGTTTTTTAGATTTTCTGTAAAATGTTTTCTAATCCTTATAACAGTTTWAAATTGTTGGCACAGAGTTTAAATTGCATGACACTATAAATAGCTGTGTAGTGGTAGAGGGAAAAAAAAAGCTTTTAATTTTACTAAATTCTGTAGAAATGCATTGTATTTTCAATCTGTATCTATTTAGATGAGTCTTTTGGAACAGAGCACTTAACCGTGCTTCATGTATCTGTTATGGCCCCTTTGTCATAGCTCCATTCCATTCAAATGAATGGTTGGTTCCTGACTGAAAATTTAGACATGTTGGATAGATTTAGCTGAAGATATTCATTCTCTGACAGTGAAGTAGTTAGCTGTATTTGCTTTTACTGTTGGTGTAATTAAGCTTCAAAGTTAACAATTGAAAGTTAACACCTTATAAGAATCAGTGGACAATATTTACACTTCTCCAATTTTGCAGAATTTTCACTGCTGATTGAATGAATGATATACTTTGAGACCTTTATTTTAAAGCACAAAGAAATAGAAATAAGAAATAACCTTGAAGTCAATGAACAAATTCCTGAGACCCATCCTTGGTCAGTCTGTATTCATATTCATAGCAATGTGACTTATATTATTTACAATAAGATGCATTTATTCAATAAATATTAAAGACTAGGTTTGATGTCTTATTTTGTTTGTTTAGGGTGGGTTTATTTTGTTTTTGGTCTTGGTTTGTCCCTGCAGTGAAGGGGGGGGGGGCACATTTAAAATGCGGTGGGGAAGGTCTTAACATGAAATCCTTTGTGACTGTGGCAAGATATAGAATCCTGAACACCAGACTTTCCTTCGGATTTCTTTTTAGCTTAAATTGTTTGATTAGCAGTTTTTTTGGATAAAGATGAATGATAATAATCATATTTGAACAAAATGAATATWATGTTTCATGAGGTTATTTGGAGASTATCACTGTTAGTTCCAAATGAACCTACATTTCTCTCATGTAACTCAAGAAGTATTTGTGCTGTCACACAGCAGAGGAGCACCATAATTTTGATAGACTATTTGTTCATTTTCCCTCACAAATCCTTTAAGAAAGGTTTCATTCCTTAGATTACAATATGGTCATAATTTTGAGATCCAGAATTATGGTGACATTACCATTATAAAGGTTGTGTGCTTAAACATTGGAAGAGATCTGAAAGAAAACATGAATTGCCAGAAATGYTATACATCACTGTACTCTCAAATAAAACTGAAGTTAAAGCARAGAGGTTAAAAAAGTACAAGAATTGTAACTTAATATACATGATAAATTCCATAATATAATAGTTGATCAGCATTGTGCCAGTGCCTGTTTATTGGGTGAAAATTGAGGAACTTGGAGATACTGGAATGACAAGAAACACATAAAGGAACCACAGAAAAGGGGAGATTCCAAGAGCTTAATAACACCACTGGAAAAATGCCAGAGATGGATTTAAACCTCCAATCTACAGGCTGAAGAAATTATTCCAAGGAGCCTTAGGTAGCAATGTATGTATTGGATCATATTTAACTATGTGATTTTCTTGTGGGTAAATGTTTTCATGAGCTCTATTCTAATGTTTTACAAGCAAAGCAAATGTATGAGGGCAGTATAATTTATTTTCTAATGAGGGATCAAGTAGTTTATTTCTATTGTACATGTTATTACAGTGACTGTAACATGCTGTGAGAGAGCAGAATGATGAGCAGTCACATCTTGCTAACACATCTTAGATGATAAACAGATGGAGACTATGGAGATATTCCATGTTAGGACATGCAGGAAAAATTATTTCACAAATGTAATTAGCATAAATTATTTTTTAAAAGCTTTGGGKTTYTTTGTTTTGCCTTTTTTWAAAAAAATAGCCTCCTCCTCTGCCCCTTAATAGCCATGACCTTGGCAGCTCGAGTCTTCAAGATCAGCTAGAATTATGATGGGTGGATGAAGCCTTAAAGGTTAGAAGTTTAGTTTGGAGAAGTACCAAGAAGTTTGGATACTAATCTCATATTTWTCCAAACTAATCCTTGGAGGTCTCTCCCTCCTTCCTCTTCCACATGGTTCCTCCTTCTCCCCCCAAGACTGGCTATGTCTTCATGCTTGCACTGACACTGTCYTTTCACACTCGTCTTGGAAATTTCACATCTGGTATTGCTTTATGCTTCCTGTTATTTTAAAATCACATACAGTGGGATCTCCCTGAGTCAGGGATTTCTCACGAATGCTAAGCTTCTTGCCCTAGTGAAGTCTCAAGTCTGGTGAGATTTGAAATGATGAAAAGTGAGACAGAATTKTCTGGGCCATTAACTGAATTTAATACAAAATTTTTGTACAATTTAGGGTCAAAGAAAGGGTTGATGAGACCTCTAGTCTGATCCCCTGTGTAAAGTAAGCAACAGATTTTTAGCTCCTGATTGCTGCATTGAATCCAATAATTTGAGTTTAACTGAAGTATATTTTCCAGCAAACTATGGTAACTTCACCTAAATACAGATTGTGAAGAAGCTATGTCCCTCATCTTCAATGGTAGCTAGTCATTTTCCTTTTTTTTTTTTTTTTTTTTTTTTT
>NW_026623265.1:0-1410 GCF_030028575.1 Malurus melanocephalus
CGGTCCTACTGGTGGTAACGCCCGCTCTCTCCCTCTGTCTCCTTTACCCATTCCTTTTCCATTTTCCTTTTGCTGTCTTTTCCAGCCCCCTTTAGTGGGCAACTACCTCTTCTCCATTTTTGGGTTACCAATAAATGGTTCTGAGATACAAAGTTTGTCTCGGTTGACTTCATTTCGTTCTTGACCATCCATTTTAAAAGAACTCCTCGCAGTTCCCTACGTTTGGAACGCGACATGAGTTCTTGCATTTTCATTTATAACTTTTATAGCAAGTTTGATGTGTCTAGTTTGGACTTGACTGTACATTTCTAAGAGAACTTCCTGTCTCTTCCCATGCTTTGATAGGAGTACCTTTCCACAGGACAGATTTCAGATGTATCCTGGAGATGTTTTTCTCCTGTCCAAACCTGATGGACTTCAGAATGCAGGATATTGACAGAAGTCATGACCAGCACATGGGTAAGTTTTCTTACTTTGCTTTCAGGGTTGCAAAATAAAAAAGAAGAAATTATTTGATAAACAACTCTTCCTTCCTTTTCCATCCTCTTCCTCTCTGTCTTCCCCAGGGAAACTGAGAACTGATCTTCCTGCCAATACAAAAATCAGACTCCAGGTCAACCATATTCTGCTTGCCTCAGGCTCAAAGATATTGGAGTGGCAGTACATGACTGCCCTGCCCAGTCCTCTTTATGTCATTCATGTCACAAAATGAGGTCAAATGAATGTGATGAGGAGCAATTATTTTCATTTGGAGACTCACTGTTATGGCAGTGAAGTTAGAACAGACTCTCTGACAAACTATTTAAAACTTTATAAGAAAACCACAGTCCACATTGACCTTCTTTCCTGCTCAGCCTGCACGTTTTCCTTACCTCAGCAAAGATCACTGAGAAATACCAATCTGAAAAAACCTCAAAGTGCTTCATGAAAATTTATTGATTCTATTCAAACTTTCAAATGAAACCATTTGGGAAGACGGGCCAACAGGCCCTGTCCCCAGCTTTGTATTTTTCCAGTCCTCCCTGGCTTCCTGGCTTCTCCCCTCCCTCATCTGGCCAGAGCAGTTTTGGCACTCCCTGGCCCCATTGCTCCCAGCCAGGTGAACTGATGTGGAGGTAAGAGGCACTGCCCTGGTGATCCAAAAATGATCTGAGCAAGACTCTGCAACTTATATAATTTTAAGTTGTGAAGTAGGTATGTTTATTGCAGCGCTGGGTGAGCGGGAGGTACTCCTCAAAGCCGCACACACCCCAGCACGGGTATCGCTTGGTATATATCAGGTTACATGTTACACATTCACTGAGTTTCGTAATTTGCCTATACATATTCATGACCTATCCCCGCTTTGTATTAAAATGAGTTTAAAAGTCATTTCCATGTGGTCACGCCTGCGCAGTGTTATTTGGTAGT
>NW_026623265.1:2580-40862 GCF_030028575.1 Malurus melanocephalus
CCCATACCCTATGTTCAGAGGGATAGAGCACTGTTCTCTCATGGTTTAATCCTAATGCAACAATGGGGTGGATAATGTAGACAGGAGCATTGCGTATAGTGAGCACAAAGGCTGTGGCCATATTGTCAATAGGGTCATAGGTAAAGTTTACCAGGGTCCACCAAGATTGAAATTTTCTTTCTAGATCAGTGGCATTGTCCCAAACAATTTTGCCCTCTGTTCTGTGTTTATGAGAGCATATAGGGGCTTTACAAGTAAACCGTAATTATAAACCCAAAGTCCAGACCAGCCTGTCATTCCCAAGAATGTTCTGAGTTCTTTCACAGTCTGAGGTTTTGGGGTCTGACAGATGGCTTCTTTGCGATCCTGCCCCAAGCTCCTTTGTCCTGCACTGATCTCATAGCCCAGGTAAATCACCTTTTTTTCCATTACTTGGGCATTTTTCTTGGAAACCTGGTATCCCTGCAGTCCTAGGAAATTTAGCAGACTTACCGTCCAGGTAAGACAGGCCTCTTCAGTCTTGGTAGCTATCAAGAGGTCATCCACATATTGCAACAGTTTTCCTTCTGATGCTGGGACCTGCCAGGATTCTAAGTCCTTGGCAAGTTGATCTCCGAATATGGTAGGACTATTTTTGAACCCTTGAGGCAACACTGTCCAAGTGAGCTGGGTTTTATGCCCACTTTTACGGCTTTCCCATTCAAAAGCGAATATTTTCTGGCTGGCTTGGTGGAGAGGGAGGCAAAAGAAGGCATCTTTCAAATGTAGAACCGTAAACCAAATTAACTCCGATGTTAATTCAGTTAATAATGTATATGGATTTGCCACTACAGCGTAGAGGTCTTCTGTAATCTTATTTACAGCCCTTAAATCCTGTACTACCCGGTATGATCCATCAGGTTTGCGAACGGGTAGTATAGGGGTGTTAAATTCAGACTGGCATCCTCTCAGTAATCTTAGCTGCAAAAAGTTTTCTATTACTGGGCTAATTCCTTCTCTATCTTCTTTTCTTAAAGGATATTGTTTAACTCTAACTGGCTGTTTTCCCTCTTTGAGTTTAATTTGTATGGGAGGTGCATTCTTAGCTCTCCCTGAAACATCAGTAGCCCAAATCCCAGGAAGTACCTGATTTGTTATTTCCTCACTAATTCCTTCTCCGGTCTCAGGGGTTGTCAATATTAAACTTAATATTTCTACATATTGTTGATCATTCACCTCCAGAGTAATTTCCCCATTTTTAAACATAATGGTTGTTTGTAATTGTTCCAAAAAATCCCTACCCAAGAGTGCTTTTGGGGAATTGGGCATATATAAAAACTTATGAATTCCCCATTGTTTCCCAAGTTTATACTTCAAAGGYTTACAAAAATAAGCTTTTTCAGAGTGACCAGTGGCCCCTTTTACCATGATATAATCATCCCCTACAGGCATCAGAGCTTTATTCAAAACCGAATAAGTTGCCCCCGTATCTACCAGAAATTCTACTTCTCTCTCCGTTTCCCCTAGCTTTACTGTAACCAGGGGATCTCCTAGGTTGGAATCCCCCGGTCCTCTTCAGTCTTCCCTCACATGTGCAATCTCTTTCTCCTCAGAATTATCCCATCTCTTATTGGGATACGTATTCTTCCTCTCTGGGCATTCATTCTTCTAATGGCCAAATTTCTTGCAACATGCACACTGTTTTTTGTGCAGTTTGTTTTTTCCTTGGTTCTGACTCCCTTTCTGGTTATTCCCTTTTACATTTTTTCCACCAATGTTACTAACTTCTTGACTCCCTCTTTATATTTTGCTTCTCGGTTACTGTACACYCTCCAAGCTTCATCTAATAATACCTCCACATTTCTACTCTCTGTTGAACGTAGTTTCTGGAGTTTCCATCTAATGTCCCACTGTGATTGGCCCAAAAAGAGAGACACTAGCTGTTGTATCCCCACCTCTGACCCAGGGTCCAGTGTTGTGTTTCTACGCATAGCATCTTTTAATCGTTCCAGAAAGTCAGTTGGAGACTCAGAGGGGCCCTGTTTGATTGCATACAGTGCTAACCAATTAATTGTTTTAGGCATTGCCTTTTACATGGCTTTTACTATCCACTCCTGATAAGCCTGTGGTTTAGCCATTTCACCTGTTCTATTTGGATCCCATTTCGGGTGCTGGAGTGGCAAATATTCCTTGTGATCTTCTTGTCRTGCTTTATAATAATTTTCAGCCAAATCTTGTGCTGTTTTCAAAATTAATTGTTTTTCAGTTTCTGTTACGGCTTCCAATAACAACTGAATATCATTCCAATCGAGATTATGTTGTTTCATTATAAAACATAAATGTTTACTTATGATTATTGGATTGGTTCGATAATCTTTCACAATCTTTTTCCAAGCTTCTATGTCAATAGTAAAAAAAGGTACCTTGATAAGCACTGTATTGCCCTCAGGCTCTACTGCCTCCCGTAGGGAGGTGCTTGCAGGACCTGCCTTCGCTTCCCCTGTGTTCTGGCAGAGACCGGGCTCCCTGGTGGAGACAGCATGTCCTCTGAGTCTGCCTCATCCTCTTGCTTCCTAGGAGGGGGMTTAAGAAAATCAGTTAATTCTTGTTCCTGTGCTGCTGCCTGATGAACCTTGTCTGGTTTAGTACATCTTTGACCTATACTGCATGCTGAACAGCACCTTTTAAGTCTGCTTTGAGTAGCTTTATTTTCTTTTTCCAAAGCCAGTACTATGGGGTCTTGTGGTGGCACCATCCTGCAGTCCCTCTGCCACTCAGGGTGCTTTCAGAGAGTGAAAAACCTGCAGAAAAGACCTCATCCCACTTTCCCTCTCTCCTCAAGAACAGCATTGCCTGCAGGGAGTTTTATAATCTAAAGATCCAAAAAGTGGCTATTTTGCCCGATGATCTAATTTATATAAACGCCACCAATTATTACCATACTTAATAAGAACCTTCTTATTTTCTATTCCTCTTGTTCTGACTGTTTCTTTCCAGTATACTAATATACACCCAAGGGGGGGTTTTGCCATTATTTCTTTACCCTGGCTACTTCCCATTTTATTCCAGTGTTATATTACTCACTCCAGATCACCTGTATTATATTAACCACTTTTTGTGTGCCTTTTATCTCCTCGGGTGAAACCACTGGAGTGGGGGGATGTCCCTAGGTTAGTGTTCCCTTCCCGTTTTTCTCTCCCCTCCCCATTCAACTGCTGCAGCTTAAACTATCACACACAGCATGCAATCACACAACACACAGTCACAGCAAACATGCATTACAAAAATAAAGAAGAAATATAACTTACTTCCTGAATCCGGGTTCTCGGCACTGCCACTTCCTGGTTCTGGTCCATGCTTCACTTCCGGGATCCGGGTCTCCACACATGCTCACACACTGTCAGTCACGAAGCTCCATACAAGCACACAATCAGGTTCTGCCCACCCTTTCTTCTGCTTCCCACTACAGTCATTGGCAGGCCTGTACTCAGGTAATAGCAGAACTTTTCGCTCCGGTCCCACTCGGCAGACCGTTGTGAAAAACCTTTCCTGGCCGGCAACCTYGCCGGCGCTTGCAAGCCCTATCAGGATCTGATGTGCACCAGGCATCCCTGGCGTCTTACCAACCCCTGGCTACGCGTACGCCCTGTAGACTTCCTGACTGATAAACATACCRTTCCTATGAAGCGCCAGTGGGTACTTGCTCTGCCTGGGCTGTGGACATACCAGAAAGCGGAATTCTTCCAGGAAAAAAGACCTGGGGCGCACCAAAGAGTCCCGATTCTGGATAGCCCCCGCACTGGACAGAGCTTCTCTTGCTGGCTCGCCAAAATGATCCAAAAATGATCTGAGCAAGACTCTGCAACTTACATAATTTTAAGTTGTGAAGTAGGTATGTTTATTGCAGCGCTGGGTGAGCGGGAGATACTCCTCAAAGCCGCACACACCCCAGCACGGGTATCGCTTGGTATATATCAGGTTACATGTTACACATTCAGCGAGTTTCGTAATTCGCCTATACATATTCATGACCTATCCCCGCTTTGTATTAAAATGAGTTTAAAAGTCATTTCCATGTGGTCACGCCTGCGCAGTGTTATTTGGTAGTGGGCTCCRGGGGTCTCGGGAGGAAATAAAATACTCATCCTCTTGTCTTGAACTTTTCACCTTTCTCTCTTGCGCATGATCTCTGGGTGCCTGGCCCAAGTCCAAACAACAACTCTGGTTTTGACCAGAGCAGTGGTTCCACGAATACAGGCTGGGTCACAGTCCCTGCTTTTGTCAATAATTTTTACTTCTCATTCTGCTTTGACAAACACAATCAMTGTTAAGTAAGCAATATRCAYTGTCTAGCAAGCAGTTTCTAACAAGTTACCCTGTAACTTCTAATGTCCCTGCATCACTGGCCCCTGCTTGAGCCCCTGTGCCCTGCTGACCCCAGAATGGGTGTCCAGGGAGCAACTGCATGTATGGCCTGGATCAGCTGTCCCCAGGGCTGCTTGGCTTTCTGGTCTTTTTTTCCTGGTGAGATGGATTAAAGAAAGGGGAAAAAAGTTGGCTCATTATGCTGGATACCTTTTTGCTGACTCTGAAACAATACAGTGCAGTGAAATAACCTTTTTGTCTGTTTTTTCTTTTCAAATTCTGATGCAAGATGACATTGCCCTTTAAGATGTGCACTCCTTGAATACTTTTAGTTTTAATTCCAAATCATCTGGGAATAGATTAAGGAAATTGCATTTAAATTCTTTCTGGATAAAGAAGGATGCATATTAAGCTGCCTCCTCACTGCTTCAATATCAAAAGAAGTAATGAGTTGTCTTAGCAGGAATAATTAGCTGTGTGAAAGTTAGTTGTGAAAACTGGAGGTGATCTTTGTCTTTGATGTGCATCTTCATCTCTGTGAAATTGAGAAAGGATTTAGCAAATAACTTTTTTGTTTTTTCCTTCACAAGGTTCTTAAAAGACGTTTAGATTGTGTTGCATTGAAAGAATTGCAATTTTTATTTTATTACTCGGTTTACTTTTATTAATTGACAGTTTCTCAACTCACTGAGTCCTTCCTTCCTGGTGAAGGTTTTAGGGAATAAGTCCTATGATGAGTAGCTGAAGGAGCTGGAGCTGACTAGCCTGGAGAAGAGGAGAGACCTTATTGCTCTCTACAAGTCCCTGAAAGGAATGTATGGCCAGGGGAGGGTCAGGCACTTATTCCAGGTAACCAGAGATAGGACAGAAGGACATAGCCTCAAGCTCTGGCAGGGGTGGTTCAGATGGGATATTAGGAGGAATTTCTTGATGGAAAGGGTGGTGAGGCATTAGAATGGGCTGCCTAAGAAGGTCTTGGAGTCATTAACTAGGAGAAGGCTTAACCCAGAATGCTAGGCAGCAATTTTCCAGCATTTTGATACTCAGCTATCACCATGAGCATCTCCCCTGAATTCAAGGCCCCATCCAAAGAGACTGGCCAGGAATCAGGGGAATTAGGAGGTGAACTATAAATTCCCACAAGCTGGATGGGTGATCCTTGTCTTTCCACAGAGCTCTAGGAAAGACATGAGGAATGCCTTAGGATCTTTGGCTTCTCTGCGGTCAAGGGGTGGGTCACGGCAATCAGATGTCTCCAAAGAGCAGGCCTATGGGGTGTACTGCAGTGGTATTTTCTATACATCTCAATTTCCATGCTCATTTCTCTTAACTCCCATTGAAAGGGCTCAGCATTTTCCTAATGTTCAGCTTTTACGTTCTTCCTTACGTTCATTTCCTACAAATACCCACTGTGATTAGAGAATATGATCCAACAGTGTAACAATCTGCACAATCACTTCCCTTGTGTGAAATCCTGAAAAAACGTAATTCCCAAAAGAAAAAGAAAAGAAATGTTGTGCTGCCTTCTGCTCTGTGTTCAGTTTGCCTCATTAACATTGCCACAGCTCTTGGGATAATTAAAGTTTTGTCACTTTTGCACCTCATTAATTTGGTAATTCACAGTAGGAGATGTGTTCTATAATGCTTAAAGTATAATTCATTAATTGAGGTCAATCCCTCCTTATAAACAGGGAAGTAGCTCCATCACTATATTAACTAGCTGCCTAAATAGTGATATGTTGCTCATTTCTAATCTTGTCATAAAATGTGACTTATAGCAGAAAAGAAATGCCTTCTATTTGTCTTACAGTACACTGCAGAGTATTTCTCAACAGAGAAGAGAAAGGTCCCTAATCTTTATGTGCTCATGTGATATTCAAAGCCCAGACTGTGCCATGCTTAGTGTAATGCATCTGGAAAATGATGATCTGAAAATTCTAGATGCTAATCAGCAAGTTTCTGGAATTTTTCAGTTGGAAATAAGCTATCCATTGTGATGGCTAGACAGCCCTTAGCACAGGGATCGCAGTGGTCCAAGTACTCCAGCCCAGGAGACTCAAACTTCTTCTTTGTTAGAAGCACCCCAATTTTTGGGCAATAAAGTGAGAGATGAGGCAGTAGAGTACTTTTTGTCTAGTTGAAGCTAGAACAAAACCCATCCAAAACTGTTAAATAATTGAACTACTTGGAGAGTGAATAAAATGGAGTCTGTTAAGTGAACAGCTTAGTTTCTGGAAACCTTGTGTTTTGGTATCTGTATTGAAAGGAAATATTTGTAAGCTGTTTGACATCCCAGAGTTAAAAAGAAAAATTAAATATGAATTTAGGGTGAAAGAAATCCCAGCATGACATATTGATTCTTATCATCCACTGTACCCCATATACATATACCTTCATATACATATACCTTCATATACATATACATATACATATACCTTCCTACATGCAGGGAAATATTTCCCTCTTGCTGTTACAGAGCTCTGCTTTCCACAGATGAAATTATTATGTTTCAGAAAAAAAAGCAAACAGATAATGACTCAACCCTTTTCTTGGAATTTCACRTCTGTGATATGTTTTTTCAGACTCCATTGTCAGTAATGTTGTATAATTTGATGGCACTCTTGATGGGGAGTAGTGTTTTGTCTGTAATGAAGTGTGTTATTCATTAGTATTTTATTCCTGATAGGTTGTTTGGTTCTGAGAAACAAGTTCCCTCTGTGTATAATTTTCCTTTATTGCTGTTATTATCTCTAGATAATCCAGTGTGATTCATGGATTAAATTTGACTTTATTGTTGTAGGTATTAGAGTGATAATTAACTGCAAAAGACGTGGAGATCACACTAATTTAAACTTTAATTAGTTGAACTAATGTTACCAGTTCTCCTTGGCTGTTTCCACAGCTCTAGTGACTACAACTGCAAAGAAAACTAGCAATTAAAAATGTTATGGAAGTATTGCAGTGATCAATAAGTATGCTTCTTAAATCTTACCTGTAATAAGCTCCGTGCCTTAGTGAAGCAGGTGTGAGATTAATGATTAAAGACTGAGACTCCTGAGCATGAGACTCCACAACATTAATCCCTTCAATTATTTACAGCAAGAACTTCTTGCAAGGGTGGGTGCGGGCACAGGCTGACTCATGCAAGTGCTGCTGTGGGTGCACTTGCCGGGCTCATCTTCATCCCAGGGTCTCATCTGACCACTCTGCACCTCAAAGGGACAAAGGGGCAGAGAAAGGAGATTACTCCAGGCCTCCTTTAGTTTACAATCATTTGGATTTACACAAATGTGGAACTGAGTCATTGCCACCCACCTTACATGTACTTTGGGAGGCATGGGGGGTGGGTGGGGAAATCTGTTGGTGTACAACTTCGTGACGAAAATTTAGTCATCCAGACCAAACTGCCTGAATCCAAGCTAATAAACTTGCTTTCATGAATCAGTCATCATCATATTAAGAAATGCTCATTTTATTTTGGTTTTGTTTTCACAAATTCCATTGAAAAGCTGTTCCAAAACAAAAGTGATTTGGAAAGACTTCAATATTTTCAGTTTGATTTTAAAGACACTATCTATCCACACAATTTATAACACTATTTGTTTTCTGCCTGGGGTTCCTCTTTCCTGTACATGTTTGAAAAGGGTTCTGGAACTGATCTCTCCAAGCATGTATCACACCAAAGTTTTATGGTTTTTGTTGGGACTGACTACTACACACAGAGATAGTTTTCCTCTTTCATCACTTCCAATTGCTAAGGCTGAAGCTCACAGCAGAAGCTCTCAGTCTGTGTTTCTATTGCTTAGACATTTAGTTTATGTCAGTCCTCAGGATTTGTTAGTTCTTTCTGTACACAGAGATCCTCTTCTGAACTTTTAATACTGGTGCTCTGCAATTTTGCTGCCCCATTTTAAGCATTTTGCTTGTTACAAGAAGAAATGGAGGTCTGCCCTTCTTTTCACCTGTCTGGGAAAGAGCAGAGGAGGTGAAGGGGATTTAGTTCAATGCTGAATTTACTACATCTCAAATTTACCTACCCTATAGTGTTTAATTCTGTAATTGCTGTTCCCTCTTTGCTTCCTTTGCCAATGTTGCATTTGTTGTAAAGCAGAATTTTACACTTTGCCGGCAGGAGTGGGTTGTTGATCCAGAAGGTTTCACAGGTGTGGTGGGATTGCATTCACAGTTTCAGCTTTGAGCTGAGAATGATAAACACTCACCCTAATAGGAGGATAGTGTGTGTGAGAGTTCACACGTTCTCTCCTTGCAAAGCGCGAAGCAGACATCCTTCTTCAGGAAAGAGCAGCCGACCTCTGCCATGGGCCAGATGAAGCCTATACAAAGACTTCAGGGGTCTGAAGTCTGGCTCCTTTCCACCTTCTTTCCTCACTGGCCCATGGCAACATGACCTGGTGCATCAGCCCTGACACACTTCAGATGAACAAGAGACGAACATCCAGCTCACTAGATAACTGCACATCATGGATGGCTCTCAGGAGTGCCTGTTGGCTCTGGGATAAGCACACATCTGGTCACAAGCTGAAAAATTTACAGTGCTGTGTTCTGCTTGAATGCTCCTTTGAGAGGGTGTGAGGCATAACATGGACAAAAATTCGAGAACCTCTATGCTCCTACCTAAGAACTTGTCAAGAGATGACTGAAAAGGGGAAAAAAMCAATCTCGTCATTAAAGGGGGAGGCATCCATCCCACATGGGATTATAACCACGTGGGTTTTCTATTCTGTGAATTACTATTAGGACAAGTGAGATACAGCAAATCTTTTCAAATACTGTTTCTTTAATGGCTGGATTTTTAATGGAGGAAGTGAAATGGCAGCATTGTAGGAAAGTAATTAAAGTATTTACTAAGAAATACACACCAAGTTGAAAGAGGGCTAATCAGGTACTGCTATCCTGCTGACATCATTATAATTTGGAAAGATTCTTTACCAATGAAGTAGGAAAGGGTTGAAGTTTGGCAATTATTTTCTGTAATAAGGCAAGATAACAGGAGGGATATAAGAAAAAACGGGACCTGATTTGATATTATGGAATTCACAATAATTTTTAAAAATAATTTAGCAGCAGAACTCAGAAAATTTTCAGTGGTTCTCCACAAGCATTTTAGTTTGAACCAAAAATGTTGGACAAAATTCTGCAATTTCCCCCATGTGTGGTATTTTGTCTTGTATCAAAGAATGGTGTCACGGTCTGCAAATTAGTTTTCTTTCTATTTAACAAATTAGAAGAGTCCCAAAAATGAGCTCTCAGCCAATAGAGACAGATTAAAACTAATCAGAATTAATTCCCTTGCACCCAAAATGCGTGAAGAATGAACAACAGGATCATGGGGATTTGACACTGACTTCTTTCTGCCTTTAGATCTTCTCTTAGTGGGCTGTGAGACTTGTTAGTGTTAACATACTTCGTTTTCTTAGTGTTTACCAAGCTACATTTGGGTTCTACTTTCTTCCAAATCTGCCAATATTTTAAAACTTCCAGATAATTTACACACAATTTTTTTCCAGTCTTCTGCTTTTCTTTGTGAGACAGATGCCAGGTCTATCCATTTGTCTCACTGGAAGTAAGGACCTATGAAAATACCAGACATAAAAACACACAGAGGGGTGATTTTAAAGTTAAATCAATGCATTCCACCTGTCTATCTCCCTGTTACTGAAAAATGTTTAATTGGACACAGGTACTTAGATGAGCAGCAATGACCTGCAAACCTCTTCACCACGGGCTGTGCGTGGTGAGGTGTGCAAAATTCATGTATCCAGCACCCATGCCAGTAATGACATTCGCCACGGCACTGCTTACATGGCACTGCTTACTCCTCTGTGGTACACTTGTAGAATTAGTATTTCCTAGTTTTCACAGCTGCAACCTCCTTGGAACATTAAAATCTGATGGGAATCTTATGCCCTTGCTATAACTTACAGGAGTCCCTTAGAACTGGGAAGGAAATATCAGGAGTTTATTTTGGTATGGAAATGCCGAGCTTGTGTGACATCTAGGTGTCATTTGAGCGCTTAATAAAGGTGTTAGAAGAATTGCTGCAAGAAATGCAGCCAGTTAGTTCACAATGAAATAATAAGCACAAAAGCTTTCCTCCAAAAGGCTAAATGATGTTTTGAATAACTACTGACAAAAAGGAACTTTGCTAGTTTTGTTGGGTTTTATTTCTCCTCTTAGTTAACTTTCCTCCCTATTGTGAATGAGTGATTGTCTTGGGTTGATGTTGTGCCAGTCCTGTATTCCTATATTCCATCAGCTTGTATGCCCAAAAGGTGCCTGCGCTTTTAAATCTGACTCAGAAGAAGGGGTAGGGGCGATGCGGGCAGTTTAAAATCCAGGGCTGGTGTGCAGCCGTGGGCTTTTTGGACTCAGCATCGGTGCTGCGGGAGTTCTTGCTTGCTGCGTGCAGCAGAGTTACTGTGTTGCCATTTAGCTAGCTCGGGTTTGTTAGCTTGAGCAAACAGTTTTCTGAGGACTGCCACCCCCTCTGTGGCTGCTTTGATTTTGCTCTTGGAGCAATTCGGCGGCTGGCGGGGACAAGCAGTGCCACTCCGTCTCGTCCCAGACTCCGGAAGAGGCCAAGCCGGTGATGGAAAAGTACATTGAGCCTTCTGTTTCATCCACTGTAAGGAGAGGACTGCTCCACATTTTTCCATTGTTGCCTGAGCGGCTGCATGGACCTTTTGTTCTTTTGTTTCTTTTTTTCCTGGGGACAGGAGCCGCCATCTTTTTTCCACACCACTGGCCGAGGGGTTGGGGAGGGGGAGCGGTGTGTGCTCCTGAGTTTTAAATATCTGTGTCCTGTCGGCACTGTATTTTGTTAATAAACTACTTTATTTTTCTCTTCACTTTTGCCCAAACATCTATTTCATATTGGTGGGAAGAAATTATCAATTTTTTTACTTCAGAGGAAACATTTACTCTGTAACATTTTTTCTCTGAAAACATTGTCTCAAACCAAGACAGTGATGCAGTGTCACTCGAAGGATTGCTATCAACAGTATTAGCAAAAGTAATTTTAGTATGAATTTATAAGCCAGACTTGACAAAGTTCCATGGCAAGGTTTGCTCTGCTGTTTACTGTATGGGTAAAATAGACAAAGGAAAATTTGGTAATAACTGATTTAGAATGGATCACACAGAGACTAAAGATGCAAAAGGGTAATGGCACCCCTTCTTCTGGGTCATGAGGTTCAGAGCAGACCCCCTTAATTTCTAAAGTCCTGATGGAGTTTAGGTTAAGCTAGGTGTAATTTTGGTTTCAGACTTTGAAAATAGAAGAAACGTGTGAATTTCATTGGTGTTGATTTAGCATGTTATCATCAACTTATCGAGGATCTGTTGTGAATAAGGGGTCTCTTGCTTTATCTTAGTCTCAGATGAGGAATTTCAAAACTTGAGAGGTGTCCCAGCAGTAGGGGAGACTACTGCAATGCATCCACACTGCTGAGCAGGCAGAAGTCAAAGGAGGCTCACTAAAGCTGTCATATTTTTGGGATAAAGTATTTGGCTAATAATTAAATTGCATGGGAAGCGTATGCATTGGACTCTGTGTACCCACAGTTTTTTTTGTGAGTCTTAGAAAAGACACATGCTATTCATGTGCTGATCAGAGAGTGTTCCAAGCGCCTGTGCACTGATGCTCACTGGATCAATTTGTGGGTTTTCTGGAGGAGTTCTTGGCCTGACTTTGCTTCAGGCCTTTACCTCCTTTGGAATCTGTACTGGTTAAGGGGATCAACCACATCCATTGCACTCTCTTAGTTGCTTGAATCATATTAATTACGTTGTTCACATTATTATCTTAGAATCTGTCCTACAGTTTTTAACAATAAATGTAAAGCAGAGTCAACTATTCCCCCCTGTTTTTAAGCTCCTCCAATCATGATGGATTTGAATATTCAAATCAGCCCAGAAGTTCTCAATATTGCCTCCTATTTTCTTGACAGGCTGAATGAGGAAATAGCTCATGTACAAAAGCTTGGCTGGCAGGTAATGCTGAAGCTGAATCCAAAAGTTCTACTAATAAGGCTCAAGAGAGGGAAAGGCATGGAACCAAGAGGTTTGGATTAAAGCAGGCATATGATACAGAGACACCTCTGTGTACACGGGGGAAGATTCTCAGCTGCTCAGCCCACACTGTGCGGCTCAGCATTCAGCAACTCCTTATATAACATTTAACACTAGATTTTCAAGGAAATTGGCAGTGCCACATGCAGGTGGCATTTTCCTAATAAAGAAATACAAACTTGGATTTGGGGAGCTGGGGTTCACTTCTTCAAGTTTTTAGGGAAGGCATAGGGGAAGAAAACCAGCTGTAATGTTCAAATTGTGAAGTTAATAAGGTCTCAAATGTTTAATTTGATTATTTTTAAAAGTTAAAACAAACCCAAAAGATTTGCAGTTTTTTACAATTTTGTTGTACCTAATAATTTTTTAAATTCTTGGTGATTAAAAACATAATCATGCTCACAATGCAGCACTGTGCTCTTTGGAAAATCTGATGAGAGCAACAAAACTTGTCCTTGACTGCCTGTTTCAGAATATTCTTCTATCTTTCGTGGAGTGAAGAGATTATTCCTGTCAGAGGCATAGATCCATTTAAACTGGCATGTCTGGGAACAGTCTTGTGCCAGATTCTGTTGTCTCTGAAATAGCCACCAGTACGTTTCTACATTGGTATGCATTATGTTCACGTTTTATAACATCCAAGGTTTGCTTGTGCTGAGAAAACCAGAAACAGGTTAATTAACATGCCTGTTTTGTTTAAATAGCACAAAATCCTGGATGAGTGCCAGAGTTGCAAGGTACTGATCATAACTGGCATTTGTGGATGAATCATTTGTGTTTCTTTATTTTTTGAAACTTTTTACTTTGGGGAAATCTCTTTTATTTAAACTTGTAATCTTATTTATAGACAATCTGTCATTAACATATGTCTGCTCAGAAAATTAATTCTAGCTAGACCACAATCCTGAGCTCTTTGCCAAGACAGAGATGATGTTAAAGTAAATGCTTTTCTCGTCTTCATTCAAAGATCTTCTAGATGTGATTTTTATATGTTTTTCTAACATTACATCCTATTCTTTATTCATTGTTCTGAAAGTCCAGATCATTCTGATTGTACCATATATGGTGAGTTTGGCAGGTGCTATTTTCATAGAAAGGATGCCTTTTACAGCAGTGAAGCTGCAGGCAGAACTTGGCAGGGCAGACTGGGAAAAGCAGCAAATGCCAGGCAGAGCCTGAGACACAAGCCTGGCCCTGCTCCTTTATATGGCTTGGTGACATAGTGACATTTAGGGACAATAAGAACATGGTTCAGGATTTGACTTGACTGTGCTGGGTCCGTGGTTGGATTTGATGATCTCAGAGGTCTTTCAACCTCAACAATTCTGTGATTCTTTGATTACTTGGCTGAAGGGCTGCTGTGCCTCCTGTGGGGGATGGACCACCTAGAAAAAAAAAAAAAATGGCATCTTCATTTGTGAAGGTAGTCAATGATTGATCCAGGATGAATAACCCAGATTGAACCTCTGTTTTCAACTGTGAAATAAATGTTTTTGGTTTTTTTTGTTTTTTTTTTTTTTTTTTTTTTTTTTTTTTTTTTTTTTTTTTTTTTTTTTTTTTTTTTCTTGAATAATTCTAGCTTTGATATTGTCAACATTTCATGTAAATAGCAGTGTATATTGTCCTCAGAGAATGGGACACAGTGGCATCAGGAGAAAGGTACATCTTCCCTTTGTAAATTGTTGTAAATATAAGGAGTTCCATAAGGACATCTTGTACAATATTTCTGCTATAGTACCCAAATCTAGCTATTACCCATAAGATTTTTGAATTGGTAAATCTGCTTATTATCAAGAAATAATTTGTCAAAGATGAAAAATTAAATCAAATGCACAGTACAGATGAATAAATTTTAGAGTTTAGGGGTCTGTGAGAATAATACAAGTAATTTTAACACTTGGAATGGCAAAACATTCTGTTTTAAACTCAGCTAGTTTTCACAGAATTTGGTGGGGTCAGAAAGAAATGCACTTATGCTGGTATACCAAAGATGATGATGACAGATAAGTAACCCTTGGACGATTTCATATTGTGCTTTACTATAATTCCCACTGAAGCATTTAGGAGCAGCACTTGGACTAGAGCAGCCACCCACTGGAGCAATTCCTCTGATCTGGAAGCTATGGAAAACTGGCGAAGGGTAGGCTGATACATTGCTTAGATAGTATTGATACTTCAACTCCTGCAAGTTCTATCAATATTGTGTTTAATACCTTTTTTTTTGTTTTTCTCTTGCCCGGTGCTTTTGTCCATTCCTCTTGCAGAAGCTGGCATGTATACCGTTCCCTGTATTGATAAATGTATACACACATCACAAAATCCTTTATCATCTTATTAAATGAAGTTTGGTAGTTTTATAGATGCTTTACATATTGCATCACAGATGGTTGGTTTTCATGGGATATCGGAAACCTCCATCTTTGATATTGGCCAGATGTGCCAAGGAACAGTGACATTGCAAATATAAAACATATGCTAGCAGGAGATGTTCAGTTATTTGTGCTGCTTGGCAGCTGTTAAATTCTACACAATCCTTGGGGCAAATGGCAGGTGTCCCTTATTTCCTAAAAGGCCTCAAATAGAAAAGTGCAAACACTGTTTTTGGAATTGTTACAAAGGTAAGTGGTCCTATTATATTATGGGTTTGGTTTCTATTGCCCAAATAACCTTCTTTATTTAAAAAAAAAAAACAATTAGAATTTCCTGCATGAACATTTGGAAATGCAATATCTACTACTATATTGTTCTCTAAACAAAGTATTGTTTGGTAAAGGATTCTGGCAATTGTGCTTCTTTTAAGTTGCTGATAGAATACTTATTTTTTTTTTTTTCCCCACTAGTAGCTCACATTTGCAACTTCTTTGAAGTTTTACCTTTTCTTTTTTTTTTGGATTTTTTTTTCCATATTCTACATGTTTCCTGAAGGAAAAGGAAGAGGATGTTATGGACATAGAATAATTTGGCATGCTAATAAAAAATAAGAGTAGGCACTGAGGTCAAATGCCACAGACTTGGCAAAGGCAGCAGAAWGTTTGCATGAGCAATGAGACTTTTTGAATATATAATAAAGATTTCTTTGTTTGGGAAAGAACTGCCCATGCAAGGCTACCTCTATTGCTCACAACATCACTTATGGAGCTGTACAATACTGTATATTTATTGCATGGATGTTGCTAACTACATGGATTAATTATGGCTGCAGTGGATGGGATTTTCAATGAGAAAAGACCAGGTGGTAACGCTTTTCAAAACTTTCATCAATGTGAAAGAAGACTGAGGGAGAGGAAATAGTAAGTTATCTGGGAAACACATGGTTAACCAGGTGCATCGTACAACGGGTTTTTTTTTTTTTTTGACTGAAAGCCAGAAAGAATTCCTTTTGTTTGCAGCCTGATTTCCTTCTTTACCCACTAGTGTTTGCTGTGTTTAATTTGAAATGGTCCAGCAAATGGTGTGAAAGTTACTAGTACTTGTTAGCAGAAGGATTTTTCTTTTTGAACTTTACAGTCCAAATTTGCTAAATTTCTGTCTTCACTTATGATAATACTCCTTGTCATGCATTAACCTCTCTCCTATAAAGACATTGTAATCAGGTTTTTCCCACAAAAATCTCAATACATTAAAGTAGATACAGGCCAGCTCTATTATGTTTAAGCTTTTTAGTTATTTCAAGTAAACATGAATCTAGTAACCTGAAAAAAATACATTAATTTTTTTCCCCACTTTCATTTAAATTAGCTAATTTAGTTTAGAATTGACTGTACTAAGCAAAATTGTAGTTATTTGCACAGCAAGATTAACTTAAGAAAAAATGCTACCACTGAATGTATTTATGATTTGTGAATTAAGTCTGTTGAAAAATCTGGTTCAGTTCAATTTAGAGATTTAGTACACATGGGAATAAAAATATTAAATAAAAACAAGAGATCTCTGAACTTCAGAAAATCTTCAGAGGACACAAAGAAAAGAGTGCATGATATATGAGACAAAAAGAATGGGACTGTGAAAAGTAAGATCAAAGTTAAAATTCTTTCTCCCTCTCTTTTTGAGCCTTGTTCCTAAGCCAAGAACATTAAAATGGTATTTCCAAAAGAACAAAAACAAACCCAAAAAAATTAACATAATAAAGGAGATTACTTTTAACCGGTTGGAGGTTTGAGTGTAGTGATCAAGAATATAAAGAAAAACAGAATGTTTATGTTCTTTTCAGAGTTCTCTACCTAGATTTCTGTTATTACTTAATGCATTTTTATCCTGCTGACAGGTTTTGACTGTACTGAAATAACTAAAGCTGCACTGCTCTCACTGCTTGGAGATTCTGAGTACAGTTCTCTGACTTGAAAAGTGAAATGCACAGCCATATACTTCATAAAAACTATGCTTCCTTCTGGGCACTTTTTACAGCACAAGATGAAATAACTATTTGAGTTTCTCACCAAAACGTGTGCACTGTTTGTTTGAAAATACTGCAGGTAATTGAAACCTGTATACAACAAGATATCAATAGATTTTCTAGATGTCATTCATTTTCAGTTCTGGCAATGACACCGCCTCTCCTTTCTTTCCTTTCTCTCCTCTTTCTGCTTTCTTTCTAAAGGCAGTGTGTCTTCTGTCATTTTTTATCTTCAATGTGCAACATGCAAAACAGAAAAAAATCTAATTAGCCAAGTATTGAAATACATTGCTCAAGGGAGAAAAAATAAACCATCACCACTAAGAAGAAATTATCAAGTCCCTAAAGCTTTGTAAAGAAAAAGCAAATATTGCAAAGAAGGCATCCAAAACAATGGATGCTATGTTGTGTCAGTCTGATATATTTTGTATGAACCTATCTATATATGTTCCTCCATGTATAATGACCTTTAGCACACAACTGCCCACTTCCCACCACATTTCTCTTTATAGCAGTATTTCTTTTTATTTCTCATATATAATAATTTTCTTTGATAAATATTATTGCTTTAGATCATCTTATATCTTCTATAAAAGTTACATTTTAATAGACATACATATATATATTTATTTATTTGGGCTTATAGTCTCATTTTTATAAATTTGACGAAGGTAGAATGCAGGTCTSATGTCTGGCCTAGCAGATTAAATCACTTGGGACCTGAACTATGAATTACCTTCCTAGTTCTTTTGATATACATGTGTCGACTTGGTGAAGGCTTAGTGTAACATTTTGCCATAACAACACAAAAAAGGGAGTTGTTTATGACTTTCAGATCTATAGCACCAGCAAACATGGCAGAACTGGCACAACTGATTCTAATTTTATTATTCTAAATATTCTATTCTATTCTATTCTAATCAATATTCTAAATAAAATTTTATAAGTTGGATTTGTGAAAGATTTTTATTTTTTTATTTTTACTTCACGTCTGAAGTCAGATTTTTCTTAACAAAACCAGTGTCCAGAATAGGCTTTTTTGGGGGAAAAAAAGCAGCTCTGTAATTTAACTTACTTTTTGTTTTGTCTGTTTTCATATAGATGTTTTCTAACAAGTTAGAAGCAATGTTATTTGTATAAAATCAGATGTTTATAATGAAAGTCACAGGTAAGAGAGAGAGATCTGTACAGAGATGCAGCCTCTTACCAGTCATTGACGCAAGCAGATGTCACATGGACCAGTGCTGAAGTCTCTTCCAGTCCGAAATGGGTTGCAGAACCTGAATTAAACATTCTAAGACAGGCTGAAAGTGTACAAACTCTTTTCTTACACAATTCTTCACATGTCAAGAGTTCATTCTTTAACATGGTCTTTCAGTTTTCGGATATTCAAGGTCAGAGCAAAGTCTGTAGGAAGTGCAAGGCTGTGTCATGCTGCTGGTATTATGGTATGTCTTTCCAAAGTGAGGCATTTGCAAAGGTTGAGTGACCAAGTAAGTCTAAATATGAGTAAAATAGTTTAAGAAATGGAAACCCTCCCCTCCAATAACTTCTGTGCAATTTATATGTGTGTCTTTTCTATGTTTGTATGTTTAAGACTGAACTGACCAAGTGGCAAAAGCCCTTGGGAAGTGTATCATAAAAACCATGGCTGGAAGATTTCTACCAAGTGTTACAGGCTTTGGATGTGGGTATTTAAAAATCTGAGAACAAAAATGGTAATTAGATTTACCTTCATTGCTAACACTCCCTTCTATCCTAATCCCGGTTTTATGTTGAATTGCTGCCTCTGAGGAGGAAGGGGAAGGTGGTTATTTGGGAATGGTTCAGCTGTTTTTACCTGTTTGTTTATCTGCTGGTGGCAGAGGTGTCACATGCCCACCGAGAGTGACTGAATTGTCAACTCAGACACAGCTTAATTGGGCTGGTGCTGGCAGAGTGAGTTCAGCACTCTCCGGGAATCTGGCATGTACCACCAGTACTTTTCCACTGTGTACATGCTCATATTTCTGTCCAGGACATCACACTAAAATGGGAGGCTGCGCAGAGTTTATCACTTAGTTCAAATAAAAGAGTCATATCCCCAGGTAGTGTGTGCTTTCTGCTTTATTTTCCTTTGGATCGCTCCCTGAAGCATCACCAATTTCAGTCCTTAGGAAAGCCTGATGAAAACAGATCCCCTTGGCTTTGCCTCAAGACAGAAAGAGTGTGCTGCAGTCTTAGCTGGTGAAAACAACCTTTTATTTGGTTTGTTTTTCTCCACCCAGAGCATTATTATTAGGATGGACATTTTCTCTGCTGTCTCTTCTCCCTCCTCTGAGTCTGCTGAGGGTCTCTTTAGATGTTTTTCCTCTTTTTTCCCCTCTTTTATGAACTTGGCAGTTTTCTGTTCAAGCAAATCATAACCCAGTTGAGTTGAAAAGAAAAGCAATTTATAGGCTTGAAAGTATGACTCTCTCTCCAGCCCTCAGGTGCTGTCAAAACAGCCAGGAGGTATATTGGCACCGGTGGTGGAAGAGAAAATGCTCTAATAAATTTAGTTGGGATTACTAAACAGAAATGCTGTGCTTATGCCTGCAGAGACATTTTGTTTTCAGAGATAGTTTATTAAAAAAAAAAAAAAAGGAGACATTTTCTTTGTCTGAAAGAATAGGATTTGTCCAAATAAGAGGATTTGCTAAAGACTATGTTAATTGTTTTCGTTCAGTAGTGTCATTGTACTGCCTGCCATATTTACATATTTTTTCTAGCATACCTTTCAGAGGATTTTGCACAAATTAAAGGGAGCTATGTGTGTGTTCTAGTTTTGAAAATCCTCAGAATTAGAACACTGTATGAATGGGAATTCATTAGGGTATGAGTGGATAGTTACATTCTGCAATATGAACTCAGCAAACTGGTGCCATCCATCAGTAATCCTTTTCATTTAGTCTGGGACTGCAGAATCAACAAGAACTGGATTTATAAAGTCATTAAAAATGAGTTTTGGTAGGGGTTTGTGGCACTACTTCATTTTACTCATTGAAAACCAGGCTACTTCCCTCTCCAAAATCTCCATGAAGAATACCCTGAAACATAGAGCTAAAACCAAGTTTCTGACTGAATGTTTTGTGTAGCATATGCTGTGTGTGCAGCTCTAACTCTGCAGGATTGTCCCTGGAGTAATTTTTGAGTTGAGGGAACTACAGGAGTTTCCCAGCAGTAAAGTGAGGAGCTCCAGCCTTTTGGGGCTGGGGTATAGTCAGAGATCTTCAGGCTTGAGTGTTTTACTTCTGATTTTTTATTCAGGAGAAAATGTGCTCCCTCTGGCATGATTGTTCTCTCCAAGTATCCAGGATATCAAGCAGAAACTCAAAGTGGAACTCTGAATGCTTTCAGTGTACCCCTGGAGTTACCTGAGTCTCTTCAGCCACTGTAGGAAAATCCAGGAGATGCCAGCAAGGCAGTGAGAAATTCAAGGCTTTTCTTTGTTCTCCCATCTTGTACTGTATCACCAGAGGCTCATCTTCATGTCTGAATATCATCTTTGGATTTCTATTTACCTCTTATAATAATTTATAGATTCCAGCCTGTTCCCAGTCAAGAAAGACACTTACCTTCTGATCATTACCTCACATTCCTGAAAAACAAGATGCCATATAAACTACAGAAACAAGAAAGGAGAAAGTGAGTTCACCAGCACTGAAAAAAATACTGGTGAAATACGTGGAATTTTTGAGGGTTCCTTGTTTTAGTTTGGGGATTTTTTTGAGTTTTGTGAGTTTTGTTGTTTTTGGTTTGGGGTGGGTTTTATTGTTTCTTGTTTGGGATTTATTTTTTTGTTTGTTTCTTGTTTGGTTTTGAATTTGGCTGTGGGTTTTTTTTGCTGGTTTGGGTTTTTTTTTTTTTTGTTGGTTGTGCGTTTTTTTTAAACTTTTTCTCTTTAACTTAGTGTAATTGTGTGGTAATGACTGTAGTCCACAGTTAATTCATGCTAGATCTTGCCCAACTAGCAGTGCAGAAATGTTTCCTCCAATTTAAGACCACTATTGGTTGCTACTTTCTACTAGTGGTAGAAGTAATCTTCTGTGCACAGGAACACATAAAAATTCTTCTATCATGTTTCTTTATTTTTATTTCCTGTATGGAAGAATCATGATGCTAGGGAGGAGGTGATGCCTCATCTCACTTTGCAGGCTCAAGAGTTGTCCTTTTATGAATCCCCAGTCCCTATTGCGGCCTCTGAATCCCTCCTTCCATAACTCATTGCAGTCATTAAGGGCTTGACCTGCACGCTGTGGATGATGAATACCATCATCTTTGTGTGTAAGGGAGGGGAATGGCTGCATTTCGGGAATTCAAGGGATTTAAAAACTATGACAAAATAACTTTTGATCTTGGAAGACAAAGCATGGTGACTCACCTAGTCCTTTGCAGGCCTATTTTCCCAGTTACTTCTCATGATTTTCTAGTTTCTGGTCATAAATGGAAATAAATAACCTGGAAACAAGATAGTGGTGAGTCAGAGAGGAGATTAAATAGTTTCTGAATTTAGAGSGGTTTATTCTCTCACTGCTATTACTTACTGTGGTTTTTGGTGTCTTGGTAAGGGATCATTGGTCTGTTGTGATGCTGGTATTTCAATTTATGTCCCATTTTGAGCAGAAAATTTATTTAATGTATAGTAAGCTCTGTCTGTTTTGTTATGACTGATAGGAGAGCTGCCCTTGAGTTGTGAGTGGCCATAAAATTGGTAGATAGAAATACCCTTATCTGAGGTTAATTTTGAATGCAAATAGTAAGAAAAAAATCTGCCATGTAGTGAGCAGATATTTACCCTGTCTCTCCTATCTCAATGGACTATTAGGGAATGGATTTGGACCAGCATATTTTAATTCTGTACATTCCAATCAATCTGCAGGCTGGTCATTTGAGGCACAGCACAGGAGAGAAAGCTGGACCATCCTCCCATTCCAGACAAAGAAATGTCATTGAGGCAGGGGATGTCTGTAGAAACATAGGTGAGAATTTAACTACTTGTTAAACTGTGAAGTTGCAGTAAATAAGACCTTGATTTATTATTTTAAATGCAAAGAGGCTTAGCTAGCCTTCCCTGTATGAAGCAGGGACAATCTTTTGGTATGTAACTTCCTGGGATGAAGGAGGTTGAAACCCATCCAAACTTGAAAACAGACTAAAGTGCTTTCTCAGGACTGCTGTTTCATTTCATGTGAGGGTATTTATTGTGTCCAGGTCAAAACACTGCAGCCCATTTTCTGACTTGCCTCCCTCCTGTCCTAATACACTCCTGCATTTCTGTGTCACCAAAGCACCCTTCGGTGAGTAAACCCTTCCACAGACAAGGTGCTGTGCATATGCAATGAGGGATCTAGGGATGGGAAGGAATGGGGTCAGAGAGGGCAAGGATGCTGAGATAGTATATGCATTTGGAGGAACTTCATCCCAAACATACATTAAAGGGCAGAAAATATGGTTATGTTGATCCTCGAGAAAATTCAGACATGGTAATGGTATAAAAGCTTTTTAAAGGGGCAATAAATAATTGTTAGAATAAATAAGCCTTGGAGCCATAAAATTCCTCCTTGGCCACCTGAAAGCTTTATTACCATAATTTCAGCATAAATAATAGTGCATTTCTTAGACCAAAATATAAAATACACATGAGTTTTTTTTTAATCAAGTTACTTTATTTTCCTAAAGGGTAATGAGTGATACATTATTTATTGTAAGGCTTGGGTTAATCCTAATTTTTCCCACTTTCTGAGGAGATGTTTAGGTCTACCTCCAATTTTTTAGCTGCAGGTACTTACAAGCACAAAGAAACAGTGGTGTAATCAATAGCATTAGAAAGTGTATCAAGTTTTTTAAATCAGACTTTTCTTTTGCAGAAGGTAAGCAGAGACTGTGAAACACTTCAAAGCAGCATAGAGGTGTCCATGAAAGATGGAATGATTGTTGTTGAGTAGTCTGGGAAACAGCTACCAGAGAGCAAAGCCCTTTGAGGCTTAAAGCTGTAATAAGCAGGAGCAAAACTGTAACTCTTATATGTACATATACATTGCAGAACACTCCAGCTTCAGAAATATCATCACCATCAAGATTTTTATCAATATTTACCAAAATACCTCTAAATATATTCATTTAGATGTGGCAACATCAGGCCACAGCTACTCCTAACATTGCTGGTGGCTGCAGTCAGTAAACAATTGTATGAAAGGGTGCACGTATTAGAAGCAAGAATTACAGATCCCTGGTAGTCACTCCTAGTTTAGCAGAGCATGAGGGCTTGTTGTGATCTGATTGGTGGGAGCTGCCTCTGTGTTCTTCTTCCCCATCTTTGTTAACCTCTTCCTAGGCCTGAGATAACATCTGGACATTAGCACTGCCTTTTTCTTATTTCAAGTTCCTGCTGTGGTAGATTAATTTATAGTCCAGATTTCAGGTCATACTTGGGGAGTGGGATTCAGTGGTAGTCACAGATGCCATCTGCCCCACAACTTGGGGTGATCTTTGTGTGACTGGTGAAATGCACATGAGCAGTTGCTTTACAAAATTTGCCATGGGGGAATTTTGGTAAGGATGTGTTACACAGGATGTACTCACCAGATCTCACCTCTGCCAGGCCCTGAGTTAGACCAATCCTGTCACTCCATTCTGTGTTTGTCTTATTGCAAAGTTCTTCTGGCCTTAACAGTGCTTGAGAGAGGTGACAGCGAACTTTGAGTCATATGCTGGCTGCCAGCACAAGCACTTCCAGGATTCAGCCCTCAAATTCTCCTGTCTTCTTTTGGCACCTCAGTGAGTGATGGGCTTCCAGGATTTCTCAGTCCTTAAGATCATTTTCCCTAGGAACATTCTTGACAGATTAAATCCCCAGCATGCTGCCTGTCCATGTGCTTATAAGTCAGTATCAGGAAATGGAGTAGAACACACTGTGAATTGTACCATGTTTTGCCAGGGAAAGGGAAATGCTATAATCTACATTTTCCCCCCAAAATATTTAAGTATGTATTGCAGCATTCACAGAACAGCAAAGGATCACCTGTTGGCCAAACGAAAGTATTGTATTGCTGCCCACATCACACTTCAAAGTGATAACTTTAGCCACAAATATAAAGTTTATTCTACTTTACAGTTCTATTAAGAAACAGCAAAATTGCTAGGAGCAAAGCTGTTATTCATCCCAGAACGGATACATTTGGAATAGAACACTGAACAGTAACAGAACCCATTCATTGCCCTTGAAACCAACCAGAATGTTTTGACTGTACCTATATCTTTGACACATTCAAAACAGAGGAGTTGTATCCAGATGGCCCAGTGGAAATGGTCTCTGACTCACCAGAAACCTCAAATTGTCTTCCAGTGGTTTTGCAGTGCTTATGTACCAAGGTGCTGGCATTAATTAACTTACTCTTTTAAATGTAGGCAGTAAGAGCAGCATGCCTCTGAAAATTTGGGTTTCTAGGTGAATTACAGCATTTGAGCCATGTCTAAGTGTAAAAGCACTCGTGTACTGTCGTGAAAGATTGACCATGTTTGTGCCGTGATCTATAGGTTTTTCCTGGTTTGACTGCTCCTACAAATGACAAAGTAGTTTCCCAGGCTCTTTTCTGGTTGCTATATCCTGCTGTCTAGGCTGCTATAACAGACAATGTGGCCTTCCTCCACAGTCCTTTAGGTGATGACTGGGTGGAGGGACTCTGAACCCATTTCTCAGAGACTCTCTGCGGTTCCTGGTAGCTTCTGTGCTCTTGGATCTGCAGGACTGCAGCAGTTCTAACCACAAATGCTGGACCAAGAGGGCAGCCTGAATGAATTTTGCACCCACTATTGACTCCTGAGCTTGGATGTCCTGAAGCTGTTACTTGTCAGCACATCAGTAGGACATGAATTATCAGTTTGATGTTTGTTACTGGGGTGGTTCTCCATCCAGACACCTTCTTTAGACACTTCAGCTTCCCTTTCAACCTCTGTGGTTCTTTTCTGATTATTGGATGCGCATCCTGGATATCTGGAAGATAAACTGATGGCTTCCTTCCCAGCTGGCAACCTCTGGGAGACTCTCTGTCAAGTATTCAGGCATCCAAGTCCAGACAGATGAATTTCAGGCCATGTACTTGCCTCTGCTTTCTGGGGATCCAGCTCAGTGATGTATAACCATAATCAGGAGTACACTGTCCCCTTATCCTTCCTGCTACTACCTTTCTGCTTACCGAGAACAGCATCACATTTCTGGGATCTCAGAATTGCCTTCAACTGAGCCCTAGCCCAGGGCTGACTTGACCTTCAAATTTTACTATTGCCTAGTATTTCTAAAACAGAGATTCTGCTCTATGCCTTTCACTAACTCCATCCCTCAGCCTTTTGTAACTTGACTATTGCAGCGTCCTGTCTTCTTAAGTCCCACATTGCTTACATTTATCTACAACACTGCTAGCTCCCTGGTTTCCCAATGAAGAATTTTGGTCCTATCATCCCTCTCCATGTGCCATTCTTCTTTGTTCATCCTTTGTACATTCTTTATCTATCATACCTGACAAGCATCTTCTTTTTTGCTAGAAGTTCTTTACTACTTTAACAAATATATGAACAGTGCAAGAGTGAAGGCAGAGGGACAGAATTAGGCTGCCTGCACTGTTAAACTGTTCAAACAGTCCCATGCACAGCTGTGGTGCATAAGCAGTCTTTCACTTAATTCCTGGGATAGTTTGGGAATTAATATAGGATAAACGACTAACTCTGGGAATTTTGGATATGGCCATCCTACTTCCAGGGCAAGTTTACCATTCCAGGCTGGATATGATTATGCTGTGCCCCCTGGTCCCATGACCAGAGAAAGGGCTCAAGACATCTGTGTAGTGGTTCAGACTTCTGAAGATGTGGAATAGTGGTAAATTTCTGCTGCACAAAGCTGAAGTACATAGTAAGAAGTATTGATATGTGTGATAAAAATTGTCATTGTATCATCTTTTCCCTCGGGACTCTCGTTCCCACTGTGTAACTTAATTACTGCTGCTTAATATCCCTGCTCTAAACAAGCTCTTGGTTCCCCCAAGATCATTTCAGTCACCCTTGCCACAGTTTAATGGTCCAGAGTGATTATACTTTTGTTATCTAGTAATTACTTTGTAAAGAAATTGAGTCTCCAGACTTCAAAAATGCGTAGATATCTGCCTACAAGTTACCTTTTCATGAAGAAAGGAAGGATACTTTTGCAAAAGTTTCATCAGTGCTATATTCTAAATCACACTGCTGTTATTATCCCTTCTCAGAGAACCTCAGATTTGCCTTTTTAATGTCCAATTTTATTTGTATATTTCACACAGATGTTTCATTTGTCAAATCTGTTTTTGCACTTAAAATATTATTGAATTAAAATGTTGCTGTGAAAGAATGGCCAGATAACCAAGCCTCATGAGAACAAGCCTCCAGATGGAAAATTTCAAAACCATATGAATATGTAGGAAAGCATCTAAGTGGCAAATTTTATTGCAACTAACTATGGAGGTTGGCCATTTCTCACTTGGTCATCACTAATTTGCATTAAAAATGACTTTACAAACACTTAAGGTACCATACTCTGCAGAGACCACAGAACTGCAAATATCTAATGTCTTCCAGAGATCCTTTGGCTTCAGACACCAGTGAATGATTGGGTAAAGTTGTCCTTTGGTGGTTAAGCTATCCAGTCATTTACTGCTAAGGATAAAACACTGGGCTGGGATTCAGGAAACTGGGATTTATTTCCAAATCTGTATCGGCCTGATGGATTACTCTGAGCAGTCACTCCACATTTAGTGATTTAGTGCCTGATTTTCTCTTCTGGAAAGGTAAGTCTGACTCTGAAACCTATTGATGAAAACTTGAAAAATGGCCACTTCTATTACTACTCAGAATTTGTTACATAATCATTTTTTTTTTTTCTAGATAAGGAATTTTGTGTGTCTTTCACACAGGAAATGTGATGCCATCATTAGAATAGCCAATTTTCTTATACTCCTTATTCTCCTTTAAACAAAGCATGTGCCTTTGAAGACAAGCATATCGAATCAATCCTTCATGAGCATGGGTTAGTGTATGTATAAAAATTTGTAGCAATTACTATTTTATTACAGATATCAGTTACTTCTGAGAAATTTTGCACTCTCTTTAGTCAACTGCGTTAGATGCAGTACTTGCATGTAAAAACTGCTCACTGTATTAAAAAAATACTTATACTCTTTATTGCACTAATTAAGTTATAGCAGTGAAGTTAGAAAGTTATTGATCATTAAAAATAATTTATACTTCTATGGAGAGGAAGGGTCAGATGAATCTGGGAATTCTGTTGGAGTCTGGGCTCTGTGTATGGTCCATCTTCCTTTTGTAAGGATGCAGAAGTGGAAGATACTCTGTGAACTCTGGATTGTGCCTGCTGAAGTGAGTTGTGCAAACAATGTGGCAGGTGTCATCCCCTTCTCGTCTCCTCACAGTATCATAGGGCYGCTTCTCATGGAAAACACCCTTAAAATCATCAGTTGCAACCACTGACCCAGCAATTACAAGGCCACCACTAAACCATGTCCCCAAGTGCCACACCTACATGCCTTCTAAATACCTCTCGAGATAGTGATTCAACCACTTCCCTTGGCAGCCTGTTTCAATGCTTGCCAATGCTCTTGGCAAAGAACATTTTTCTAATATCCAATCTAAACCTCCTCTGGTGCAATTTGAGGGCAAGAGACGGTCAACCTACAGAGGTATCCTACACAGGCCAAAGTCTGCCCTACAGAAGTCCAAGTGAACAGTTCTGCTGACTCTCTCCTTACTTTTCCAAGAATTTCTTACAATTTTATGGTAGCTGTGCCCAAGACAGCCTCCAGCTTTCCCATGCCCCACCAGTCCTTCTGTCTTCACCAGCAACAGGTCCAGTGGGACCCCTTCCCCAGTTGTCTCACTCATTAGCTGTGTCAGGATGTTTTCTTTCACACACTCCAGGAACCTCCTAGGCTGTTTCCTCTCTACTTACTGTATGCTGCTTCCAGCACACATCTGGTAAGTTCCCCATGAGAACAAGCAGTTCTCATGGCAAATATGAGAGTTTTCCCAGCTTCTTATGGAATATTTCATCTGTCTGTTCACGATATCTGGTTTATTTGCCTTCCTCCTGTTTTATCTGTAAACACTCAACTCCATACTCCTCATCATAAAGCTCCAGGCAATTGAAACACTCTCTAACACAGAGGGCTAACCCACCACTTCTCTTTCCTCGTCTATCCCTTCAGAAGAGTTTATAGTCATTCATTGCAGAACACTTTGAGTCTGGATCCTCCAGAGGACCTGTCCCAAAAGCTAAAGAGCATCTTTGTAAGTTGGAAATTGATCTGCAGATCTCTTGTGATGACTCACAGATAGGAACTGGAAGAGAAGAGATAGATTTTATTTTTCATGTCCTGGCTCTAACCCATAAATAACTTGAAGCTCAGGAGAGGAATATCTTTCATCCAAAAGGCACAAGTTGCAAATTGTTCTTAGCTTCTACATGTATTTTTTTTCTCCCCTTTTCTCTCCCTCTGTTTTTTTCTCTCTTGAGATCTTTTTCCTTTATTGTCATCACCTTATCATAGAATTTTTTCTTAGCAAATAATTAACACTTAGGCCGTGGAATGATTGATGGGATTTTTCAGAAAATGTGAGAAGCGTGGGCATTTTGTGTTTCCTATATTTTGCTGCTTTCCAAATTTTTGTAGGTTCTCTACTGCTTTGGCAGATACAGCTGATTTTGCCATGGGACAATGCACAAACAAAATTTGGCTTCGTATGCTGAGATTCAAGTTGCTGCAGTGCAGATTTTGGTTTGTGTTTCAATGGTGCCTAGGAGTCCTTGTTACTGACCCAGGTGCTGTGGTGGTAGGTGTTGCAAACACTCAGCTTTTATTGTCACCTGGCTCTTCTCTGGGGCTGAGTGACATCATAAAAAACCTTTCCTTTCCTGTGCCAGGCTGAGTGCGTAGATATCAGGGACCCTGCTTGGTATCAAGCAGGGCTGCAGAGGAATCAGCAGAGCCTTGGAACTTTGTGGCTGTTTCCTGTACTTGTGATAACTGGTTTTGAGTCAGGACCCCTTCAGAGAGAGGACAGGGTTCAAACATGCTTTCTTGGACCTCCTCTTTCCACCTGACTGGGTCTAAACAGCTGTAGATTCATAGATTCATCCTTGACAGCTGTGAAAGCAATGACTGTGTACTTCCAGGCATGAAGTCACAAGTCCTGAATCCTCAGGGCACTCACACAGGTTTTTTATATCTTCCAGTAGTTCCTTTGAACCCAGGGAAAGGCTTGTGCTTAAAGTTATGCATGTGCCTAAATGATCTGCTATCTATTTAAATTTACGTGAGACTAGTAAATTGCAATTACTCATAAAAAAACCAACAAAGGACTTCTGAGCTCCTTAGTAATTTGTGAAAGTTAGGTCATTGTGGTGCTTGAAACAATAAATATAGTAGATGAGGAGAAAAGCCTCTTTCCTTGGAAGAGATCTGAAAAAAGAAATCTTGGAAACTGATGATCCAAGACTGGCTGCCTGGGTCTCATCTCCTTGTGAAGGCACAGTTGTTGCAGCAGTGACAGAAAAGAGTGCTTTCTTCTCAGGTGCTGGCCTCAGAACACTGGCAATTTCCCATAACAGTTTGATCCAGACTTTTCTCAAGATCTGCACATTAGGTATTCATGTGAGAGAGCACCATTTCAGTCACAATAAGCATCACAGGAAGTCTTGTAGTACTCCAACAAATGGAGTTTATTGTGTGAGTACTGCAAGTGACTAGTTAAGAAAAAAACAAACCAAACCAAAACCAAATAAAACTCCAACCTGTTATGGAATGATGTATTTGAAACTTCTGTATTTAACTCATTTTGGTGATATCTAGCTACCTCTTGCTTCTTATCTTTATCCTTGCTAATATATCTGTCAAAATACACTGAAAACCCTTTTGATTGATCCTTCTAACACAGTTGTCCATGAAAACAAGACAGTCAAGCAGCCTTTAACTCATACTACTCAAATTCAAATGAGATATCCATTGCAGCATGTGAGGAAAAACAACAAAATAGGAAGACTGAAGTGGTATCTCCTTTGACTAATATTTTTACTCTAATAGATCTGCAAAATTCTACAGGGAGGTATATGTTTCCATAGCATAGCAAAGTCATCAGGCTGTACATACTAGAGCAGATGGAGCAGATTGCAGTGATTCAGAAACCAGTTGACATGAAATACACTCAGTCTGAGCCTAAAGGAAAGTTTTGGTTCATTATTGGAAAGTGAAGGAATATTATCATTTAATCTAAGACTTTTTAAAGACCTCAATATATTGTGAGTCACTTTCCCTATTTTGTGTTATTTTCCTTTTTCATAGTACCTCCCTTCCTGATTTTAGCAAAGCAAGTTCCTAGGTACTGTGAGAAAGGCTGTGCTGTTAATGATAACACTGATGATTGCAGAGCTAGGACGCTTAATGAGAAAACTTGTTATGCAGACTGAGAAGGATCAGATAAGCTTCTACTTCAATGGTATCAAACGTGGAGTCACCTTTTAAGAAGGCATTCAATATGTGTTTTCAGATTTTTGATCTATTTTAAGCACACCGGAAGAGTGGTTCAGCTGACACGGATCAAGCTGGGGAGCTCCATCAGTCTACGTCTGCTTAATACCTGTGCTGCAAAGTTCTCCCAGTGCTCTTTAGACAATAAATAAGCACACAAAAAAACTTCTAACTCAGTGGAATGGCTTACATAATAATATATATATAAAGGTGACTTGTAAGATTTACAGACAAAAATATTTGTTTCTTACTTGGTGCAAAGTAGTTAAAAGGTATAAAGGAAAACAAGTGAGGTAAAAAGGATGCATAGCCTAGAAGCATACTTGAGAAGTAAAATTAATGGAATTTGGTAGAAGTCACCATTCAGGACTTGTTTAATCAAGATTGGTAAGTAGAGATGGGTACACCTAATCAAGAGAGCCTTGAAACTTATCTAGCAATTTTGGTGTAGCTTTCACTTTATAGTAGACAACACAACACTTGGACAATGCACCGCAATCTGCTTCCTTGTTTTTTTTTATTTTCTTTCTCATTATGTGTGAATATTTCAGCTGTTTTTAAATCAGAACAGGTAGCATTTGCTTGCAACAAAGATTTTCCCCTTTAGTTCTTTAGACTGAATGCTTTCAATTCTTCTAGCCATTCATTTCCTCTGTTAATGTGCTTTGAAACAGATGGACAAGTCTCTTTTTTAGTGAATATGTTTGATTAGCAATGAAGTAATTTCTATCATTTTCTTTACACTCATGATGTAAAGTACATGCTTTCAGTACAATATATATAATCTTAAGTCGTCTTTTAGTAAATATGCCAGACTTCCTGCTTTTTGTGGTAGCCTATTTGTTTGAATAGTGATCTAGTTTATTATGGATTTTCAGGAATCCTGAGCAGGGTTTATAACAAGATGAGTGCCCTGATTTACTGGCATGTTCTGACCAATTTCATCCATGTCAGCATTCCATGGACAGCAGATCCAAAATTCCACATGGTCCACAAAGCTTGGCTGCATACCCCTGAGACAAAAAAGATATTTTTTAATTCTTGTAGTCTTTGCTGCTGTGTAATCCTTACTTGCTATGTGTTAATTATATTTGCTTATAAACTCTTCTTTATGAATTGCTATTTATGACTATGTAGAGAGTTGTGATAATTCTACGGGGCTTTCACCATAATTTTTTTCAATACCCGTCTCCTGAGCTAACAGATGTCTTGATGCCAGATCTTATCTGTGGATGCGCCTTAACTTTATCCTGATTCCTGCTTTCATTCTGGACCTGGCGTTCTAATGCTTTTATTGAAACAAATTTTGTGTACAATGTTGTTTTGCAGTTGTGTACAATAAATTTTTACGTTGTTGACACATCAGAACAAAACAAAAAGGAAGGAAATTGAAACTCTTCTCCTTTTAACAGTGCCTATATAATTCCTCTTTTCAGGAAGTACTTTGTGGCCATTTCATGAAAGGTGCTCTCTGTGAGACAGCAATAGGCAGTAAGGTACTTGATACATGTTTCGAAGTCCTTGAGACATTGTTACAAGCAGGTGTCCACCCAGTTTTCCGAAAGTGTTATAGACAGCGGGAAGAACAACAAGCCTTGGTAAATTTTTTGTAACAAATACAGCATTCTATACATTATCAAATATATGCTGAAGAATAAATACAGAATAAACCTAAATGAATGGATCAGAGAAGGGATGGGGGCCAGTGTCTCCAGTGGCTGTTGGAGCTATTTTTTGGAGCTTATTGACAGGAAAGGGTGTCTGAGGCAGGGCTGGGGACAGGGTTGTAGGTGCTTGGAGAAGGTGGGAGCCCTTGCTCTGTCTCTCTGTGCTGATTATTGACAATAAGGAGGAATTTATATTCTCCGTGGTCTCCATCCTGCGCTGCTTTCTGTTATGACCATGCCCTTTCCCAGCCATAACAAATCCAGATCATGACCATCCCAGCTCTTCCCACTATATGTTTCCTCAATATATTTTATAGTATTGTAATTTTTCCTATGTACCAACAGACTCTAATCTGCTGATTTTATATTGGCCAGATGTGAGATGCAGAGTGATTTAAAGCAAAGGAAGCTTCCCTGATGCTCAGGAAGATGTATTTGGAGTTTGGTGCTAATAGATCTGCTTTTATTTATCTTTCTGAAATAATTGAGAAGCTAATCACACAGAAAAGCACATCTACTGCTGCCTCAGTGCCAAAGACATTCAGTAAGTTTAGAAGAGATTCAGTGTAGGAATGGATCTTCTCCTGTGGCACTTACACAGTTATTTTCATAAATATATTGATTTACCATAATGGCAACACAGCACCTTGGGGAAACAACAGTACTCATACATTTGTCCTGCTTATTTGACTGAGCATTTCTAAGGGGAGTGATAGAGAAATACAGCCCAGTCAGTAGAAGATCAGAGGTATTGGTATGAATCAATAATTTTTATAATGTAGAGCTATCAGATTGCATTCTGCTATCAATGAAACATCTGCAGGTATGTTCAATAGAGTATTAGAAACCTAAATTTTAATTCAGAGCAATTTTAAAAGTTGCCATGTAGTTCTTGTGTTATCCTCATTTTATTGTTGTGCCCTATTTTTCTCTTTTTATCACTTTGATTTATTATTATTCTACACCCATTGCAATCTAAACAGAGACAAAAATACTGAATCTGGGCAAAAATTCTCTGTTCCCCCCCCCCTCCCCCCCACAAAAAAACTGTCAATAACTGTAAGAATGTTCATCAATTTTGAAACTTCTTTTGTAGTTTGAAATGTCATCCAAAATGGTTTCTTTTCAGAGGTCTGAGGGATTTGGAGAAAACTTCTGTTATTTTCTTCTCTAAAATGTAAGAAATTGAAAAGTGAAACAGAAACAAAAGTTACGTTTGTTCCATGCAAAAGTTAATTATTGTAACTTTCTCAACTACCCGACAATGTATAAGCTATAAATAAGTTAAATGTAGGAGTTCTGGGCGACGGGGACACCAGGTCACGCAGACACCAATATGATGAGCATGATCCGTTTATTTCTGATACAAGCTCCTTTTTATCTATTTTCATAAGCCAGCCTCTCTATATGATTAGTAATGCCTTTCTATATGATTAGTAATTATTCATTGGTTAATTTAACAGTCTGTCTATTACATTTCAGCATATGATTGGTATATTTGCAAAAGCGTGTTTTTGCATGCCTTGCAGTTTCAAATCAATGTTCTCAGCATTTTGCACTTTCTTCAATCGACCTATTGTTCCTCAATTGCTCCTTGTTCTTGCTTCTTACTATGTTTCTTCTTCRTGGTCAGTCGGTACATGTTACACTGCTGTASTCACGTCCTCTTCTTTCYCATCCTCTTCTATCTCAYYCTGCTCTATCTTGTGGTCTGGGTTGCTCAGTAACAGCAATTCATGCCCTTGTTCCCATAAAAACCTGTCTAACAGAGATTCACCTGACTGAGATCCCTCTACATAGGAGTACTTTTAAAAGTACTTTTTTACTGTGTGTAAAACACAGCATTTGTTAAACAAGTTCTTTAAAGTAGCACATTTGTATTATTTAGGCAGGAAATTGGTAAGAATTTGTGGCAGAATAAGTTAAAAGACCTGAGCCATAAGTGTAATTCTGTTGTTAATAGGTGAAGATGAAGTTTTATTGCAATGTCTGCAGGTGAAAAAATGAGATATCAAATCCACACATAATTTGATGAGCTTTAAGATCACAAATAGCAGTGTCTAAATAATTAAAAGATGTCGGTATTACTGGGCATCTTGCTATGCATGTTCTAGGGTGAGAACAAACTGTGAAATTCTCCTTCCAAATTTCACCTTTAAAGCTAGATCTAGCAGAGGGCCAGTATTGTGAAAATACAGGTCTGATGTAGAAACCCACGTTTTTAATGTGTTACTGAGTTACAAAAGATATTTTGAGATATCTGTTTTCCTTCTGACTGAGTCTAAAAATTGGCACATAGTCCTAGTTTTTGCTTCTCACAGAAAGCTAAATATGTAAGGTGAATCATCTGATTCAGGAGCAAGTAATTATTTATTGGAGACTGTGAATGTTTCTTGAGATAGAGCTGGATGCTTCATATTAATTTAAATGCATTTACTAATGAAAATATCATCTACAGCACTTCTGCTTGTCAGAATGGAGTGGAAAATACCTTTTCCACTTCAAGCTCAATCATCTTCCATGGGGAGTGTCGGAAACTTCCTGAATTTCAGTTTCCCAGCAGGCAGGAGTTGAACAGGGTGAAAAGGGAGACTCAGAAACCACAACAGCAAAATGTCGTGACAATGAACTAACATGGCACAAGTTTTCTGCATGGAAACAGAGGTGGGATAGTAGAGATATGTGCACCAAAGATAGTAATGGATAATATGAGAGAAATTAAAATAGAACAAAAAATGAACCCCATTGCTTTTTAACTAGACGAAACCCATCTAGAGCAGTCAAAGCTCTCAAGTGCAGCGTGAAGTTTGGGGACTGACTGGTTGTTTTATAGATCTCTGCTGGCTGGAGCAAGTGCCCTCAGATTTAGGCCTTCCCTTTGTTTTTGCTCACAACACAGGAAATGACTGGCATGCTCAGAAGCAAAATAACAATAGTCATTAAAATAATGAAAAGAAAATAGAATTATACTCTTGAATCATGGTTAATGGAAGTCAATGAGCTCTTTATAGCAGAGACCACATTTTTCTAGCACGTAGTTTGTACAGACCCATCTGTATGAAGTTCAATGACTGACTTGCATTGCTTTTGCACTGCACTTTTTAAGGTGTCAAATGGGAAAAATAAAGCACACTTCTGAAATATGTTATTCTTTAAATGTATAGAAGGGTTCTACTGCCCATAGTGAAAATTAATGTCCAAATATAAGTAGGAAGAAAGTAAAGATTTTTACTCTGTCTCTTAGGAATAAAGACAGAAAATTCAGCTGCTGTTTTGCCAAAGTCTGGGCTTTTACACTGAGAAAATAAAAAGGATGGTTTGTTACAACCCAGTTCCAAAAACTTTGAAATGGTTAGTTAATTGGAAATACTTAAATTAAATGGCATTTCCTAGCAATTCCCAGTGTTGTTTGTGAGTGCACTCTTCACTGTGAGCTGAACTGCTCAGGGGTCTGTACAGCCCAGAGCATAATGAAGAATGCCCCCCTGAACAATGTTGTGCTGTATGCTCTGAGATGAGCATACTAATGCAGAGAGAGGATTTGATGGGGTGGCTTGCACTTCATCTCCTAAAAAGCATTGCAATTTAACATACTTAAAATGAAATCTTGTGCATCAGCCCTAGATTGAACTGGAAGATTTCTTTTTCTCAGCATGTTTGAAATGAAAAATTTCTGCATATTTGAAACAGAATTATTGGAAWTTTTTATTGTGTACAAGTATTTGAAGTTTTAAATTTCATCTACGCAAAGAAAAAGTGCTGAAATATACATCTCCCAAACTGGAAATTTGAAATTTGTTTGATGTTAGGTTCAAGAAAATTATTATTGGCATGTAAACTGAGTTATAGTAATCCTACCAGGGGAGTAAAATGCCTGCTGCAATACRTCTGTATTTGTTCTCCTCAGTGTTGCATAGGGAAAAGGACATTTTGCTCCTCTGGGAATGCAATTGCTGGTTCTAGGCTGAAACACGGATGGGGCTAAATGAAGCATTTCTTTATGCCCTTGAGTAGAAGGGCAAAAAGTCAAGCTTTTGGTATCAACTATTTGACTGTTGTTGAATATTCCCTGCAATATTCAGGACTTCCCTCAGACCTCTCCTTTGGAGCAACCCTCAGATGACAAAGTCATTTCAGCACTTTAAAATCTGAGGCAGCATCTGAATTAAGAATTCACCCCCTGGGTATCAGATTCCTGTTGGCTACAATCACTATTAGACTGTGTCCTTGCCTTGCTTAGACTGTAGGAAGAGCATTTCAGAATGTTCTGTGTAACTATGTGTTCAATAGACGTGAACTCAACTAAACATTCACTAAATTCTGAAACAAGCAGAGCCAATCCGTGCTGTTGCTGAGTATTAACAGAGTCACAGGCACTACAAAACCTGAGATTATGGTAAATATTTTCTTGCTTCTATAAACTGGAACAATTAAATTGAAACTGTCAAGTTTAAACCTTGTTCTCAGTAACACCACTATATGTTTCAGTAACTTGATTTGTGTTCCACATAACCAAGAAGGAGTGTTCTGATTTATGTGTTGAAAATATATTAATAAAATTATGCTTTTTCTGCAAACTTAGCGGCTTCCAATGCATTGCCAGCTACTTCAGTCTCAAATGATGCAATGAGCATAAGATCATTGATGTCAATGAAGTTATGATAATTTATATTAATTTAGTACTTTGATCCCCTATATTCCATAACCAAAGAAAAAGCACACAGATTAGCAGGATTTTTTTCTTTCACATTTCCTCACTTGCTCACTGCTGGATTTGTGAGTAATTGACTCATAAAGTAGCCTGAATTAATTAAATGCAATTACTGAGTCCTACCTCTACAGCTGCAGCTCAGAGATTGCTTTAAGGAAACATTCTGCTGCTTTTTTCAGTGTAAGAGTACCAGATGCATCATCATCTGTAAACTTCCCTGTTTCTTCACACACATGAACAAAAGGATTTGGGAGAACGTTGTTATAATATATGGCCCATAAAGTCCCAAATATTCCACTGTGAGACACGTACAACCAGACAAAAGATCACCAGGAAAAGTATTGGAACTTTCAATCATTGACTTACAAAGAACTGCCCAAATGTGCAGAAAGAATAACCCTGCTTTGGTAAATATAAACTTCAAATGCAATAATTATTATTTATTGGGGATTATTACTTTCTCTTTTCCTTCTGTGAATATAAAAAAAGCTGCAGCCAGAAGCTGAATCCTGGACACAGGCTGAAGAAATTTTTTTATGTGTTCACTATGAAAATAAGAGAGATTGTAACTAAAAAATATTAGGCACCATAAATCTCTCCAAAACGCTTTTTCACAAGCTATATATCCAGTCATTCAATATTTGGAAAATTTCAGAATAGACTTGATGCTTAAAATATGCCATAAGGCAGACCTGGATTCATTTCACATTGGAAAAATATTCCACAGATTCAGAGAATATTCCACAGATTCAGAGAGCTTACCGTCAGATAGACTTTGCCAAATAGTCAACCTACATGGACCCTTTCCAAGATTAATCCTAACTATTTGGTTTATAATTATCAATATAGAAATATTTGATGCCAAGTCAAATTTTAAAACTAAAATGAAAATAAGATAAATATCTGAATTTAAAAATATGAGGTACTGAAAATGCACTTACCTTTCTTCATAATTGGATCTTAGATATTCAGGGACTCAAATCAGTTTTTCACAGGTTTTTGCCCTATGTTTGTTTCCATGGTAGCTTGTCATAATGTATGCTGTAGAGTTTTACTTTCCCCTCCTTGTGAGCTGCGCTGTGCTTGAGAGCCTTTACAGAACTTGTATCTTAATACAAAAACAAGACTACATTTGAATTATAGTATCATTTGGACTGGCTAGGAGTAGCTTATCAAATCACTGCCTTTAAGCCAACAAGGTTTGTGAAATTATACTATTAAAATCCACAGCAAACAAAAGGCTTCATGGCATTACTTTAATGGATGAGCTGTTCAGCAGAACCATTTATTTGAATAGAGAGTCTGGCCTGTATCAGCTTCAGAGCTTCAGATCATACCTGTTTTATTTGCTGTAATGCAGCATTGGGCAAAGCAAGTGAAAAACAAAATCAAGTCATGCACCTTTAAACTAGAAGGAAGCTTTTGTATTAGGGATTACTTTAATTTCCTTTGACTAAAAAATTATTTTGTGATAGTCAGTTCTGTATACA
>NW_026623265.1:41345-61230 GCF_030028575.1 Malurus melanocephalus
AAAAAAAAAAAAAGAAGTTTATTTTGCTTTCTCTTTTTATAACTTTCACAATTATGATTTTTGTCAGAAACTCAAGACAGATTTTGGAAAAACATAGAAGGAATGCCATAGAATATAGTTTGGAATAAACATTGCATATGCAGGAGCTATGATCACATAGACAGATAGGGTAAGGAAATGTTTTCTCATTTTTCAGGCAGGTTAAACAACTCCATTTGACTGAATGTAAGTGGCTAGTCATAAATAAGGAAGAACAACCCAGATTTATTTTACTGTTAGGGCAATAAGGCAACACATCTTTTTTGTATGCAAAAACACATAATGAGCAAAATAATGAAAAAAAACCCCCACATAATGAGCAAAATAATTTCAGATTAAATAGATGCCAGTGCATTTCTTGAAGATTGTATTGTATCTGGATTTTATATTATTTTCTGACAGATTCGTGTTGAAAATTTGCACTTGTGTCAGGAGCTGAGGGAAGCAGCTATCCTCTGGAGACAGTCAGCTATATATATCTGCTCATACTTGAAATCTCTATTACAAGCTGCTATTTTGCAGTGTTTAATGGCAAAAGAAAGGTCACACAAAACATAAATAATAATATGAGTAGGTTTTGTAGGTGGTATTTTTTATACTAAATAATGTTTACATAAAGTCTGTCCCAGCTATTTTAGTACCATGGGTGAAAGGTTGTGAAGAACTGCTTCCTCTTTTCTGGCTTGTATTTTGTTCATAGACATTTCAAATTCTAGATTTGTCTGTAATGTTTTAGGAGAAGTAAAGTTCTCTAAACAGCTTGTTTTCTGAGTATACTGTACAATAGATCAAAGTCTCACAATCTCTTCTTCATAATGCAAGACTTCACAGGAGCTATGTTGAATGGCTCAATAAGAAGTTTATTAATTTGTTTGTACCAAAATAATGACTGAGGTATATCCACCACTAAATATCACTGCTGAATGCTGGATGTAACATGGTTTTAACTGGAGAGCAGTCTAAAACATCCACAGGTAAGGACTTTCTGGTCCTAATCTAGTGAAGTGTCTCCATTAATTTATCTGGTTGGGGGTTCAATCTCTGTGAGCAGAAGCATTATTGCAACACTCTGTGATTAATTACGGGTATGCTTGGGATAGTCACAACTTTTATGTAAGATTTTTGCTTGCTCTCTGAATGTCAAACTTCTTTCACTGGCCTTATTTTATCCTCTTCATGAGAATCCCACCCCATCTGGCACTTCTAGCCTGTCTCAGGAAAGCAAATATTTAAAGATTTTTGGAGATGCCCTGTGCTCTGGATTATCTTTCTTGTGCATACACAAACAATCTCTCACATGATGACCAACAGGAAAGGTGATCAGACATCTTTAAAACACCCAATTTGGGCACATTGGAGCTAACTAAGATTCCCAGGTATGCTCTTTCTGATAGCAGAGATGCCATCTTCCTAATATGCACTAATACTGGGATAGGAAACTTGTTAAGTCAGTTATTTGAAACTTGAAAGGATTATTGGGATAAAGTGTTGGATACACATTTTTAAAGAGCAGAAAATTACAAGATTTTTGTGTTATTAAGTCATACAGAATGCATTTAATATAACAAAACATATTTTATCAAATGTATGTGATCATTGAATTAATGTTGACAGCAATAAGAAAAATTCATTTTTTGTCGAAAAACATGTCTGATATTGGGAAAGATGTGTATCAGACACAGCTTTAAAGTGACGAAATGGGATTCTTCAGAGAAAGCAGAGTTATTTGGTTACTCTTTTATTGGCAGTTGCCATAATTCCTATTTTAATTTGCTTCTTTTACTTCTGCTTGATTTCACAGTAATATTAATTGTGAAAACCATTCCTTCCTCGGTGGATTTGCAGAGGTGGGATCTAGAAAGACTCTTGGAATGCAGGAAGAGATACTTGCCTCCTCTATGAATTTGTTGATGGTCTCCAGAGAGGATAAATGAGAAAAAAAGAGGGTGATCCCACTTGCCGTGGTCTTTGCAGCTGTGTATGGGGGCTGGGCTCTGGACTCAGTGTGGGAAGGACTGATGAATATACGCATGTGCGAGATGATATGGTGTGGGATGGAACTGGGCTGAAGCGACCAGTTTTTGGATTGGACAGATGAAAACATCTGTCCAATCAAAGTCTGAAACGTGATGTGTGAGAGTTTTTCTGGTTATGTAATCTGTCTAAAACGATATGGATTGGTGCATTTCTCAAAACCGGGTATAGATAAGACAACCCTATAAAAAGCGCACAGTGAGCGCGATCAGTTCAGACGGAGCTGAATCACTACAGAAGAAAGAGCTGAAATTGCTAAAGCTAAAAGAGCTGGAACACTAATAAAGAAGAAACCTGGACCTGCCTGCGTGTTTGGAGTGGTGTTTTCCTGCRGGGTGCTGCGGAGCGGGGCGCTCGCATCCACTTGCTGCTCACAGTGGCCAGATGGCCAGATGTCTCTGCCACTGCTTGCTATGGACAGTTAATTTGAGTCAGTGATGTGCTGTGCTAGATCTGGGTAGGATTCAAGAGGCTTATTTCTGCAGGGTTAGAGGATCAGTGACCCCATCTTTTCCATGTGTGCCAGGGTCCTGTAGAGGAAGAGCTGTGACTGAGCATTGATGTGCTCTGGTATCCAAAGCAAAAAACCGAAAAGAAATAATTGTTTTGAGCTGTAACATAACAGGAACTCTGTGGAGGCATGCCCATAATATCAGGAGACTCCTGAGCTAAGAAAGATTTCTTGCCTGCTGGAAAGCATTCCTGTGCTGCTTCCCATCTGGTTATGTTCAAATGGTGAGTGTCCCAAAACTCAGTTCCTGGGTTTAAAAGCACAGTTTGTTTAATGTGGAAACAGTGCAAGTAAATCTCACTGTTTTCAGTTGTGCCTGGGCTCCTTCACAATTTATGTATTTTCTGTGCACAGCCAGGGATGGATCCAGCTGCTCCATGGACAAGCCACTGTATGGCTTGCAGCAAAACCACCCTGGACTGTGCCGGGTCTCCCAGCTGGGTGTGTGTTTCTCTGTTTCAGTATGTTTAAGATCTTTAAATATTTATTTTGTTTTTTTGCTTTCCTCATAGAAGAAGACAAGGCAATTTGTTTCAAGTATTCAATGGGATTTGTGAGTTTACCCTTCCTTAAATTACCAAGCACAATCCATATGATGTGGGCTGAGCAAGAGGTCACTGCAAGGCTGAACCAGAACTCAGCTTAAACCACCCTGTGTTGTTTTTTGAGGCATAGGGCTTTTCCACAGCAGGAGTTTCAAAATGGTTCTGACGAGTTATGTTCTTCAAGCCTTTATGTATTGGCAGCCCTTTCAAAGAGCTCTCTTTCCACAGTATTTTGGAAATAGTGTGTCACCCAACATGAAAAGGAACTGTTTCCTTCCTGTGCAAAATGTAGGGACAATCAGGAGTCAATGGAAACAAACTGGAAGAAGATGTCCAGCACCACTACAGATGAAATCTTGCCCCCTAGAAGAAGGTTGTTGCTTTGGGAAAAGGGATGTGGTGTCCTGAGCCCCCAGGAAGAGGAATGGCCCAGAAACAGCTGTAAAGAAAGGGCAGAGGTGGTGGCAAGGTGAGATGGTAACTGAAACGGTAGGAAATGGCAGAGGTGTCCAAAATGAATGGTGACCAAATGAAGCATGCGTAATTAAGTGGGATGCTTTCTGGGCAGAAGAAAACATTTGTTGAATACTCTGTTAGAGCAATGTTAGAGTAGCTGCCAGTCATTACTGAACAAGATCTGAAGACTACAGGTTAAGAAAACATTAATGCTAATTTTCTTWTGTGTATTAGAATATTTTAAATATATATATATGCAAAGAGGCAAAGAATGCCTGTAAATGTTTGCCAGATATTTATGCTTCAGAAGTAGAGTCAGGCTGTAGAAATGTTGATATCCTTGACCCCACTAATTGAAAAAAATGCTTCAGCTATGATTTTTGTAGTCTTTGTTCATTATATTAGTGTCAAAGGCATGTTCAGCAATCACACAACTATGTAGCAGATGGGGGAATTCAGACACATAGATTTCAACAATTACTGTGAAGAAAAGAGAATAGTTTTCCTGGTGTAGATATGATCAAAGATTAAAAAATTAACAGAGCACATGCAGGATGATTATGTTCTGTATTTATGGCTGAGTTAGTCTTGGCAAACAGAAAACAGACAATAATACCTTACTGGAAGCAGACCAAGTGCTGGGATCAGATTCATTGGTATGCTCTGGCTGCTCAGTGCTCCATCTGAGACTATAGCTGGTTTATGCTGTTAGAGCAACAGAAAGAAACCAGGAGTTACAAGAGAAACTGGGCCAGCATTGGGGGTTTTGTGATTATTTTTTTTTTAAATAAATTTWAAAAAAACCCGAACATTGTCAAGCATCACAAAACCCATACTTGCTCTATTAGTTAATGTGATATGACAGGCTGACTTTTCAGAGGCTGCTACAGCATTAAAACCAAATTACTCTTGAGCAAAATTGCAATAGCAAGTGTCCAGGCACTGGCCATGCACAGGGATGTCGTTCATCATTTCTCTTCAAGCAGGTGCAAGAGAAGCCTGATATACAGCCAGGAGGGGAGCAGTTTCATCCTGGATTTGGTAAAGTATTTTCAGGCCACAATTCCTGCCCTTTCTATGCTGTGTGATGGAGTTCCCCTAGCATGGACATTTCAGATATCAAAGTGCTGTGACAGCCCCTGAAATTCTGGTTTAATGGGTGCTGAAAACGTGGCTGGGGAAGGGTTAGCTGCTTTGAAAGTACTGATCTCTCCAACATGTTGAGGGGAAGGTCACCTCAGTCACAGCTTTGGTCTCCTGCATCCTACATGCACACTTCAAAGGCATGTGAGGCATTCACAATTTGGGATTATTTGTGATATTTACAACTGATTATATAAGTTAAAACTTGTGGCAATGTTATCATTTATGCTACTGCGTTAGATTTTTCCCAGGAATCTCTATTACCTCACCTGCCAGTAGAGATGCYTGTGTGCTTGCTTCCGTTTGCTCCATTTCGAACGACTTCACTTGCAGAGATACTGCGTTTTGACTGCTTAAAGCAACCTAAGTAATTTTGACAAAAACAAATTTTGGACTGATTGCCTCAGGGAAGTTGGTCAGCAGATGTGGCTGAAAAGTGTCTTCCAACTGAGGTCAGTTGAGAGCATTATCATCTTTATCTGGCATCCAGGCATGAAGACTATGTGTGTGCACTGGCTCATCAAACCTTCTGGTCATCTGCCCTGTGCCAGCTACTGGCCTCTGCTTGGGATTCAAAGCCCTGCTCCATCAGAAATAAAAGCAAAGAATGTGGTTTCAATCATCATGCAAAAATCTGCCTATGATTATTTCTTACTTCAACACAGGGAAGAGCCAACAAAGACAACATTGCTGAACTGCAGGGAAAATGCAATGGTCAGTAGCTGTAATAGGTCCAGGGGAGCAGGAGAGCCAAGAACTGCTGCCAGGCAAATCCCCAGAACAGGAACTTCAGATGACTCTACTACTCAGAGCAGAGTTGTCACCTTCTGTATCAGATACCTGAGTGATATAGGAAATGTTATGATTTTTTTTTTTACTTAGTTTGATCCTTTTGTCTAGTTCTCAAATTTACAAGAAGTACATGCTTGAGGGCCCCACTTTCTCTACACCTGAAAAGTTCATAGCCCCAATTTTATAGTGTACTCAGTTACCATCCTGTTTAGAGGAGCCCTACTGTGGACATTTAGGAAGTGACCAGAGTCTTAAACAGGCCCAGTAAATAGAGAAAATCTGGTTCCCTCATGGCTGACACTAGGATAACAAAGATACTGATATGAGTTGTTATTTTTATAGGCATGCAGACAAGAGGATTAAAACCCTTATTTTATTTTTTGTTTTGTTCTCACTGATTTGTGAAAACAGAGGACGAGATGACCTAGAGTGCCTTCAGATTGAATCAGTAATTGAGACAAATTACAGACATGAAAGGACTGCCTGATGCTTAAAATCATTAAAGGCTGAAAATTGCTCTCTATGAGAGAGGGCTGGAATAAAACAGTTCTTTGGAAAATAAGCAAAAACTTTAGAAATTGCTTTCAGAAGTTCTGCTGTAAGGTTGATTGTGTGACTGCCAATTTTGTAAACATTTCAGTTGTATGAATTAATGTCTTGATCGCAGCAAACAGGCAGCAAAGGGCAATGGATCTTGCTTCTAGCTGTGCAATGATCAGTGAGTCATTAATTGGCTTTGCAAAATTAAAATCTGGTGCTTATTTTTACTACTCAGAATGGAGTTACTGCTGGTATTACTATCTATGTATGCAAATGAAGAAAATTATGGGGTTTTTTTCTGTATACAATTTGTGAATGATTTTGTGGGCATTTTATGATTCATTCTCCTAATACCAGTGTATTCAAAAAAGTCATGCCTAAGAGACGTCTATTTGTTTTGGGTTTTGCTTTCTGTTTCCTTTTGGCTTTCCACAGTTTAGCTGAATTTGGCTTCACACCAAGCCCTGATGAAATTGAGTTGTAGAGTGTTTGTTCTTTGACGTATTTCAGAGAAATATCAAGAGGGACATTTTACTTCGGGAGACCAGCTTATGAGGTCTCCTGCAAAGCAAAACTGTTACAGTTCTCAAGAGAGCCACTGAAATGGGGGCATCAATCTCTTTCAGAAACAGAGAGCATTTGATATACTGCAGCAGCTCATGCTGCTGAGGCATTGCTTCCTCTTTCCTGCTGCAGGTTTTTCCTTAGTTCCCTTAGTAGTTCATGCATCAAAAACACCTGCCAACTTAGGGTAGGTTCTACTGAAGTGAGAGACTTAGGAATTAATTTGCGTTGGCTGTACAGAGGGCTGGTAACCTGTGGTGGCCAAGCTGACTATCCGGCTGGCGGCTACCTGGCTTCCACATTGTCAGGTACAGCATCGTGGAGCATAGGATGATTGCAGCAAGGAGAACTCTCGCGCTTCTTTGTCTCCAGAGGGGTGTTACTGGGGAAGGGCTGGGACAGCCACTGTCAATGCATGCACTGGCTGCCTCTCTGTTGCCACATAGCAGTGACACTGAGCCTCACTGTTCATCTTAGAGTGTCTCCATTTTTATTTCTCTGGAAATTACCTTTTTCTGGGATCAGAAGAGAAAACACTAATAGTAAAACATTTTTTATCTTTCCCCCTCCTCATTCACTTGTCCTAATTTCTTCTATGAAGTGTTACTGTTTGTCCAGAGCTCCTTTCTAACTTAAAATAATAAGCAAATCTCTAAATAATGCTGTCCCTATTTCCCTAACAATCACAAATTTTCAAGCCATCCTGACACTACAACCCAAATATCTATCATAATTATGGTGACTTCCAAAAGTATTTGCTCTCCTGCTATATTTTGTCAGAATATAATGATATAAGGAATATAGAGGTCTTTTGGCACAGATGACCTGTAGTGATGCCTGATGATTTTTGCTCTTCCTTTTTATGCTTTCTGTACCCTCTATGCATTCCCCTGCACCCCTTAGCCCACATGCTTGTAATTCCTGTACCCAGATATCCCTGCTAAGTTTAGGAGTTCTGCTGGGCAGAGAGACAAAACATCCTGAGGAAGGAGTCAGCGTGCCCTGTGGTATCTTAAACCTGAGGCTCCAGCCTTGGTGAAGCCTTCTCTCTGGAAAATCTTGTGTAAACTGGGCTCTGGCCTCATCCAGGGGGGGATTCATTAGAATAGGGGGACATTACTGCATTTGTGAAGTTTCTTATTGGGGAATCCTAGATAGATATGCTAATTCCTGAAACCTATARAACTTGTATCTTATTGGGGAATCCTAGATAGATATGCTAATTCCTGAAACCTGGGCTCTGGCCTCATCCAGGGGGGGATTCATTAGAATAAGGGGACATTACCTCATTTGTTAAGTTTCTGATTGGGGAATCCTAGATAGGTATGCTAATTCCTGAAACCTATAAAACTTGTATCTGTGCTGTACACGGGTGTGCATTCTGCCATCAAGTTGTGCACCTGGGATCCCAAACACCAAGGTAAAACCCTTTTTATCCCCTTAACCATGTCTGTGTCGTTATTAAAAACTGGCCTTTCAAGGCAACAGTAGAAGGTACAGGAGCTAAACTAAAATCTTCATTATCCACCTCCTAGTAATATTTTCTCTCTGGCAGAGCTCTGACAGATGTTGTCAAGGGGAGATTCTTTGGGATATGTGCCATCATAAATTTTGCCACAGGGCAAATTCGGTTCATTTCTCAGCCTGTTACTATGCTGGACTGGGACAAAGACCATCACCTTGTTTTCCAGAACAGAGGCAAGGCAGAGACAAACCCTAAGCCATTGGCTGAGGAGTCAGCCAGATCAGTTTTCTTGGTTCACATGTCATCAGCTTATTCTATTTCACCGAATAGCACTAATATCTCCTTAAAATATTTATTAATTAACCTAAAAACTTCATCCAAGAGGAGAAAATACTACAAATAGGTATTTGAGATTGTTGCTTGCTGTGTAACCACATTATAGGAACAAAGTGTGCAGCACAGCCAAATGCTGGTAATGGTGCACAGCTTGTGCTATTGGCACCTGTAATTTGCCTAAACCATGAGTTGCCTAGGAGGGCAAAATGGTCATACATGTGGATTCAAATACTCCAAATTCATCCTACTAAATCATATACTTCAGAGGTTGAGGAAGCTTTTGAATATGAATTGAATATCATTAAATAAATGGAAATAATGAATAACATTGGTTTCTGAAGCTAGTGCAGACTGTTGAGTATGTTTTCTTTCTTAGGAGATTATATTACTGGCTTGTTTTTATTCAAATGACATGATGATTGACAGAAGAAGTGAATGTAGCCAAAATACGTGCATAGTCACTAGATCACAATGAATTCTGTTCATCTACTGTCACATTAATTTTGGGTTTGTTTCTCACAAATGTTTTGCTTTTGCAGTTCCTAGAGAAAATGTTTCCAGACAATGGATTTCAAGACACTTTTCCTGAAATTGCCCAGCACTTTTCTCCCTGGGTATCCGGACAGCACCTGCACACCTTGCTCAGGACCAGTCTATCAGGGATGAAGAGGAGGACAAATATATAAAAAAGAGTCCCAGGAGCCAGAAAGGATAATCAACTTGGCATTATAACATAATTCCCATTTACTATGGAAAAGGAATGTAATAGTTCTCTCTAGTCTGTAAAGCAAAGACAGGAGGGTTGGACAGGCAATTGTCCAACAGTGATTTTGCTGTCTCTGAACCTGTACAGCTGGGTGTTGTTCAGGATGTTGTGATCAATCCATAGTGCAAAGATCTAAAAGATAATAGCATGATTTCTTTTTTTATGCTATCACATTGTGAGTGGAGRAAAAAGCTATGCTGAGGAGTGACTCCATGCATTAGTGGTACGTTAATACTCACCTCTTGTTTTGCTTGCAGGAATTCAGTCTGTCGTTTCTCTTTGTAAGCATATTTCCACATTTTTGAAGTGAAGCCTAAAAATTGAAAATAACTAAATTAAGTTCAAAATTACTAAAGAAATAAAGTGTGCTAGAGATAGTTAGTACATATTTTTATTCTTTCTGTTTTTCATCTATGCTTTAACAAGCAGAGCTGACACTTAAAAACAATGGCCAATCCCACTTCCTTGAAAATCAGTACCTCAAGTCCTGTTGCAGTAGCATGAATTCAGGTCAGGTTTTAATTTCTGTAAACCCAATAAGGGCTTCTGTGTTTAATTTAAATGGATAAGATTGAAGGTAAGATTTAAGGTAAGGTTTAAAGTTTTTGTTTCTTCCAGTACACCAAGTTCTGATTAAACATTATAAATTGTCCTTAAAACCCTGGATAGATGTTTGCACATAAATTAAAATATGCTTCGGTGTTCTGCTCACGGATCTTTGCCACTTTCCTCTGAAACTCCTGCTGAGGTAAATTTTTATTTCACACAGACAGAATGATTAAAAGCATATGTTATACTATTTATATATTTATTAAATATATAACATATTTTAAGAGGAAGAAAGCCTATCCATTCTTTCAGTAGTTCAATTGGTGTCACTTTTTCTTTCAGAAGTGGCTGGCACCCATTCAGCTGAGTCCTTTGGTAACAGTGCAGGGATAACTCAGTCCATGCATGCTTTAGGGAGAATCTGACTAAAGAAATTCTTTTGTCAAAGGTGAAACAAGTCACTCCCATTGCAAAAGTTTGTAGCAGATTTCATACACAGCCCAGGTGATAGTACATTGAAAAAAGGAAGTTTTGACTGAACCAGGCTAATGGTATACCCAGTGAGGGTAGGAAAAGGAAGGTCTTTGACTTCAGGTAATCTTCAAACCTCACATAAACTCCCGGATCATCTCTATTAATCATGCAAGCATACTTTCTGATATATTTTAGATGTGGACCTTTATGCARTTAGTAATTTTAGAATATGGTGGAAATAATGAATTTAAGATGCCTAGCAGCCAAGATTTGCATAATTAAAAAAAAAAAAAATCACTGCAAAATTCATATTTCCTCTCTTCGTCTACTGCACTATTTCACCTGGTTTGCATAATTCCTCCTGCTTGTCCAGGGGCCAGAAAACATTAAGATTTCAGCTCACTGCATTTAGGACAAGTGTATATTCACATAGTCAGAGTTGTGTAAGAGGATGTAATCCCATTCTGATACTGTCCAATATCTATAACATTTTGATAAATTAACTTTTTTTTTAACATCTTTTCAGTTTGTGACTCTTTTAAACAAATTTATGTGAGTAACCCAGAAATTGAGTATTGAGTTATTTAGCTCAATGCATTCAATCTGTTTCAGTCTGGGTGCATTTATTAATCATTTTTAATCCTTAAGAAATGCTTGACAGTCTCAGCAAATGATATATTGTGTAAATGATTGGACCTGAAATAAAAATGTTGTTTTATTTTGCAATAGCTGTACCAAGGGGTAATTCATTGTTGACCTCATAACTAAGGGAAGATTGCTATTGTTTTATGCTAAAATGATGCTGAAGTTGTTTTGCTATAGCTGTGCTCTTCATTTTCATATTCATACCTATCTTCTTTTCTGTCTTACCATCCAGTTATTAGCTAGTAGTTTTACTAACCAGAGAAATAGAATCTCTTCCTCTCACACTACTCTTCAGCTCCTACTGGGGACACAATGAAATGGATCACAGTAGTATTTTTATTCTCCAAGTAGTTCAGTGGAATCATTCTTACTTTTTGGCTCCTGTTGCATCATAAGGTCAAGAAAATTTATTGTATTCTCATTTCTGGATGAAAGTCTCTCCTTTACCTACCTTGCCCCTCTGGTGTCCATGGAATTTTACAGATGCCCACAAAGAAGAGCAATATTTAGAGATATATTTATTTAATAAATTCCTCCTCTCTTTTTCTACCTGCCATTACTCTTGATGCAACTGATTTGTGCTGGGGCTGTTATGAGGGAATCAAGTTCAGCTACAGAACTGAAACGTGTTAAAGGATAGGAACAGGGCATGTGGAGTAATTTTTCCTGTCTTGGTACACTTGCTCCCATGATTTTGTATTGTTTTCCTCAGAGCATGAGAGATCTGTGGAAGCTGTTGTTTTTGTGAGGCAATTTACAATTTTGGTGGTGGTTTTTTTTGTGGTTTTTTTGTTTGTTTGTTTGGTGGGTTTTGTTTTTATGGCTTTTTTTTGTTTTGTTTTTCTGTTTGTTGGTTTAGTTTTTGTTGTTTTTTTTTTTTTAATTTTAATTAAATTCTTTAAGTTTACAATTTCTATCCTTGGATTGCAGCAACATATGATGAGGAAAAGAAATAGGGCAGTTCTTATAATACTGAGCTAAGGTTGATCTTGGCTCTGCTCAGCTTGCTTTATCTCAAAAACAGCTGAGAAGTGGAAGTGAAAGAAATAATGAATATGCACATATTGAAACACTTTTATATCACAACTTGGGACATGCAGTCAGAAAAATTGCTGGTATAGAAAATATTCATTCATATACAGACTGATATATGATATCAGTATATATATCAGATAAATGGTATCAGATATATATACTGATTTGAAAACACATCAGAAAGCATGGGCTGCAACATGACAATTTTCACTTGACCCTTTGAGTCCCAAGCTCCTTCTAAACAGTGCCTTTGCCTTTTTACAATAGGAAGGCAATCCTGTTAAAGCAAAGCTTCTTTCAGCCATGGGGTCTCTCTATTTTCTGTCTCACTGACACCCATTTCACTTCTACAAAGTGAATGGCTTTATCTGCAGGAACAGGGTGAGAAGGAAGGGATACACAACCCACGAGGAGGGGTGGAGAGGTGGTCTCTGGGTAGATCTTAAGAGTGGTCACTCCTCTCTCTCGACAAAGGACGATCATGTAAGGGAATCAACATAAATCAAACAATAAGGAAAGAAAACTGAAGATGAATTTATGTTTCTCTTTCAAATTCTCTTACAGGATGAGAAACTGCAAAAAAAGCCAAGCTCTTTTGGCAAGCATTACAGAAACCTGCCCTATTTAAAGGTAAGATATATTTGGGGAGCACAAGAAAAGTCTTTTTCTCTTGCTATTCAATGTGGTTTTTTTTTTTTTTTTTCTGGTGGGCTTCCCCACTGTATTTCACAARCTAATTCTTCAAATTAATTCACTCAGATTTCCCTAAAATCACGAGAACAGCAGAGTGTTTATTTCACACTAATAATTTCTCTGACTTGCACAAGGAGATAGCTAATTTATTTGCAGAAAGTGACATGCCCTCAAAGCTATTTCGATTACAGGCAATGTGGATAAAAGTTTAGGTTCGTGGCAAGAAAAATATTTTGGTGAAAGTATGTGGCAAGGATGATATTTCTTATGTTGTTTAAAATAATTTTAAACTGTTAGTCTTCCTTATAAATCTCTTGAATGAAACAATTTATTTCCATTGACTTGTAAAAACACACTCTACAGTATCAGTGAATTTGAAGACACAGGATGAAAATTGCTCTAGGGTGCATTGTCATCTACTATAAATTGCTAATAGGATGGAATGGTCTTTTATTATTGGCATAACTGTGCTGTAGTCAACGCTGCCTTTTCTCCCTCCTAACATGGGGTTGATATCTACTGAAATCAAAGTGTGATGTTCCCCTTTGTGCTTGAGGGCATCATGTCATGTTTAGCAGTTGTCTCCTGGAGAAAAATTAGCTTTTCTCAGCTGGCCAAAAGCATTGCTATCAGGAATGATTGTAACACTGAATTTCACATACAGAGGAAACTCCCAAGATTACACAATGTAATTTGGTGTCTCTGCCTTTAGCCCCATGTCGAGGCAGACTCTTAGGGTCTCAGCCTCAGCTGTAGCTTGCTCACCCACACAGTCCACACTTCCCTGTGTCTCTTGGAGGGTGGGAAAGCAGTACAGCTGTGGAGTGTGGTTTTTTGCTCTTGATAGGGCATTTTTTTCAACTTGTGGAGTATTTTGAACTGTATCTCTGCCAAGAGAACGTGGCCATGGACACTGTTGACTATCTCTGGCATCAAGGCATTGGAGGTCAGGCTCTGAGCCATTGCTCTGTGCCTCCAGGGGGTTCTTCATGGCACAGCCCAAAATGTGCTGGCATTACTAACAGTTTCAGATGAAAGTGTTTGCATCTGCATTAAAAATGCCATCTCTTCTGCTCAAAGCAGAAGGGTTTTTCCTAACTCATAGAGGATTGTGGTAAGGTTAAGGACATGCGGCAGTCAGCAGTACAGCAGAGACACAACCAGAGCTGCTGGATCTACACTTGTAGAAATGGTGAGTCCAAGATGGTTTTTTAATGCTCTAGAAAGAGGAGAAATATCACAACATTTATATTGCTTGTTGAAATACTAATTTTCGCAATCTAACCCTTTTCCATTTTCCTTTCAGATTTTTTGGTCCTGCTGTCATGTCTACCATCATCTTGAAGGTGCTGTGTTTGGGGGTGGAGTTATACTTGAATTTAGCTATCTGCACTGCAATGTTCTTAACCCCCAATGCAGCGCAGAATAAATAATTGGTAGAACTAAGTTTATGAAACACACCAAGAAACACAGATGCACTCTGTTGATTTCTTAGGAAGCCTTGAAAGATCCTACTGGGCTTTCCAAATTCTACCTTCAGCCTCAGATTGCAAGCTGAACTCAGCTTTTGTAGCACTCTGTTTGTTTGTACTCTTTCGAACTCTAACAACCTACCCCAGCTTTCATGGCTGATGGCAGATGTCACACATTTTTAAGATGTTGCACCTTCAGAAGACATAGACTTTTTGAAATTCTGCCATGTGAGGTGAGGCCTTAGGAAATGAAAGAGTAAATCCGATGGGGTGGAAGGGAAAGGAGTTATATTACTTTAATTATGGAGCCTGCAGTCTATGGTGTCTGCCCTGCTGTGAGGCAGCATCATGGCAGCATACCCCTTTGTTTAAGCTGGTATCAGAACTCAGGTGAAGATGGATGCTGCTTCCATCTGCTTCAAACTTTTCAGACTAGACATGCATCATTTCAAATGACAGTGTATGTTCTAGCTGACAAAAAAAATTTAAAATTATGAATTATGCCACATAGGATTATGTAAACTAAAATGAAATCATACAGATTTTCAAATCAGCCATGAATTATCACACAGACATACTTCTTCATTGGATGACTTGTTTTATGAAACAGAGTGAAAAGCTTCATTTCATGAACTACAACATCATTGGTTTCAAACCTCTCTTTCTAATGCCTTTTGTGAAAATTCCTCAACCTTTTCCTCTTTATATTCTGATTTTTCTAGCTCAGCTAAATCAGATTTGGCTTTCTGGAGTATGAAGTAAGCTATTGTTCATGTGCTGGCTTTATGCCTTAACCTTTAATTTTCTGAGTTTTCACAGATTTATTTTGCAGTATTACCATACTGGTGTCAGAAACACATAGATATTAAATTGAGGCTTCACAAAATCTCCAGGAGTGCATGCTAGATGGATTTAAAATCATTCTGTTTTCTTCTTTATCCTCTTATTAGTTTTTTTAATATCCTTTGATTTGGCTTCATTTCAGGAAAGCACTCAAGCAAGTACTTAACTTTGAAGATGTGCTTAAATTCAGCTTTGGGTTTTTTTATTGGAAATGTAGGCTCACATGAAGTGCTTTGAAAAGCAAGAAATGTCTCCATTTTCCCACAGCGTGTCCCCCATATTTTAGTCTTATGCTTGCCTCTTACTTTAGATTAGTATTTCTTGTACTTATACATGAAATGCAGAAAATAAGCCTATAAGGAAATTGGATGAATTCAAATCTGTTTTCCTCTTTACTCATAACTTTTAACTGGCTCTTATTCCTGTAAATGGATTACATTTATTTAAATAAACCCAACTGAGTGTGAATATTTTTCATCTAACTTTAAAAATGGCATTACTACGCAGTTCTAACAGTGACAGTTTCTCAAGGGATACTATCCGCCTGGGAGTAATTGACCATGGCTGAATCTCAAAAGATTGGACAATTTCTGCATTATTCAAATTTATTCACATAAAATTTGTATGCAACAGTTGAATGTAGGTTGTATATTTTCTTCATCACAGCTAACAGGTAAGCTGAGATAAAAAAGAGGCTCAAAACCAGATGTAGAATATTACATAGTCTCAATTTTAGCTGTGTCTGGAACCTTATTTAAAACTTGGTTTTAAGCCTTCAGTTAGGGGAATTATCTACCCAAAGCATGCTCAAAGGGTTCAGAATCGAGAATTTTGCTGTAAAACATTAGAAAATTCCTTTTTTTCCCATTATTAACAGCCTAACAAAAAAAAAAAAAAAAAAAAAAAAAAAAAAAAAAAAAAAAAGAAAGACAGCCGTCATTTAATTGTTTTCACTCAACAAGATATGGTGATAAACAGAACATGTATATTTTCTGTATTAAAAAGAATCCAAAGTTCTGAATAAAATGCTTTATTTCTTTAATCAGTTGGAAGCCCTGAAAAGCTAGATATTTTAGAAAATATTTTGCTGCTGCTTATGATATTTTCAGTCTTGGCCAGTCTGTTTTTAAAATGTTAAAGCTATGTAGATGACTAACAGAATTGCTGTTTCTGAAATAGTATTTGGAGGTAGTACTAGGGGTAAGGTATGCTGAAAAATACCTTACTGGCAAAATAAAATTACCACATTTAGATATGTGTCAATTATTCTACTATTATCACTAATACTCTAAGCACCAATGTTAGCACCTGAAAATAATTTGTTAGAAAAAAGCAAGGAGTATGACTTTTTTGTATTGTAGAAGCACTTAGTGGATGAAGGGCTGCACATTATGTGGATGGTTTTTATGTAATGACTGGCTAAATCATAACATGACCTTCAGGAATTTCTTTAGTGAGGCATCAAAAATAAAAGTTTTGGTCGTGGTATCCCTCATATTTCTTGAATATGATGGAAAAGCATATGCAAAGACGGATAAAAGGACTGGACAGTGTATTTTTGTAGGTGATAAAAAAGCAGAAAAAAGCAAATTGCTTCCCAGATTTTGTAGAATGCCATGATTGTAAAATGAATAACAGAAGGTCACATGCTTTTTTTTTTTAAAAAAAAAGAGTAGAAATTCAATTTACAGATGTAAAGTACAATTCCTGACTGAAGTTTCAGAAAACAGTTTCTTTCTTTCTAATTTTTTAATTCACAAACTATATCTATGTAAACCCTCATTTGATTGAGTGATAACTGGAAGATTTTTCATAGTAATTGGGAACATTCTGTGAATCTGCACAAATGATTTTTACTGTGTAGTTTTATGTGGGTGACATAGCTAAGCTGGCTGTATTCTTACAGATGATTATTGAAACCAGTTCTGGACTCTGTGTGTCCCTGTGGGCAGGGAAATGCTCACTGCTCTCTTTCTGTACAGTCAAAGCATTTCTGGATACACCGGAATGAACAAAGATGTTGTGGTCCAGCCTCCTTCTGCCTAATTTAGACTTCAATTAATCTGCACGCAGCCATGGGAGAGGGACAATAATTTCTACGTGGCAATTCTTACTCTGGGGCCTATTTGAGACGGGCTGCTGTGTCCTGTCTCTCTCCTAGCAGAAGATGCTCCTGATGATTTCAGCAATTGTTGGACTAGATGATGTTTGAAGTTCCCTTCCAACACGAAGTATTCTGTCCTATGATTAGGAAGGGCGAACATACAATTTTCAAGAATCTATCTATATTTATGGAAGAAAAGTTTTACTGTTTAGATATATCTACTCAAAGAAGAGAGTAAGTGTGACTAATTACTTCCCTGTTTTGTGTAATAACTTACATTCTGAGAAATGTCTGCAGTTAATGAGAAACACAATCTCCACTGAATGGTTTACCTCATCGCACCACTGAGGACTGTCTTACAAAGTTCTGCCTTCTCTTCTTCTGGCCCCAGATTAGAGGATGCAGTGGTGCTGCAAACGGGGTTTGTGTGTTTTATTTTTAAGCCCTGGGTAGCTTGTTTGAAGATCACTAGTGTGTAAATATTTCCAAGTAATCAATTGTGTGTAGATCTCTTCTCCTCCAGGCAGAACTTGTAAAGATAATGATGTGTATGTGTACATATTGTAAATGTACTTCCATTGCAAACATGTATGATAGCTGTAAAAGAACCATCCTTGCCCCAAATACTATTGGATATAGAGCTGAAGTGCTGTGCAGAGAAAATGTCAGACTCAAATAGAGATGGTGAAGTAAAAAACTTATAGCTGGATGGGAGAACTGGCGGAATGAGGAATAATAGAGCAATGCCTGAAGACAGTTTTATCCATTTTTCCAGTTGAAGAAGAATAGCATTACTCCCTATAAATATTGTCTCAGTCACCCTCCAACCATCATGGAGCCAAAGCAATCAGTGCTAATGAACCTCAGAAAGTGCCACAAGAAATATTCCTTCAAGAGTTAAAGGATGCATGGTGCCCGAATGAAATTTTTTGTGTTTCCTTCAGGCATGTTGCATCATGAACAAATGCAGCTAGAAGGGCATCTGACAGCGAATACAGTATTTGACTACTACTACAGAAGGTTATTTGGAGACATACTACAATTCATGCATCCCTAAAGGCAGCCCTTGAAAGATGTTTGTTTCTATTTTCCGGAATGCAGAATGATCGGTGGTCTGGTCCAGGCAACCAGAAGGAGGAAGTTAGATCTTGAAGACAGAAAGCAATGGGAAAGCAAATTGCATTACACATCTTTCTTCCAAATAAATTTTATGTCCCACTGGCATTGAAAGGTATGGTTGCTCAGTGCTACAGAAAATGATAAYGTGCTTTCTGAAATGTGTTCTCTGTTATATCATATTCTAGATGACCCAGTGGTGATTTAAGTGTCAGAAACTGGAGAAAAAAATTGTCTTCTGGCAGTTACGCTACTATTTTTTTTCTTTTTCTGAACTGAGAGTTTTCTCTTCATCTCCAGGGTTTTAAATTATTTCTATAATATAGGAAAACATTATAGATTTCAGAATTAATACTTCAGGTTCTGCAAAATACTGCAAACCAAGACAAGTGTGGCTGAATGGGTCCTGTGGGGATGGGTGAGAAGCACAAAGGACTTGTGCTAAAGGATTTTTCATTGGGACCACAGCCTGCAGTGACACTAATGCCATCAAGAGTGACTCCTGCTCCACTAGAGGTGGAAAAGAAAAATGAGAACTAGAGAAGCATCTCTGACTAATCAGTTCATCTACAAATCTGCTGTCCCGTTGCAGGACATGAGGAGAAAGCAAATTGCAGCCAGCCAAAACTCTGTCAAAGAGATAAAAAGAAAGTGAAGTGTGGTCTGTGATCTCAGGTGGGCTTTTTCTTTTTTCTTTATGAGGCTCTTCATCATTCCATTGTCAATGTGTGAAAGTGCTTTTACTTTGAAAGTCATCTTTATCTAAAGTTTCAGAAAAGCAAAGGAAATTCACTTATTTGAATATAGGGAGACTTAATTCTTTAGAGCTTTTCATCAGAGGCTATTGCTTGCATATTTGTCTCTGAGATTTACATAAAAATATAAGGGATGTCTGGGCCACAACACTGATATCAGTGGTATTGTAATCCATGAAGTCTTTATTGAGAAAAAAGATTTTAGAAGACTGTTAAAAGAGGAAAATAGGATCATTGCTGCATGGAATTTTAGGTAACTGTCTACTTTGCCCCAGGACAGCAGGACAGGACCTGTCTTCCTCAGTGGCAGTGCTTGAAGCTGGAGGGCTGAGGCAGGATGCCTAACTTTGGGAAGAAATGAATTTGAAAAAAAAATTGACCAAATCTCTAAAACAATGTTTCCATTTACATGTCAGGAAGGAAAACTCTTTTTTTGATTAGACTGCCTATATAGTACAAAGACTAAGAAATTGCAATAATGGTTTTGGAAAGATGGATTTGCTAAAGATGCACTGCCACAAAACACTTTAAATATGATTACTCTTCCAGAAATATGCATAAAATTGTTGATTTTTATTGCACAGAAATCACTTCCCTACAGGGAACTTGCCTAGGGTACTGGAAAAATGATTGCTGGTTCAAAACAACCAAAAGTTTGTGCCTAGGGAGGGCAGGGCAAATTCAGTGAAGGTGGGACAGTGCCCTGCTCCACACCCCTCCCACTGGAGCCTCTGGTCCAGCCCCGAAGTGGCTTCCAAGCCCCTGGTACCCCAAGAACCCCACCTGTGGGGAGGGTCCAGAGCAGATAAAAGGCTGTAACACAGATGTGCACCCCTGACACATCCTGCTGCCTCAGAACTTACAGGAGCTGGGATTGCATTTGGATCCAAGATGGTCACTAGCTTTCTTTCTTTTTCTTTCTTTCTTTCTTTCTTTCTTTCTTTCTTTCTTTCTTTCTTTCTTTCTTTCTTTCTTTCTTTCTTTCTTTCTTTCTTTCTTTCTTTCTTT
>NW_026623265.1:61541-88397 GCF_030028575.1 Malurus melanocephalus
CTTCCTTCCTTCCTTCCTTCCTTTCTCTCTTTCTTTCTTTCATTCTGTCTCCCTCTCTCTAACTTCCATCTCCTCACTTCCTTATCTCAAAATCTGGGTAACTTAAAGTTGGATGGCTTGGAGTTTTCGAAGTCAATCCTTTGTGAAGTACCTTACTTTAATTGGATGTTGATTTAAAATTTGCCAAGAACTATACTCTCCAAAGTTTTCAAGTAAACGTTTGTAATTCARCATTCTGAGAAGTTTGTTGTCTTCTCCTGCACTCCACCCAGGTGTGTTTGAGTATTTACGTAAAACACTCTTTGAGTGAGCTTGGGGTATAACAAGCAGGGAGAAAAGTTTTTTGAGAAATAATCTGGTACACGCCAGAAATAATCTGGTACACGCCAGATTATTTCTGTTGACCAATGAACCTCCTGTAGATCATGCCAGAATGGAAACTGTGTCTGGAAGAGACTCCATCATGGCCAAGGGAGTGATGCCAAAGTTTCATCAAGTCCTTTCTATGACTTCTAGGACAGCGTCTGATCATCAAAATGAGTTTTTGCTCATCTGTTCTGAACTTCTGTGGCATACTTTCATTTGCAGAAAATGGTTATGAGCATGTTCAATTTACTGGCCATGGGACCGAGACCATAGAGAAGCTATGGGGACATGAAGCCCATCTCCTGACTGTACAGTAACCAACATCCTTAGGGATTTGTACCTTTCCTTAATTTGAAAAGCCTGTTGGAGCAGGAGAAAAAGGGCCACACATTCCTGCAGCGTCAGGAATTATTATTTCATGGTCTGAAATACATGTATCTGAGACTACTTGAGTGACTAAACGTAGAAGTCAAAGTATGGCCAGTAAGCTCTGTGCAAGCTTCTTGTTTACATTGAAAACCAGACTTAAAAATTTTTTCATTACCTTTTTCGGGAAAAGCGACAATTTGCAATGTTTAAGATAAATCACAAAACCCTACCATGGTATGATTTTTTACCATTTTTTGTAGCCCCTTTTAGGAGGAAGTCAGTGAGTGCTGCAAGCAAATCTCATTGCAGTAGCTGACCTACTGAAAATTCAAAAGGCTTAAGGAGTTTAAAGATTACTGCAAAGTTCCTCTGAATATTTAACCAACCAACCTGTCTGACTGATAGATGCTACTGATAGTATTAGAAATTCACTTATTCAAAGAAATGGCATTTCATTGTGTGAGGAGTTTATCTAATAAACCTGTTCTTCTTTAAAGCTGGAAATTTTATCCTTAAATTTAAACTATGTAGAAACTCTTTGTTCATTGGAAGACATCATGTTATATATTGAATTTCTCAGCATGAAATTGCAACTAAAAGGCATTTTATATTCTTGCAAATTGTTTCAACMGATATTGATATGATTTTCTTTGACTAGACAACGCCTTTACTGAATTTGTGGACAGTTACGGTTGCTCTAGAACTTGGTCTATGAAACATTTGGAATTTGTAATCCAGCAGTAAGTTGTGTCTTTGCAAACATTCCTCTGAACAGGTTTACTCTTCACCTGTTATGTGGCAATGAGTCTGAATAATTTCTTTTCCAGTCAGAGATGTTTGATGTATATCCTATATATGAGAAGTTCCCGGGAGAGAAAAATAGGAGCTGTCTAAAAGCCAATATAAAAAAAAAAAAAAAAGAAAAGTTCTGTAGGGCTGATCTAGTTTCCATCTGTGACTCTGCTGATTCTGTGGTTTTTTTGAATCACAGAAGCAGGCATACCTCTTAATCTTTGTAAAGGTTTTGATATTTTCTCTTCCCCAATGCTCTCAAGAGTGAACTGGGGAGGTGTGGCCAAAGTGGAAAGATGATTGGGTAGGTGCAGACCTTGTGAAATAAGTGCACCAGGGACATACGAAAATGAGAAAAAGCAGTTTTATTATTTATTTAATTATACACCTTATAATATGCCATTTTCTGGGGTTTTTTCCCAACATTTTTTATCATATTTTCTAAGAAAAGTTAGGCTTTCCACTTGAAATGTGGAAAGTCTTTAAAAGAAGAAGAAAAAGTACTATCTCACTCTCTATATTTAAAACAAATTCAGTTTAAAAGCCTGCTATTTTTAAAGATAACCATTCTCGTTGTGACTTGTAATAAAAGGTTTAAATCTAATTCAGGCCTGACCTGGAATATACTCTTGTCAGCTGAAGGCTTAAGTTTCATTCTGTGTTTCAACCTCAGCTGTAGCAGTTCTATGTCTCCATTACCCCTGAAGAATGCATATATCAGGACATTTATTAATAAATAGCTCAAGAAGAAAAAGAAGAAATTATAGGCAAAAATCAAATCCTAATGAAATCATGACATTTCAATTTGCAATCACTATATAGCATAGTAGTCAAGTGGACAAAATCCAAAAACTTAAAATATATGAAATCTGTATTAATATCACCCATGTGTGATATTTCAAAATAATTGCATAATACATTTCTGCTTAATACATATTTATGCTTCCCAATACAAGGATCTGGGACTATGCTAGATTCTTTATTGCTAAAATCATCCAAAGAATAAAAGGTTGTTAAAATCAAATTTAAAACTTATGAAACAATTTTGATGTTAAAGCTTTTAAGGGTATCTAACCCTTTTTATGCTGCTTGAAAAAGTAAAAGTGCATAAATTGTTCTACCTTTATGGAGCTGTTTAAAACATGTGCATGTCTGATGGAGAGAGCTTATGAAGAACAGGCAAGGGAAAAAGCAGTCTTTTAGGCACTAAATGAACTTCTACTCTTATAAACGCTTACTTCTGCAATAAAACACTTTTTAATGTAGCTCGAAGGTACTTTAAATTCATGTTCTAGTCAGATGAAAGGAAACAAGAATTAGTCTGACAGTATTACAATGCTCTGTCAAGAACCTGAAGGACAATGTGAAACTTAAAGCAATTAAAGTTTTACATGAAAGAAATTTTCAGTCAACACAATATTTGGTATCAATTTAAAGGGCTAATAGAAATATCTCCCAGAACAAATGACATTTCTGATGGGGCATATCTGATGCTTAAAAGTAATGTAAGACTTGACATGACAGGCAGCCTGAAGGTCAGAAATATTTAACTCTTGCTCTGTCAGCAAAATTTTCAAACCTACTTTTGGCTGTAGCCTTGTAAGAGGCTCATTCTTTGCGGATACTGTTTTTATTTTTTTCTGTAAGATGAACATGTGAGAGTTCAGAAAGCTTGGGAATACACCAGCTGAGGAGGGAAAAGCTCACCTGTTTTCCTCAACTCAATGATACAAAGAAAATAAGGTAATTATTTAGTTGCATAAATTAAACAGACTTTGATTTAAGCCAGTGAAAAAATGGAACAAAACCAGGCAAGAATATTGAAAGAAATGTTGGCGTTTCTGCCTGTCTCCTAGATTTTTGCTGTGAATTTTCTCTTTGTTTGGAATTTGCTTATCTTATGCCAAATAAGGCAATTTTTCTTCATTTGACAGCAAGTTTCTATAAAGTTTTATGGTTTCAATCCATGTGGATACTTTTTTATGTCCTTGCCCTCTTAAAATGAGTATGAAAGCAATCCATCTTTTTTTATTTTTTGTTTGAAATTCAAAGGTAATTTCTTTATTTTGCAAGGATTGTAGGAAAAAAATAAAACTTACTAGCTTGCTTTATTTTTCTGTTACTCATGCAAAATCATTTCGTCAGCAGTCAGAGGTACCTTAAAGTTCTGCAGAAAAATGGATACTATTTATTTTTCCATCTTGGGCCCCTTTCAGTTTTCTGTCTGTAAGGCAATGAGACAGGACAGCTGAGAGAAGTAAGTGGTGGCTAAAAGGGTTATAAAGGAGAGGTGAGATGAGTCAATAATTTACTGGATTCACTGGTTTTTGCGCTTCCTATAAAATTTTAGAAATAGACTAGTGAGGCTCAGCAGCTGCAGGGGGAAAATATTCTTTCTCCCCTTTTAAGTTGTTTCTCCTCTTACACATTCCCCAAGTACAAGACCTCCTTCATTTCTCTAGTCAGTCACCTTTAACTACTCCTCATTTTCTGTAACTAGAGGACTCCTCTAACTCTTCATAAATCAGTTACTCAGACTTGTGTGCCCTCTAACACTCAGAGGTGGGAACAGTTCTGGAAACTTGTTGGACTAGATCAGCTCCTAGGATACACTAACTTCTCCTGGTTTACAGAACCATCTAGCATGTCCCTTTTGAATGCATATTACAGTCAGTACTCTGATATTTTAAGGAAGAAGTAAAGTCTTATTCAAGATCTATGTACAAAGATGGGAGTTTAAATTCTGCAGCTTAAATCTGGTGGCACTACTGCACTGAGATCTGAAGCTTCAGACAAAAATATCACTAATAGTTTCTGCCAAATATGGAAAGAAGTTATTACAAATAAAGACAGCATTTAGATATATTGCTGGGACTGCATCAGGGCACGGCATCTTAATATGAATTATTGATGCAAATAAAAATGGAAAGAAAAAAGTTTCATAACTCTTTCGTCTACCCTCCCAAGTTGGTAATAATGCATTTCTGAAGGTTGTTTGTTTCATTCTTGTCCAGCTGTATATATGGATATATACAGACATATATACATGACTGTATAACACTTACCAAAGTTTTAATGGCAGTTTTTCACCTTTTGTCAGAATGTCTGTGTGGTGGAACATAAATGCATATGTGTAAATTCTGTGTGTACTTTTGCATTAATTTATTTGATTTTGTAAATGCTAAGTCATCCAGAAGGTTTGACTGTTAATGTCAATGGAAATAAGAAGAATGACATGATGCACAAAAATCCTCAGAATCTAGCTACTGAACTACTTTAGTATATTTGTACTTGAATTCCTCTCTTTATCTTCATTAGCCTTCATTTCATCTAAAAAGAGCTGAGGAAGCGTTTTCAAAAGGAAGAATTAAAATCTGATTTAGAAGTTAACCCTCTGGAAAACTCATCTTGTCACAGAATATGTAACCTTTTGCACAGACTGACCAAGAAACAGCAGTGTTCTTATCTGAAGCAATATTATTGTCAGCCAACAATATTAATATTCTTCCTTTAGGTAATACATTAATGTTTATTATGTAGAAAAACTACTGATTCGTTTGTTGCTTACTGAATTCACAAAAAAGGCATAACAATGCCATTCGTATGTGCAAGTAAATTACTTCACTTGCCATTTTCCAGCACTACTAGTCAGAGAGGTGAATGAATCATGCACCTGTGAGGTTTCTGCCAACCAACACTACAGTTACTGGAAAGTTTCCTTTCTTAGTTTATCTTCTTTCTGCACAGCTGATCAAGAGTTACATGTGGGTGGGAAGCAGAGAGAAAGAGAGGGTATGGCTCTTTTCTAATTGATTTGCAAAGCATTTTCCTTATTTCTTTTATCTATGTATTATCTTGTGCACAAAGATGCTGAAACAGCATGGGAAAGCCTGAATGGTACAGAAAACAAACAGATCTCCCCCATACCTGTAGTCTGTTCTACATAGCTCTAGAAATAATACATTTATAAGCCAAAAAATATTTGGATTAGTCATAATATCTTGAATTTAACATCTGATATTTTCTGAAGACAATTTCCCATTGAAACCTTCTGTCATCTGTCGTCACAGTTTGTAGGTTTGTAGTTTGCACATCTCTCTGATGGAAATCAGATGTAACTGATGAGCAATAATGGCATCTTTAAAGTCACAGGTTGTAATGAAGAGATTCTGTTTCAGAAACACAAGGAAGCATTAATAATTTCCAACAACTCAAGAGCAAACCCAAAAAGTTGGACTTTGTGCATTAGTACAATGTTAAAATGGTCATTTGCTAACTGGGCACAGGCTGCTTGGTATCAGGTATACATATTGTGATTACGAATTGTGCTAGTGCTTAAATTGCTGGTAATATTTTACCTCAGTCTATCAGGGCACTGGAATTTTAGCACAACATTTAAAAAATGATCTACCACTCACCCTGAGATGAAGGTACATTGATGATGAGATTTTTTTCTTGTTTTGATTTGTTTGTGTTTTTTTTTTTTTCCCCTAGGTAGCTGAATCAGAGTGTTTGGAAAAATATGCTGGAAATAAATATAGATAACTTCTCTCTGACTCCAAACAATATTTTAAAAGTTTTTCTTTAGGATTATTATTTTTCTTTAATAGTTCTCATTTAGGTTAAGTTCTGCAGACTCCCATCCACAATTCAAAGTCTCTGTCACGTACTAATAAAATCTCTAGTATCTCTGTGCCACAGAAATAGCATTATATTATTCAGCAGTTTCTAGGCAAAGGTAACTAGAGCTTCAGGATGCTTTGTGGGGAAAAGAATGAGTTGTAATATGTCAAAACATTTATATTTTGGTAATATGGAAGCTTAAGAAATCCCTTTCAACATTTTGAAGGCATCACACATTAGATTACATGCAATTAAAATGGCTGCCAAACATTTGTTATGCAAACACAGGTTTTTGGTAATGCTGTCTGTTGAGCATTTTAGATTTCTCTCACTGAGAATCAAACACAGTGAGTTTTATGCATTCCTAGTGACAATTATCTCTTTTGTATTAGTAGCACTGGACTGCAGGGGAAATGCAATAATAGCTTTAAGTATTCTCTTCCATCATTTATCAGAAAGCCCTTGAATTTCAAAATAGTTTCCTTTGCATTGACACTTAAACGCTTCATTTTCCTAGCTAGAAAAAACAATTAAAAAAAAAMCCCAAAACCAAAAACAAACAAAAAAAAACCTGAAGAGTTCTTTAAGTTACAGCAAGTGCAGAGAACAGTTTCAGTGTTAACTTTCTGCTTTGAAATTTGCAATTCAATTTGAACTGTGTGATCTGTTTGAAGAGCTCTGCAATATGAAATGAATATCGTGTGAGGCAATGAAAATGAACCAAAGGGGAATGCTGAGAATAAACAGCACACTTCAGTTTCTCAAAATGGCACACTTTTGGAGAAAGCAAATACAAATATTGTTCAAAGCCTGCACCAGCTTTAAGGTCCCCTTTTCAGCCACGTTGTTGGCCTTGTTCTCTGCAGGAGTGGCCTCCTTCTTCCAACACGTCGTTTATCAACGCCTTCGTTTGCTATTCTTGACACTTCACTTTGCACATTCTGAGTTACTGGTTTATTCCACTGGCTTAAAGGAAGGACTAGTCAGGTTAGCAAATACCTAAACATGGCCATGCTTCACTCACAGATTTTTTTTTTTTTTCTCTGTACTTGTGATCAGTCTTTACACACTCTTGGAAGCCCCAGCCCAGAGGCTTCCAGGGATCAACCTGTGTCTCTACTAGAAGGTGCAGGATCTGAAGCAGCGCCCTCCCATTTTCCTTCTGCTGTCTCACTGGTCGGTCTCAGTCTCTTGCAACCTTGTCTAGGAAAGCTACATCTCTCATCAGCACTCAGGAAGCATAAGAGGTTTCTACTAAGCTGAAATATTGTGTCAGGAGGGCAGGGAGGAGTTGGCAGCATAACAAAATGTTTAACAAAAGAGTCCAGGGACTTTTTGACGGTTGTGCCTCTGTGCTTGTTTTATGGGCTTACAAATGAGCTTTTATCACATAACCTAACAGGAATGACTTAAGCCATGAATTTCATTCCATGAAGGGATGAATTCCTATCAGTCAAAAGGGTAAAGAACATCACTATGCAGCTGAATTTTCTATTGTTCTGCTGCCTCACTGAAATTAATTTCCATGCTTACATTGCCCTCACTGAACTTTAAACATGCAAAAATTAACCTTTAATCTGGTGCTACTTTGTGCCAAGAACAGGAGGACTGTTTTAATAGATAAATTATAGATTCCTCAGCAATGAGTATTAATGACTGTAAGCACATGAAGAAATTAGGTTTAATTAGCACTATGTACAAGTTATTGCCACTTTTAAGCTGTGTAAAAGATGCAGCTTTAATAATTAGTTTGTGTACTAATAATCTAGTGGTTGCTGTGTGGTATCTCTGTGGGTGCTGGGAGGGCTGGCAGCAGAGAATCCTGCTCCTGGTACAGGTTTGCCTGGGTTGTCTCGGGTCAGAGAACACAGAATAGGCTCAAAGTGTTGTGCATCAGCAAGGTATTTGAGTACTGGTTCTTTCATGCCCTTGGTGGACACCAGGCAGTGGAAAATTCTGTAAAATCCTATGTGTGGGCTCCTCTTTTGATATACTTGTCCTGGCACTGACCCAGGCAGCCACACTGATGCTTTGAGCGTGGCAGAGAAAAGTTGGAAAGGAAATAGTGGTGATGTTATGACTCAAGTTCAGGAAGGAAAGGGACTACCATGTCTTAAAACAATCCTGTTCCCCTGGTAGGTCCCTTTCCTCCTCACTGCCATTTAGGGATGTTTTGGGTAGCGAGGCAGAAGCAGATGTGTTTGTGTGCCAAGTTCACTGCAGTTCAACCTGTTGTACTCTTGTGATCCCAGCTTTGTTTGTGGTTAAAAATCACGTGTCAACTGCTTACATATTTTCATTTTTTCTGCCACTGTTATGACAGGGGTGCTTAGCAGGAAGGTGGAGTGGGCAGATGGGTCAGCAACCTCCTGGATTGCCCTATATAAATTCACAGGGATGCCTGATGATTCTGCTTTTCCTTTTTACACTTTCTGTACCCTCTATGCATCCCCCTGTATGCCCTGTCTTGAATGTTTATAATTGCTGTACCCTGATATCCCAGCTTAGTTTAGGAGTTCTGCTGGGCAGAGAGACCAAACATCCTCAGGAAGGAGTCAGTGTGTCCTGTGCTATCTTAAACCCGAGGCTCCAGCCTTGGTGAAGCCTTCTCTCTGGAACATCTTGTGTGAATTGGGCCCTGGCCTCATCCAGGGGGGGGGATTCATTTGAATAGGGGGACATTACTGCATTTGTTAAGTTTCTTATTGGGGAATCCTAGATAGATATGCTAATTCCTGAAATCTATAAAACTTGTATCCGTGCTATACATGGGTGTGCATTCTGCCATCCAGTTGTGCACCTGGGATCCCAAATACCAAGGTAAAACCCTTTTTATCCCCTTAACCATGTCTGTGTCATTATTAAAAACTAACCAGTCAAGGCAACAAGAGCACCCCATGACTGTGATTTCAATCAAATACATGGCTTGAGATCACTCAAAAGTTCAAAATACTCTGCACAGGATGTCCAGCTGAGTATTTTTCCATCTCTCCCTTTTACTAGCAGTCATCAATGTGTGTTGCAACAAGCTATAAATGAGTCGCTTTTCTAAACTGTTTGATTTACTCTGGAAAAATGAAGCCTAGCTGGCCTATTTCTCACAGACACATGTCCTAATTTTTCTATCGTTTTAATTTGGTGATTGTCAAATTCAAGAACCCCCTTGAGTATACAGTTTGATGGGGCCAACACAGAGGTCTGTTTTTGCAATTATGAGTTTAAGGTAAGAGATAAAAATGCAAGATCATCTGCCAGAGATAGAATTAGGGTTGGATATTTTTTTTTTTGGTGTGTGGGTTTATCTTTGTATTATTTTTTGTTTGGTTGATTGGGTTTTTTGTTTTTTTTTTTTGTTTTTTTTGTTTTTTTGTTTTTTTTGTTTTTTTTTTTTTGGGGTTTTTTTTTTTTTTTTTTTTTTTTTTTTTTTTTTTTTTTTTTTTTTTTTTGTGGTTGGACATTACCAAAAACTAAATTTTAGGAGTCAAAGAGATGAAAAAACAGAAACTGTTAATGAAAATGATGGGAGGACAGAGGAGGATTTCAGAGAGCTGTGCCAGAGAAACAGTTAGAGAGAGAAGAAGAGAATGAAAATCAGAAGATGGTGTCATGGGCACCAACAGGAGATATTATTTTTAGAAAGTGCATTTCTGGTAGTACTATGACAGCTGATAGGTCCAGATGGATGAAGCTGAATAGGTTCTGTAGTTTGGTGAAGACAAATCCATGCAGATTTGAAAAAAAAATTCTTTTGTGCTTTTGATGATTAAGGAATGTATTGAAAAGCAGCTAACATGAAACTGGAAAATAAATTTTTCAGGGAAAGCCGCGAGAGCAAATTTATAGGTGTGAGAAAGACGGTGGAATGACAGCTCTAGATAAATTGGACCTGCTAATATGGGTTATTAAAAAGGATGAAAAATAGCCTGTGATGAAGAGCAGAGGGTATTCAGTGCAGGGGTGCAGGAATGGGTTAACTTGTGGGAAGATGAGCTTTTGTCTTTATAAAATCTAAGACCACTGTGATACAGTGCTTGAAGCAAGACCCTCAGAGTGAAAAACTAGCACTTCCCTGAAGGAGGGAAGTGTTTATCAGATTTCTAAATATGTCTTAGTTGGCTTCCTTTTATTTTCATATGTAGCCTTTTCGTCTGTGAGAGATTATCACAATGTAGTTATCTCCTGATTTACATTTGGAGCCTGGTGTGTCTCCTAATGCATCCATACCTAGAAAAGTTAGTGAGCAGAGAAACAGAAAAGAAGGTGCAAAGGAGATCAGGAGAGCAGCTGGGTCTCTGAGGCAAACTGGAAGGTGAGAAAAGAACAGTTAGGGCATTTCTATGTCACTGAAAAGAGAAAAAAGAAAAAAGAAAAGAAAATAGAATAAAATAAAGGAAGCCAAGTGTCTGAGGAGACAAAAAAAAAAACAAAAACAGACAATGCTGGAGATGTACTTTTACAAAAGCAGCAGTGAGGTCAGGGAAGGTGGGTCCGTCCAAGGCAGCAGAGATATAGGAACTTCTGTTGAACTCTGCCAAGCTGGGAGGGCTGCTAAACCCAGGGACCAGCAGGACTGAGAGTGATGGAGTCTGTGCTGGAGTGCAGGATTTCAAACTCTGATACTCTAAAGTGTTAAGATTTTATGTAGATATTTAGATGCATACTTTATTGTTGCTGTCGTTGTTATGAAATATTAGACACTAAATTGAGAGATTGTAAATTCCAGTGCATTGCAGTTCCAACTTTGGAAAACTAAAGGCGAAACACAGTCATGTTGAAAATGTAGTAAAAAATTGTGAATAATCCTTCCTTGACCTTCTGACCATATGTCACAGGTGATGATCAAAATACAAAATGGAGCAAAGGGTAGAATCAGACCACTTCTGTATCTGCAGGGACAAGATAGAAGCAGCATAGGCATGTATTTAGGGGGAAATACTTTTCACAGTATTTAACTAGAATAGTTGTTGAGGCTGCATCTCAAATCCTGTACACAGTTTTGTGCCGCTCACTGGGGTGCTGGAACATGTCCAGAGAAGGGCAGTRGAGCTGGTGAAGGGTCTGGAGCACCAGGCCGATGAGGAGTGTCATGGTTTGGAATGCTGGCCAAAAGCCAGGCACCCACAACACCTGCTCGTTTGCTCTCCCCCACCACCACTGGGTAGAGAAGAGTGAAGAAAAAAAAATAACAAAAGGGTTAATGAGTTGAGATAAGGAGCAGAGATGAAACACTTGATGGACAAAACAGGTGCTACTTAAATTATAAAGTGAATTTATTACTAACAAAGTCAGAGGAGGAGAATGAGAAATAAAATAAAACCCTCAAAGACAATGATCTTCTCCTCACTCCCTCCCCCCTTCCCACCTATAGTACAAAGCAGCGGGGGGGGGGGGTTAACAGGGTGTGGGGTTGGTCAGTTCAGGGTGTAGGGTTGGTCAGCTCATCACCGGATCGTCTGCGGCTGCTGAGGGAGAGAAGTCCTTCCCCTGCATTGCCATGGGGTCCCTCCCACGGGAGACAGTTCTCTGTGAACCTCTCCAGCGCGGTTCCACTCTCACGAGCAGCAGTCCACACACATCTGCTGCACCGTGAGTCCCCCCATGGGCAGACAGTCATCCCAAAACTGCTGCACCGTGGGGTCCCTCGTCCACTGGGTGCAGGCCTAAGGCCAGGCTGTTCCATATCGGGAGCAAGGCCTCTCTCTCCATGGGTCTCCTGCTGGACACAGCCCCTTCTCCGTGTCTGCCTGCTCCGGYGTGGGGAGACCTCCCTCCTCCATGGGCTGCGGGTGGATCTCTGCACCCTCTGTGGACCCCATGGACTGCAGGGGGACAGCCTGYTCYACCATGGTCACCATGGGCTGCAGAGGGACAGCCTGTTCCACCATGGTCACCGTGGGCTGCAGAGGGACAGCCTGTTCCACCATGGCTGTCACCATGGCCTGCAAAGGAATCCCAGCTCCGGCGCCTGGAGCAGCTCCTCCCCCTCCTCCACTGACCTTGGTGTCTGCATTCTCTCACATATTTCTGAGCCTCCTCCACTGGCAAAACTACTGTGTGTCCCTTTGTTTTGATTTCTTCTTAAATATGTTTTCACAGAGGCGTAACCACCATCTCCAATTGTCCCCGGTTTGGTCAGTGGCATGTCCATCATACTCAGAGACAACAGCAATTAGCTCTGCTGGACATGGTGGAAGCCTTTGGAAGCTTCTCACAGAAGCCATCTTTTTGGCCCCTCCGGCTTCCAAAAACTGGGTCAAGCAAAACCAACACAAGGAGTGACTGGGGGAAGCTGGGATTTAGCCTGGAGAAAAAGGCTCTGCAGTGGTCTCACTGCTCCCTACAACTTCCTGAAAGGGGACTGTAGCCAGGGGGTGTCAGTCTCTTCTCCCAGCTAACAAGTGACAGCACAAGGGAAAATGGCCTGAAATTGAACCAGGAGAGGTTTTGATTGAATATTAGGATGTTTTTTTTTTTTTCTTTTCCTCACAGGAAAGGTTTGTAAAGGATTGAAACAGACTGCCCAGGAAAGTGATGGAGTCACCATCCCTGGAAGTATTCAAAGCATCTGACTATGGCAATTGAGGGCATGATTTAACAGTGAATGTGGGGGTTAACATTGTTGGTTTGACTTGATTGTCTTAAAAACCCTTTCAAACTTTAAAGATTCTATGATTTCAAAGTGCATAGTTCACAATCATCAGCTGAAACTCATGACATCCTAGAATAATAGTTTTAAGAACTAGATGATACAAGCATGGTTACTGTGTTGTAATTAATCTTTTGCAGGAGCATCCTTTCTGTGGTCCTCCATGTTTCCACTTACATGGTTTAATGTAATGTGTTTGCTTAACGTACTACATCAGAAAGGGAACTGCTTCTGAAGCAAAGCATTCCCTATTCTTTGGTGTTTTCCTTCTATTCAGTTACTTTCAGTAACTTCTCTCATTTTTTCTTCTATTTATTGTCATCCCTAAAATTAATTCAGTTCACACACTGGTTTTATTCCAGAGTGCTCAATCATTTGGTTTTGCAATTATTTATATGGCTCAGAAAACATGAGTGTGTGAGAAACGAGCATTTTCCAGTGCTCTTCTACTTGTCTAAAATATTTACTTGAAAATTTCTAGGAATTAAAATTCTGTGTCCAGAACATTTTTCATTTAGAAATCTTCTGTAAAATTTGTGAAAACTTTGACTTGGTGAAAGTGACAGCAGACCTATGAGGCCAGACCAACAAACACAGAAACATGCAAAGCCAGGCATGATAACTTCAAATTTCCCTTTTGCATGTGCTTATTCATGTGCTCAACTTTCTTCTTAGAAGAAGCCCAATGTCAGTGCAAAAAAAGTCAGTTTTTTTCCATTCAGGGAAAAGCTAACATTTCCCATGTCCAACAGGTATCAAAGAGAGAGTCCAGGAGTTTTGGGTCATGTTTCTGGACTTGATTCCATTTAGGTAACATTTTTGTTTCAATTAATTACTTGATTTTCACCTCGTTGAATACTTGCTTTAGAGACCTAGCATGTCAGGACCTTAACATCCTTTAATAATGTCCTCATATCTATAAACAGCAAACACAAACCCAGCCTTCAGAATTCTTCAATTTAGACAACGGGTAGGAAAAGAGTGAATTTGTATTTCATAATTTTTGGACTTATTTATGGTTAATGTCATCCTGATTGCTTCACATTTCAGAAAAGCATAAGGGCTATACCCATTTATTGTAACCTTTACTGCATTTCCAGGTGGTAAATCTTGCATTTACAGGGATCAGAGCATGGCAGGCAATTTTGACAGCTAACACCAATGAAATAAAAAAATTATCCAGCTCTCCCTCCTTTCCCCCTTTGGTCTTCTAATTCTATCTCCTACATGTGTGAAAAAAGGAAAGTGTTGCAGGAGCTGGTGGTTCCCAGACCAAATGCTCTATTTGACTGTCTTTGTCTCTGCACTTTCAATGATTTGATAAGCTTGACAAATGCTAAATTTTGGGAGTAAAATTCCTATTTTGTCATGATTTATAAATAGTAACACCYCTTTGTATATTAAAATAAGAATATTTCAGTGAGGATTTGGATTACTGAGTTTAGTTTCTGGTTAAATTAATACAAATTTATCCTGAACTTTCATTTGCTCCATAAATCAATGATTTTGTACTTGGACTTGGACATTGTGTGATGTTGTAATTAATCATTACAATTAATCTTTGCTGCAAGAGAAAAAGAACTCATTTGATATTAAATATGCATCCCTAATCCTGATTTTTCTCAACTTTTGACAGCTTATTTTTTGCATGTTAGTAATATTCCTCTGTTAGATAATGCAATGCTCACACGTAGAAGAGATATTTGTATTCCATTGGTTTCTTTGAAGAATATAATCTTTTAATGCAGTCTATGGGAGGAAACATTGGAGATACAATCAGGAAACAGTAAAACAAGAAAGCATTTTTGTTATTTTGAATGATATCCACAATGAGCTTCTTGTTGAAAACACAGTGAATAGTCCCATGCTTTCGACACAGAAACATTCAGCAGAAAGCATTACAAAAATTATTTTTCCAGGATTTCTATACGCAACATAACATAACTCCTGCACAAGTTCTTGCCTGTGAATCAAGAGAATTAAAAATACATTAAAGAAATGCCATATGTAAATAAAGCAGATTGTCAGTGGCTCTTAATAGTGTGTTGAAAATAACAGGAACATTTGTTCCTTTTTTTGCTCACTGTATCCAATGCCACTTAAATGTGACTGAAATTTCTTACCAGTGATATTCACGCCTTCATGTTGTATACTTCAAAGTGAGGACTGGACTACACATTTTGCAAAAGTTAGGACAGATTTTCCTTAGACAAATCTGTAAATTCTGAAAAGCTGATAATCAGTAAAACTGGGAAATTTTATAATTACAGATGGTGTTATTAAGGATAGGCTAAAAATTATTGTTGAAAGATTTGAGTGGCTGATTGGATAGCCAAGGTCAGGGTCCATTTGGGTTTCCAAAATTCTACCTGTAATTAGTGTGCCCCTCACCCTGGACTGCTGTCTCTGGAAAGGATGCACATATGTTCCCTTATCATCTATAGCAGCTGCACAATATATTAGTTTGAGCAGTTTAAAATTTCCCTTACAAATGCTGGATATCATTAAAATATTATTATGATGAAAATTCCTTTTTAAACGCAGTCTTACACCAAGCCAAGAGATGTAGCTTCAAGTGAATCATTCATATATGTGTGTATCAAATATTAAAATCAGTATCAACGCTTATGAAACTGCATGAAATATACATCAACAAAACAAGATCTGTAAACTCAGGTGGTTATAGATGGTATATAGGTTATAACTATGCATAATTTGAGGAATTTGAATACCACTTTATATTCCTAGCTTTAGTAATTGTGGTCAGCCCAGCAGACATTTGGCATTAGAGATATTAGGGAATTCGTTGTTCCACCTATGTCAAATGTAAACCATTTACTGTGCTGATTCTAGCTATTTATTCATACTTCTAGTTGGCAAATAGGTTCATTCTCTTTTGTCCTCCTTCCTGGAAGGACAGAAAAATGTTTACTCTTTTCTGAATAGTATCAGCCATAGGCAAAACTGAGTAGGAGGACAGAATGTCTAGATAATTTTGGTTTTAATTTTTTATCATTTTCTTGATTTGTAGCCTGATTTTGCAACCTGTAGCCATATGATAAATATTGGTTAGAAGATAATATTAATGCCTAGACAACTTCAGATGACATCCATTAAGTACTTTATACTGCATTCTTCCCTTAATCTTTCATATAAATTAAATTCTATAATACCACTCATTTGACAGCAATTGATTGCTGAAGTTTCATTCCCTTTCTCCTCCATCAAGATGTGTTTTACTAAGGCTGCTACCTTATTAGCTGTCTCATATTCAGTAATATTGCTAGTAGATATTACATACCTTGTGCTAACAACCTGTTTGGAAAATGAAATATTTATTTAAAATGTATGTAACTTAGCAGTAGTGGCTTAAACAGCAGCAGCAAGCACAGGCAGAATCATTGAATTAAATAGAATTATAGCCTTTGGCTTTCGTATGTGCTCTTGGAATTATAGGAATGTCTTTACTTTTTCATCCTAAATATCAAAGGTAAATGTAAAATCTTACTGCCTTTTCTATTAGAAGAGGTGCATTTTTATGACCTTTGTTACTTATTTTGCTGTTCCTTTTCAAGTATTCCAGGTTACCATGGACTGATGTCAGGGTAACACTTAGCTGATAACCCACACACTTCTTTTCCTGTATGACAAACTTAAATAAAAATTTGGTATTTCCAAATTCCTGCATCTAGTCAGCACATTGAACATTGATCTTTAAGAAATGAATCCTTAAATTTTAGATAGTATCAGTGTACCCACCTTCCTTTCTGTTTTTAAAAGTTACTTTGCTGAGTAATAACCACTCTTCTCTCACTCTTCCCAGGTCCACAAATATCTCCAAGAAATGGCACTGACCTCTTTCTCTGGTTTGAGCAATTATATAGTATGATATATATGGACAAGTCTAACATAATATTTTGGGGAAGAGACAACCAGACTGGAAGTGATTAGATAAAATATATTCAGAGTTGCTAAGTGCAAAGCAGTTGACTTACTCAAGAAATCAGTCACCTGAGAACTCTTGATCAACTATTAAAATGTTTTCTATTGTTCCCTTCTTGTCCACCGAAAGCCTAAATGGGAGACAGGATAAGGCATTAAATGGTCTGGACAAGTAAAACTGTTCTTATGCTGTGCTTTTCTCATCTTTGCTACAAAAAAAAAAATATTTCAAACTTGCACAAGTGCAGAGAAGTTTTGATGGATCATCAGAGTGGAGACCCTTTCCTGCAAAAAACTGTAAATACATATATAACCAAGATGTAAGTGTGTATATAGAAATGTAGTCTTAATGCTTCTGTATAATAGTGAAGTTACACCTAACAGGGACAATACTACTGTTTATAAATATATGTGTATATCTGATGGAAAAAAAAAAATCTGCTGGATTCTTGGAGGACCAGGCTAGACTAAAGATCTGTATAAATTATATGCTGTCCTGCTGCACTCTGAATCACTGTCTTCTGCTTTCTGTTACTTTAATCAATCCTTTCACTCACCTCCCAGATAAATGTCAGGCAGGGTTTTTTCTACTTGTACTGTATTGATTTTTCTTTCTCTTTTACTTAAGGAGCCTATTTTGTTCAATTTAATATATTACATCCTTTTAGATGTATTTTCCTAGTTTTCTTTTTGAGTGGAGTGGTCTTAGCACACACTGGCACTGGCACATTTTTTATCATTATCAGTAGAGCTGGGAAAATATGGATTTTACGTTTCTACTTTGTTACTAAAACAACTGTTAAAAATACCCAGAAAAACAATTCAGTCAAAATTTATTTTGGTACTTTTTTTGAAGGAAGACCTTGAAATTGGCACTTCATTCAATATGAAGTGGGTTATTTAACTTGAAAACGAAAATTTTCTTAAAAGTGACAAAAAATAAAAGCAAAGAAAATGGGTCTTGTTTTGACAGCTTTCTAGAGGAATTGATAGTCATGATTCTTCTTGATCTAACTAGTCACATTATTTCTAGGAAACTCAGGAAGCAAACCATTGTGCCATGACATAAATATCTCTACTATCCTCCTTGCAGTCCTCTCTGTTGAAACTGCTCCACTTTGAATAGCCCACAGAGTGTGTAATGGAAAAAGGGAAATATCAGTTTAATGAGAAGGAGCTTAGTGAATACAATTTTTGTCAGTGTTTCAGCAAATATTTTCAGATGATGTGTAAGTGTATGTATGCATAAGTGTATACATATCTACATATGCCTGTACATAAGCATGCAGACAATATACCCATATATGCATATTGGAATGTGTTAAAATCCCCCAATTTATATGTATAAATGCATAAAAATGCACCTATGCATGCATGCATATTTGTCGGTTTTTTATATTGCGTGATAAGTAATGTTTTGTGATTGCTCATCTGAAGGCAGAGAAGAGCTCTTCTTCCCAGGGCAGCATTGCTGCAGTCTCAGGGATGCTACTTAGACTTCTTCCCAAGGTAGGAAAGGCAGAGCTGACATCCACATTCATGTTTGCTGCTCTGAAAGTGCCATTTATAAAAGTGGAAAGAAACATTCTTCTGTTTTCTGAAGTCAGTAAAAATACTTTCAAATAAAGCCATGGAGTAATTTAACCTGAGTTTGCCAATATGCAGCCCAATACTGCTGGACAAGAACACCTTCATTTATTTTAAAAAGGATCAAGTTGGGCTGCCAGGTTACTTGTATTCTTTTTAATTTAATCTTATTCATATTATTTTGCAGCCCACTGCACTGAATTGTAGTCAATGTTCAAAGATATTTTATAATGGATAAGCCACAGGACCAATATTTTGCCTTTTGCACTAAGTGTTGTCCCAGCAGATCTTCCTGAATTGTTTTCAGAGATTTCATCTTGTGTTCTCTCTTTAAAACATTCAGATTTCTTTGGTAACTTCTCATTTTATCCTCTTCTGGGAATAAAATTATTTACTGAAACATAGGGGGAATGCTTATTTTTTATTTCCTTGAGTCAGAACAATTTCTTTAAATATGGGTATTACAAAATCACAGTGACACTAAAAATGAATCATTAGCTAGGTCTTAACTGTTGCTTCAAATTTTTTTTACTCCTTTGATAGACAGTCTCTAGCCTAAAGCATATAAATATGATTGATGTCTTTCATGCAGTGAGAATTAACAGAATTGGATTAGTAGTTTTTAGTCACCATCTTAGATGGAATATTAAACTCATTAAGCAAACTTAGAAATCTAAAAAGCAGAGTTTGTAGTAACATCAGAAATGTCTCCCAGTTTGTAATACACATAACTGTGCATTCATGTAATCTCATGTGACAAAGAGCTCTGAAAATGAGCTCTACTCCTCCACAGTACTGAGTGATGGTTTGTTGACTAACAACAAATCAGTTCAAAGATAATTCTGGCTGCAATGTTATCTTTTTAGAGAAGGAATTGCAATTCATCATGTTAGTAACGCAAACATCATGAAAACAGAATTTGCTTTGAATTCAATGACAAATGTGATGTGGAATTCAGCCATGGCTTTGAGGTGCTGAGCTACAGCAGGAGTGCTGGAAGCTTACCAGAGGTACAGTGCCTCATAAATTTCCCAGTATATCAGACTGGAACTGAGGCTCAGAGAATGGTGCTCTGAAATTTGAAAGGTCTGGGTGCAGTTTCTGGCTTGCCTACAGATTTACCCCAGGCAAGTCACTCACATCTTGCTATGGCTCAGTTCTCCATCTACAAAAAGGAGATAATGGTTCCCTGCTTTGCAAAGGGTTTCTGAAGATGAGCTCATTAATGTTTGGTAGGTGCAGTGCTGGACCCCATACTGCTGTCAAGCAGGTTTGAATATAGCCTCAGCAGCACCTCCTGCAGCTTGGGAAGCACACTTGGGAAAATACGCTTTGTTTTCCCCAGGCTGGTGAATGGCTGCAGCTTTCCCACTTCACACAATGAAGCACAGGCTGGCGAGAACTGGAGTGAAGTGCCCAAACATCCATTTGAAGAACCAAGATCTGGTTTTCTTGCTCTTGCCTTTTTCCAGGTTATGCTCTGATTTTGCTATTGAGACCATTTGATACATGCAATTGTCTGACATGGTGAGTGCCTTATCTGCTTTTTACTAACTTCTCTCTATCCACTGCAGAATGCAGCAACTGTTGCTTGCTCAATAAAGAAAAAAAAAAAAGGTGAAATTTATTCCCTTCCCCCTTGCATTGTTGCTATTCAAGCAATATTTAAATGGCRCCATTTTTAAAATCTGTAAACCTGGAGATTTAACATAACTAGTCATTGTGAATTTCCTCAGTCTCTGTTTGATCAGCAAGAATATTAAAACCATGTGCTTTATCCTCTGTAGCAAAGTGAAACAGAGCTATCAGAGATAAAGGGCCAAGGTCCACAAGTTCATAATGGCAGACAGTAATTTACCTTAGCCAAAGATCTAAAAGACCTAATTAAGATCAATGTGATTTTGGGGATGCAATATAGAACTTCTACAAGAATAAAATATATTTTCTCCTATTAAGAATTATGCGTATCCATCTCTCACATATAAACCAGCCTTTAATAGATAGTTCTAAAACTCTTATTCCCATAACTCTGTTCAGACTATCTTTAGTCTGACAAGACCATGACTTTCAATTCTATAAGGTATCTGGAGTTATGGAGACAGATGTTTGTGGTAAGGTGAACAAGGACAAAATCATGTTTTCCTGACAATATTAAAAATGTAGTTGAAGAAGACAACTTGAGAGAAAAATCTTTAAAATCGCTTGAACAGAGGACCTGCATCAAATGATGCAAGCTGCTAAGCAAGGAAAATGCTGCTCATGAAAAATAGGAGGGAGAAAATCTTAGGCAAGGTTGTGTAGTTTATTTAGTAATTTTTTATGGATTCATTGTTAACCTTTGCATGGAATATTTTAGTACTGATAAACAAATATATACTGTGTATAGAGGCAGATCTAGTGGTCATGGGATTGAAAAGGAAGACACCACTTTCTCATTCAGTTTGTCAAAGCATTCTTCAATAACACGTTTTTTTCTGACTCAGTAAACTCAAGGTTAGGCTAGGGAATTATTTTTGTTTTTGTGAGCTTTCAGTTTGTTTGCTTTTATATGGAGATATTACAAAGCCTTTCTGTGGAGAATCATCATCTGAGAAGTTATCTCTTGAAAACCAAGAAAGTCTCAGCCCTCAGACATGAAACCTCCAAAAGTAATTTGATTTTCTGACTGCCTAAGAGTCTCTTATTTTCTCATCTGATTAATGGAGAAAAATACTGAAACAAAAGCCAAGATTTCTCACTGAATTATACGCAGAATTAGACAGGAAACTCTTGATCATATTGTTATGTGTGAGAAGATATATATACAGAAATGTAGGGGGGGGAACCCACATGATATGATACATAACACAACTCTTCAGAGAGAGATCCATGTTTCAGGTGATCCAATTGAATTTCATTTTATGTAGGTAGAATTTAAATTTTAATAAATATAGATGAATATATTTACAAATAAATAAGAAGCAGAGAGTTGAACTCAATCATTCTTATGGGTCCATTCCAACATGAGATATTCTAGGATTCTATGACTCAGGCACATGGTTCATAATAGATCTTGATGGGAACTGGCAGGAGTGTGCGCTCTAACATTCCCAGTATTGCCCTTGTGAGTGATGGAAGAGTTGCAACAGCAATGGACTACTGGTAGCACCTGGGGAGTTATTTTACATTCTCATAATGGACTAGCAAATAGAGAAAGAATATGATTCAGATACAAATATTACCACTATTGTCCATGTTGAAGGCTCATGCTATGATTCTTTGTGAGACTTTAAAAGTTGGCATGCTCAGTTACTGGGGTGAAAGCATGTTTTTTTCTATTTTATCTCCTCTAAAAGTGCTGCTCTTCACAGTGTATTTTAACAGACAAAAAAAAGTCTTAAGACTGTTTGGTATACTTAAAGTGACTGACTGTACTTCTGATGGAAGAGTAAAAGCTGGGAGCCTCTTGTGAGCTGCTCTTCAACATGTCAGCTGTTGGTGGAAACTGCTGCCCGTTTCCTTACTGAGTTACCAGATCAGGAACAAGGATGAAGTTCCTGATGAACCACAATGAAATTGCTGGGTAGGGCTCATCTGTACATTTTACACTCTGAAACCACTCCTAGTTTAGATAAAGAGAATCCATTCATATTAGACCTATGAAGGGTTGAGAAAGAGGTACAAGAGCTGCTCTGACCTGGTATGAACCAGCGCTCCCAATCCAATGGTGTGCTCAGCCAAAAGAGGTTCTTATGCAGAGCGGTTCATGTGTTACGAATATTGGATGATGAGTTATCTAGAACTGCTCTGTCTGTACATTAAGCAGATTTAGCAAGCCCTATTAAATCTTAGTTTTGTCCTTTTTCTCCCCTTCCAATAGTCTCAAACATGCTCTCAGAGCTCCTTACACAGCTATTTTGAAGCAGATTTCATGTGTTTAAGAGTGGGATTTCCTCTAAGCAATGTAAAACCTAGAGCAGGCTGACTGTGCCCCTGTTCAAAGGCAGATTCCAAAGGGGTATGTGAATGGGCTGCAAGGTGGTAATGAAACCATTGTGCAGTTACTGCTGTAGTTTCACAGAAGGGCTTGTCTCTGTGGACACTGAAATTTCCCTTTCACCTGAGTTTACAAAGAGGATGTCAGGGAGGTGATCTTTTTACATGTACATTTAAATTCATATTACTGCTAAAATACTGCTCTGAGTTTTCAGGGATGCCAGGCTATATATGTGAGCGATGCACGGACCTCAGGAGTGCTGCCCCCGACCCTGTAGTGCCCAACTGTTTTCTTTCTCTTTTGGTCTTCAAAAGTCTATGGAAGACCTGAATTTGGAGAGATGAGGAGGTCAATTACAGCAACATTGGGCAGGTCATGGCTGAATAAGGGATGCATGTTCAAAATGTTACAGTGCAAATCATTAAAGACACAGTGAAAAAACCCAGAGATCAAAATATTAGAAAGTCTGTTCCTTTTCTAGGACATGGACAAAGATTTTTTCCTTTATAGTGCAAAATCCTCCTGCAGAAATTTAAGACCCATTTTTATTCAATACAAATATTGAAACTGGTACCCATCTCCATCACTGTGACATACACCCAGATTAGCTCAAGAGAAGTCATCCAGTCACAATGGAATAACTTGCTATTTGAAGGTTTTGAACTGTACCAGAATAGTCTGCAGAGATTTTTGTTTTCCAGCTATGTTAATAAGGACATTTCTCTTTTTCTGATGAGAACAGCTCTTTTTAGAAGTAATTTTTTGTCCTTTCCTTTAAGACATAGCCTCACATTTTTCACAAGGTGTTTTCTTGCTGCAGAGGGAGATTTCATGATTACAGACAAAGATTAAGCAGAAGGAATGTAGAAACTGAGAAACAAAGATGGTACTGCTGTAAAACTCACTTTAGAAAAATAGCAGAACAAGAATAGGCAGAGTTACCTGAATTTACTTATATTTAACATATTCTATTTATTGTCAACAGATCTTTCAAGCAACAGCAAAATTATTAATGAGAGTCCACTTCTTACTGAAAAGTATATAAAATATTTTTCATTGTTTAATAGGGAGATTCCAAAGCTACATCAAATATTTCCATCTACTTACAGTTGTTATAATTAAAATTGGCAAGGAAATTTGCATTGAAAGATTTTTTTTCACATTTATTTTATTGGCTATCAAGAACAAAGTTTCTATTAAAGGCTTTGCTGAAGTTTAGTAGTGTGAAACAGCAGCACATGACTTACATATAAGCCATTTATACATGCTCATATAAAACCTTCCTAAACATATGGCTCTTCATATAAACCTTACTGTGTCCCAATCTAATGCCTGTTTAATCCACTGAATGCATTGCGATAATTTGTGATATGCTGTACCGAGTGCAAGAAGAATGCCAACAAGTTTCTTTTTGAAAGGCTGTTTCTTTTCCTGCACAACACAGGTTTTAAGTGACCAGGCATAAAAGCTAACCCAGAACCCAATTCCACCCAAGGCATCCAAGCCTCTCTGTGAGAGAAAACCTGGATACAAACAGCCCAAACCCAGAAACTCTTTTTTGCCATTTTTAAATCAAGAAGTTCCACAATTCACAGCCCAGCCTCTCTTGCCTCAAGGACAGCAGGCCAAGTATCTCCTTTGCAGAGACCCTGATGATCTCTGTGTTTCTTGCTTCTGTTTTTGAGGCTTCTTTACATGTCCATCATCACTCAGCAGTGAAAGTAATGTTGCTCAAAGCTAATTATCCAGAAATTTCCACACCATTAGTTWAATATAACACTGACAACTGGCAAAGAAGCAGAAAAAAACAAAGGAATGACAGATACATAAATTTATAATGGGAGAGGTTTTAAGCAAATCATGTTGAGTAAATAAAAGAATGATATGCAAAACATTTTTATTTACTCGAGGAAGACCTGACAATAAAACAAAATGCAGGGGTAACAGGATTTTTTTGTTTGCTTGTTTGTTTTTAAATTCGGTGAGTTTTTTGTCTTAGAGGCCTTGGGAATATTTTTGAGAGGAAGACACGAAGTATTTCTAAAAAAAATCGGGGTTTGATAGCCCCTTTCTTCCCAGATGTGATATTCTGCTCTCATTGATGACTTTTTACACCTTCTCTGCACATGATTTTGAGTAAATCCATGGCCAACATGTAGTATGGATTAAGACCTGTTTTTTTTTATTTGTTCACAGCTGCAATATTAGGTTTACAATGAAAGAGGGTTTTTTGAGGGCATAAGGTGAGGGGGGGACAATAATGAGGTTGGCTTCTGTATGAAGACACCAGGAGGTGCCCTCATGGTGGCCACAAAGGCAGTTTCAAACTGTGCCAAAATGGACACTGGACACAGCTGAGGCAGTGACTGCTGCTGGTGGCTGTGCATCTGTTGATAATGTGTTCAGGAGAGGAACGTGCTGCACAGCATCTGTAAGAAAGGAGTAAAAATATATCAGAGAAAAACCCTGCAAATACCAAGGTTAAAGTAGGAGGAGACAGAGGCACTCCTGGCCCTGGAGTAGAAAAATCCCTCGCAGTCCAGTGGAGAAGACCATGTTGATTCAGGTTATCTCCCTGCAACCCATGGAGGTTCCAAACTCATAAGGGCTGAGAGGTATAGGAAGAGGGGAGGAAAGGATTTATTTGTTAATTTAATTTTGTTTTTGTTTAATTTTTGTTTGTTTGTTTGTATTACAGTTCTGTAAATAACTTTTTTTCTTAAAAAAAAAAAAGAAATCTGAGAGCTAGACCCTCATGCAATGGTGTGGACAGCTGGGTAAGAGAGGTCAGTTATTCCTCAATGTACCCTTGCTTAGGGGTAAAACCTCACTGTTTCTGGTACGTCACTTTCCTAATCAGAAAGGCAGAAGACACTGAGCAGCAGCAGATACCACAAGGGCCTGTCAAGAGAAAGGGGCAGGAGGTGGTTTGAAACAAAAGTATTACAATTTTTGGATAAATATATGTGAACTTTCAATGGTTTTCCATCAGTAACTCAACTTTTTCTATGGAAAGAACAAAATACTTTCTGTGTCCTTCTAAAACAAATGTTTACTGTTACGGAGTTATTGCAGCATTTTAAAATGAATAGCCAGGAACTTTTCCCTTTGATTAGCTGAGAATAAGAAGGATAAAAATAAATTGTCTTGGGACTACTTCAAATATAAGCTGGCAACACCACAATGATGAGAGCTAAGATCCCATTTCTGAAGGTTGTATAAGTGTTGTAAATATGCTTTCATTTTGCCTTATTATAGGAAAAGGGCATATTGACTTACCCTTTTGGGACAGAAGTGTTCAATCCCCTCTTTTTGATTAACTTATTACAGAAAGCTAAAAGAAAGAGTAAAGAAATGGCTTTTGATAACAGAGAATATCTTTAGGGATTCTTTTCAAATCACATTTGTAGGCTGCTAATACAATGCTAATTGCTTAAATCCATACCTGAAGGCTTTATAAATTTCACCATTTGCCTTGATTGTTATCAGGCAGTAATGATTTGGTCCACAAAACTCTGCAGTCAGCAAAGAAAAGGCAGTTTATTACTCTGGGAGATTAAGTTGAGGATTGTAACTCAAAAGAGAGAAGTGAGTTGCAAGAGTCTGAGTGGGGTTATTTAGTCTTCATGGGGCACATAAGTCGCGTTTTTTGTTTCCATTCTGTTATCAGACTGTGGTGTAAAAAAACATGATAACAAATACAAATTTCAGATTATGGCTAGTCTAATATGTGATTAAAGCACTGTTTCTGCTAGCATTTCTGCCACTTCTCATTCCCTCAAACATTCTCCAGGAGGAAACAGAAAAAAATAGCAGGAATGCTTGTCTTGTGGATTTGTTTCCAAGTTGTAATTTTCATATCTGTGGAATCTTACTGCAGTGCTCTATTGTTTGCTAACAGTGTTTTCTTAGCAAGACATTCTGATTGAATTATGAGCAATAGGCATGGCATCCCTCTTCTAAGGATAAGGAAATTGATGGCACTTGGTACCAGCAATGCTACCTGAGGAAAATGTATTGAAAAATTTAACAAGGAAGAAAAAGCGTGCAAACTCAAGAACATAATCGAAAAACAAAGACTGTTTTTAAAGCCTATAGTGAAACTAAGAGTAATCAGTAAATATCTGTGGAAAGTTGAACTTAAAATAGAATCAGTTATAGAAAACTTTCATATTCATGCCTGGTTATCTTAGGAATATGTTGTTGTAAATAGGCATAAAACACATGCTTGATCATACAACCTTCTCTTTCATTGACCATAATATGTGTTGTAACCATTTGGGTGAATTAGCTTTGGTGAAGAAGCTGACATAATTTAGTAMAATTTTTAAGTATTCATGTATTCTGAAATTGTTGGGAAACACTGCCATAAATTTATGGACACTGAGATGTGCCATGTGTCTGGAAAATCTCACTTCAGCAAGGATTCCACAAAGGGTAAAGAGATAAAAGAAATCACACCTTTTTTTGTGGGTTTTCTTTTTTTTTCTTTTCTTTTTTTTTGGGAGGGGGGGGTTGTTTTTGTTTGGTTTTTTTTTTTTTTTTTTTTTTTTTT
>NW_026623265.1:88418-90470 GCF_030028575.1 Malurus melanocephalus
TTTTGTTTTGCTTTCTTTTGTTTTGTTTTTTTCTTAGATGCTTTCTTTGATGCTATGCTGAGATGCTGCAGTCAGGATGCTTGCAGAAGTCCAATACATGTCCTGGCATCCTTTGTCCTTCAGCTGAGACAATGAGGCACAGCTGTGTCAGCAGGTGTCTTTTCTGTGGGAGAGAACAATGGAATTATTGGACAGCTCTGTTTAATGGGACTTCGTGCTTCCAAAGCTGACTAAAAGATAAACTTATGTATGTTTTACAGTACATTTGAAAAATGTATTGGCTCTGTTCTTGTTTTCCGAGAATTTAGTTATCTTCTCAGGAGAGTTAATGCTCAGAGACAAACTCTGTCCTTCATTTTCATTGGGTCACCTTGCATTACCCTAAGTTTAAGATCATGTTCATTATCTACCATGAATAGACATTGTGTAAGAATGTTTAAATGTTGGCCACAAAAAAATCAGGCAATAATACAATAACACAGTGTATCATTGGTTCTCAGAAGTCCTGTTACATATTTTATGTGAATATACTGGACATTTCATAAATATTCCTTCAAATGCTGCGCAAAAACTGAGGAATATCTGTGAGTTTTACAATAGCACATAGAAAATGTACTTTGTGCTCTCACTCAAATCCAAAGACCTAAATTCCTTTATGTTATAACTGAATACAGAATCTCCATAAGGCTGCATTTTCTTTGGGGTTTTTTTTGCTTGTTTTCTTGCCTTTTGTTARCATACTCAATTTCACTACAAAAATTCTCACACTGGAGGCATTGTCAAAATGTTAATTAATGGCTAGATTTTATACTATCATTACATGCTTGACATACACTTTTAAACTTAGAAATGTCATGACTTGAATCCAAATCTAAAGCTGAACAAAAGCAGTTTACGTATTTTGCTGTGTCAGCTTTCCAGCCAAGTGGTACTGAGGTCAGCTGGATTCATCCTAAGACTAAAGAGCTGATGCAGTGCCTGAACTTTCAAGGAAAATCACAAGATATTGCTCTGAATTAATGGGCATAAAAAAATGCATTCTCAATGAAATGAGGTCCAGTATGCTCAGACTCAGAAGTGGCACTGGGGTTTTTGTGCACCAGCAGAAAGGCAACTCACCTACTCCCTTTGTAAAACTGCCGATAAGAAATTTAGAAATTGGGTGGACATGACCAAGTCCTTCTCATATGCAAAAGATGTTTCAACAGTAACATCCTCCTCTGTGGTGTCCAAAGGAATGAGATTGCCACTGAGAGAAGTGGTACCAGTGCTTTCCCCTGTTGGGATCTCTTCCATTTCAGGATTTCCAGAGGATCCTAACCCAAAGAAGCAAAGCATTATCATTTGCTGATTTCAGCATGGCAGCATCTTTGCACAAACTACTGTAGAGAAACAACTTTTCTGGGACAAAATAATCCATAGAAATTCCTAAAAAGAAAGGTTACTTGAAAAAAGTAAATAGAAAAATAAGTGTAAATAGAAAAATAAGTTTGTGCAGTGGGTTGTGAGTACTCACCAGAGTTCAATTAAGGAAAGACCTACTATTCCTGAACTTTTCCTGTTACCAAACTTAGTATTCAGCTCAGCTATGAAGGGGAGAGGATCTCAAGTGAATAAGAGAAATAAATTTTCTCTGACTTTATTCCAAAAATACCAGGTGCCATTCTTCTCTATATTTCTTTGCACTTCTTCCCCTGGACTAGTACAAGAAGGAACAGATTTGTACAAAAGTGTTAGAAAGAATGTTCCACATACATAATGGTGCATGGTAACACAATCTTAATAATTTTAATGACGTTGCAATCACCTGTTCAGGATAGAATTTCTTTCCCAGTGTAGAAGAAAGTGGGTAAGACTTCGCATGTCTTTCAACAAATTAGCTGAAATATAAACATGTGGCAATTTCGTCCTGAAGTGGAGCTTTGAGCTACTTAACCCTTTTTCCACTGCAAACATTTATTAGTTTTTGATGCTGTCAAAGGCTTTCCTTTCTCTGCTCCTTTTCCAAGTGATGTCTTTTTTCTTTTCCTTCTTTTTTTTTTTTTCTTTTTT